>NC_061826.1:10711740-10719240 GCF_019202785.1 Penaeus chinensis | reverse complement strand
ATTGATACATTCACAAAGACCTGGCCTTATAAATCATATATATATATATATATATATATATATATATATATATATATACATATATATATATATATATATATATATATATATATATATATAAATGCGTGTGTGTGTCAACTTTCATTAGATTTTGCAATAAACTCAAGAACACGAAACAAAAATCATCCCTTTCAGAAACAGGTCTAAAAAAATGCTACACCCAAAAACACAACGAAGGTCCATAAACATCTGAAATCTACACGGGGGGGAAAAAAAATAGGAAATACCAGTAACCAGTAACCAGTCTCCAGGAGGGGAGAGGTGGAAGGAAGAGGAGAGAATGAGGTAGGGAGGGGAGAAGAGAAGAAGGGGAGGAGAGGCAAAGGCAGGGGGGGGGGGGGAGAAGAGGAGGTGGGGAGGGGAGAAGAGGGGGCGGGGAGGAGAGGCAAAGGCAGGGAGAGGAGGAGAGGCGGAGGCGGGCAGGGGAGAAGAGGAGGATGGGAGGAGAGGCAAAGACAAGGAGGGAGCAGAGGCGGAGAGGGGAGAAGAGGAGGAGGAGAGGAGGCAGAGGCGGGGAGAGGCAATTACAAGGAGGAGACAAGGAGGGAGGAGAGGCGGAGGCGGGGAGGGGAGAAGAGGCAAAGACAAGGAGGGAGGAGAGGCGGAGGCGGGGAGGGGAGAAGAGGCAAAGACAAGGAGGGAGGAGAGGCGGAGGCGGGGAGGGGAGAAGAGGCGGAGGATAGGCGGAGGGGAGGCACAGGAGCAGCAGCAGCTTTCGCTTGGTAGTGAAGGTGATCCGGTACATGTGTCTTGCCTCATACTGGGCGTCTGTCCCGCAAGGTTCCCCGGACACCTTGAGGTTGGAAGGGGTGGGTTGGGAGGCGAGCCACACGACACCTTGAGGTTGGAAGGGGTGGGTTGGGAGGCGAGCCACACGACACCTTGGGGTTGGAAGGGGTGGGTTGGGAGGCGAGCCACACGACACCTTGGGGTTGGAAGGGCTGGGTTGGGAGGTGAGTCGATCTGGAGACAAGAGTTGACGTCGAGGTTGACTTTGAGGTTGAGAAATAGAGACTAGAAGTTGCATTTTTAATTTTTTTTAACAGATTTCAAAATTGACTTTGATTTGGAGATTAAAAGATTTTATATTGAGTTGTGAGGATTTGGTATTACTCAGCCTGAAATACTTAAAACGCTGAAAGCTACAAAACTGAGATTAACGTATTTCATATATTGGCTGAAGGCTAAATTTCACACTCACGTAAAAAGAAAGAAAGAAAGAAACAGAATAAGAAATAAAATAAGATAAAAAAAAAAAAGAGGAAAAAGAAAAAGAAAAAAGCTTTTGCAATTGCTGTAAGGCTACAACAGTACCAGAGGAATTCTTGACAGTCATCACAGACAGAGTAAAGACCAAATCAACTTAGAAACACATATACAGTCAATAAGAAGTGAAATTGTCCAAGGTTACGGAAATAAAGTTGCATGAGTCAGATCAGCGAGAAAGTGTCACGCCCAAGTTAACAGCGATTGAATGTTCACTTTTTTTAATATGATAAACCACTTTTTTTTTTAAAGATTAGGAGGGGTATATGGACATACTGTATGTACATGTGTGTGTTCGTGTGTGTGTGTGTGTGTGTGTGTGTGTTTGCGTGTGTGTTTGTTAGGGTGTTTGTGTGTGTGTTCTTTTGTGTTAGTTTGGTTGTGTGTTAGGGTCTATGTGTATATGTGTGTGCGTGATAGTGTCTGTGTATCTGTATACATAGGGTTTATATATATATATATATATATATATATATATATATATATACATAGATAAATAAATAAGTAAATATATATATATATATATATATATATATATATATATATGATGACTCGCACAATGTAATCAAACAAGGTGAAGGTGAGTAACCCAAGTGTGGACAGCCTTCTAAAAACACCACGTACCCAACACCAATCACCCCCCCCCCCCATCACCCCTCCCTTTCCAGACTAACATTACCCCCTGTTCCTCTTTCCGCTTTTCCTCCCTCGCGGTTTTCGTTTAGATATGTGTGTGTGTGTGTGTGTGTGTGTGTGTGTGTGTGTGTGTGTGTATGTGTGTGTGTTTGTGTGTTTGTGTGTGTGTGTGTGTGTGTGTTTGTATGTGTGTGTGTGTGTTTGTATGTGTGTGTGTGTGTGTGTGTGTTTGTATGTGTGTGTGTGTGTGTGTGTGTGTGTGTGTGTGTGTGTGTGTGTGTGTGTGTGTGTGTGTGTGTGTGTTGTATGTGTGTGTGTGTGTGTGTGTGTGTGTGTGTGTGTGTGTGTGTGTGTGTGTGTGTGTGTGTGTGTGTGATAGAGGAAATCTGGGATAGGAGGAAGAGAAAGAAAAAGATAGAGAAAGAGTGAGACAGAGACAGAGAGAGACAAACAAAAAGATAGATAGACACGCAGACAGACAGACAGGGAGCGGAGGGATCGATCCTTGAGTTTCAAGGAGGCAGAACTACCTTCATCGCCCCACGTAGCACCATAAGTTACAAACTAAGACCACATTACATCAGTCTGATGCCGCAAGATAAGAAACAAGAGGGATGCACAGAATCTCAGAGTTAAAGTTAGTTTAGTTAGACAAAAAAAAAGATACAAAGAGGCAGAGAAAGAAAACGGGTTTGCGATCGTGAAGGATTTGCGAGATAGGGAGATGCAGCATCAGCACGCACTTTGCTCGTTTTGAAAAGGGAGAAGGGGAGGGGAGAGGGGGGAAGGAAGGTTCATTTTCTTGTTTCGTTGTTTTTTTTTTTCTCTCTCTCCCTCCCCCTCTCCCCCTCCCTCTCCCTCTCCTCTCCCTCTCCTCCTCCCTCTCCTCCTCCCTCTCCATCACTCTCTCTTTACTTCTATCTAAGGTTCCCTTTTTTTGTAATCACAGAATAGCGGTTTGAGTTTCCGTCATGCCACGCTTTCGGGGGGGGGGGGGGTGCCTATTACATGCAAATCTCCTGCTCCAACAACCATAAATCGCCCTTCGCGTATGATCTATGGCACCAACCCTCCGCCGCGACAGTTGACGCGCTCTGTCACTCTTCCATGACACTTTGACAAGCGACACAACCTTCAATCCTGCTTTCGTCACGGAGAAGGAGTCGTGATGTGCATAATCAACGCCACTTTAGGGCTGTTTCAAGAAAAGTCGGAGTTTGGTTGAAATGGGCTTCTGGCCTTCATACTTTCATCCTTGGAGCTTTTTTCACATACATTCAAAGACAAGACACGGGAAATATAGAGAGAGAAGTGTACGTAACTGCTCTGAGCGTATGGAGGCTACATATAAATCTCCGTACGATTGCAAGCAGATAGAAAGTAGGTAGAGGCAAGGTCTATATAAATTCCTTCTATAGACCTTGTGTAGAGGGACGGGGAAATGGAAATGCAGACAAACGGAAAATATATGTAAAATAACGTACGTGAATGTAGATATATACACCAATACACAGGCAAGTAGACAGAAAATCTAAACTACGTAAGTAGATATAGTAACCCGATAGATATCAGATATAGTAACCCGATAGATATCAGATATAGTAACCCGATAGATATCAGATAGATAAGACGACGTATACATTGATATATTAACCACACCATTAGCCTGACAGACAGACTGACAGACGTCAAAGCAATATGGAGAACTAAATTATGCTGACGCTTGAGACCCAGTCTATCGCAGCACTCTCACCGTTGTTACGCATGCAACAAGTACGTGACTGCGCACCCGGCTAATTTCCTTATCGTGATCATTATCCGGATCACCAAAACCGAAGAAGGTCACGCTATTCCAGGTCACGGGAGAGGAACTAACGGCTCAGGAAGAGGATGCTCGCCGGTGACCTGACAAACAGATAAATCATCCACGAGTCGGCAGCCCTTAGGGACGGGGATGGATGGAGGGAGGGGGAAGGGGAGGGGGAGGGGGAGACCGTCCCCGCGTGACAAGGTGTGACCAGGTGAAGGAGGGTCATGAACCGGGGGGGGGGGGGGGGGGAGTTAACAGTTACCCTTGTGTATGTATATGTCTGTGTGTGTGTGTGTGTGTGTGTGTGTGTGTGTGTGTGTGTGTGTGTGTGTGTGTGTCCGTGTGCGTATATTCGTTTTTTTTAATGTGTTTATACATTAACTTTCTGTGTGTATACATGTCCGTATGGACATGTATACACACAGAAAGTCTCCGTCTATTTCAACCGATGTACGTACGAACATGCTTAGGGTCTTGGGTGTGTTTACAACCCACTAGAGTAAACCATCGGCGTGGAAAAGAACGTGTTATTTCTCCATTACTTGCGACACACCCTTTTAAAGAGCCGTTCTTAGTACCGACTGCGTTCACGTGTCCCCCCAGTGTGTGCGTGCGTGATCGTTTACAAGGGCGCTCGTGAGTGAGTGCGTGTTGGTTCATAAGGGCGTGAATGCGCGAGTTCGGGAACCATTTTTTCGCAAAAGAAAGGAGAAAACAAAAAAAATCTGAATATTTTAGAAAAAGATATTGCTAAACCTGTCCTGTAACCGTTTTATATTATTGTATGTTTTATTCGCTAAACATACGCATCACTGCTACTCTCTATCATATATATATATATATTTTTTTATATTTCTTAATTCGAAACTATAAGCCGCATCCACTTTCACCCTTCCGTATGTGAACTAGCATCTCGCACATTTCCTGTCTTGTAATAACGTCAGACCACGGATAATCATTACTTTATTTGCTAAACCTATCCATGGACACTATTCCCTATAACTATATATATATATATATATATATTACTTCGCTAAATCTTAACTCGAAACTATAACCCACATCCACTTTCACCCTTCCGTATGTGAACAAGCATCTCGCACATTTCCTGTCTCGTGATGACGTCAGACCGCGGGAAATTATGATCACGAACAGTTTGTTGTTACAGACACGTCATGCGCTTGCTTCATATTTTGTTATTCTAAAACAATAGCAGCGCTACTATAGCCTAAAGGTGACAATTATGCACGTAGAAGGAAAGTCCATGATAGTAAAATTACTAATAGTAATAATAACATGAAGAGTGATAGCAATAATAAAATTATGATAATTGTAAAAATAATGATAGGCATCTCTATTCATCTTTATAATCAGCATTACTATCATCATTATTAACACCACAATAATATCAATAATTGCAATAAGAACAATATTAGGAATCGTGAAAGAAAACACTCTGAAAGGCATTCAGCATTGTGGCAGGCAAAGCATCAAAGCGATCTTTCCTTCAAAAATCAGGCCTCACCTGAAGGCATCTGACGGAGCCGAATTGTTTACGCTTTCTTCGTTGTGTCTGATAGTGTCGTGCGCATTCATTCTTAACTGTATTAACGAGCAGAAAACCTGTTCCCTAGCACGGGTGTTGCAATGTTGCGATGGAGCGACGGCAGATCATTGACCTGGATGTTGCATGTGAAATGTATTGTGCATGAAGTTATGTGAAGGGATCATACGTGAGGTAACGTTGACGAGGTAAAAACTAGTGGCTGACTAGTGGCCAATGGTTTTCTCCAACTCCATAATATATATAGAAAAAGAGGCCTGTTTGAGTGCATGCGTATTTAAATACTTGAGTACTTACATGCATGCTCGTAAATCAGTAAAAAAAAAAAAAAATAGAGTGAATGCGTACAGGCGTGCGGGCGGATAAAGTCTACTTATACAGACCTTACGTGTGGATACAGAACCGTGTTCCTCAACAAGCGTTTGCCTTACTGCCTGGTCTCTTTAAAGCTATGAATGACCGCATTTAGACCCTGACAAGACAGATAACCATCAGTAAACAAAACCTCCGAGGCTTACCTTCGAGCACACGTCTTGTACACCCCCCCCCCCCATGACAGTCGATACATCAACAGTTCACCTTTTCTTTCGAGTGTTTGCTTTACATGTTCCGAATCGCCGAATCTCCTGTGGGGTGTGTTTACCTTACGATTGCTTCCTTCTTTCCAATCGCTAATCTCAAGACTCGTACATATTGAGAAAGAGTGAATAATTCATGACTTTTGTACGTTTTAGCAAAGGTAATTCCGATGAATGTGTGATGTAGTTGAAGTTATGTTGATAAGAAAAACCTAGTGCTTCCAGTTATATACTAATCTCGTTATTTACATCAAGTACAAGTTAGTGTGATTTGTAGGCTGTGTGAAAGTCCTAGCAAGTATAATTTTACGCAAAACCAAAACCTCTACAAAATTTATCGTAGAAAGTTCTCCCTCCACACGCCGCCCCCCCCCCCCCCCACCCACACACACCCGGAAGCGATAATCATCTTGGCTTATTTTACATATTTTGGGACCGGGTCTTCTGGCTCCAACTCTGGCCATTTCATTTCTTTCTTTTTTCTATCTCTCGTTTGCGATGGAGCCTTTTGTGGGTGGCGTTGCTGTTATTCTTTTCTCTCTTTTTATCGCTAAATTTGTTATCCTCTTTCTATCCTCCCCTCTCTCGCTCTCTCTCTCTAGCTCTTTCTCTAGCACTCCCTCTCTCTGTCTATCTATCAATCTGTCTATCTATCTATATATATATATCTATATATATATAGATAGATGCATAGTCAAATAGTTATGTACATGTGTGTGTAACTTTCCACTCCCACTCCCCGTCCCTCTCCATCCCCCCCCTCCCTCTCCTTCTCCCTCATCCCCGTCCCCCTTCTTCCCCATCTTCTTTTCTCCACTCGCCCCCCCCCCCCTCCCCGCCCGCCCGTCACGCATCCATATCTATGATAGCATCTTGACCTTGAGCAACATAGGCCTTTGACCTCCTTACCCCGCCCCCTCCTACATCAACACCTTCTATGCCTACCTCTCCTCACCCTTACAGCCTGCCCCCATCCCCTATACTCTTGCCTTATACATATCCAAAGGGTAATGGCCTCCCGTTTGAGCGTTGTGTTTGAGTTCTTGAGATGAGTTAAATAATACTGATGATGATGGAGGAGTAATGGTAAGGGAGATGATAGCAGAAACAGTAACAACAGCAATACTATTGATAATAGTGATTATAATACTGCCATTGATGCTAATACTACAACTACTACTACTACTACTACTACTACTACTACTACTATCACTACTACTACCACAACTACTACTACTACCACTACAACTTCTTCTTCTACTACTACTACTATAACTATTACTAGTGCTACTATTACTTCTACTACAATTACTGCTACTACTAAAACTGTTGCTACTACTACTACTACTACTATTAATAATGATGATAATGATAATAATAATGGTAATAATAATGTTGATGGTTATAATAACAATTATAATGATAATATGTGAAGAATTACACCAACAAAAACAATAATATCAGCAGCACAACAAAAACAGAATTCGAACATGACGGCTTTCCAATTAGTAAGGTTGCACTTTTGTTGAAGGTCAGTACAGAGGCAACGTCGGTTAGTTTTCTCTCGGATATGTTACAGACTACTT
>NC_061826.1:10696740-10704240 GCF_019202785.1 Penaeus chinensis | reverse complement strand
ACTGTAGTCTATCAGCTGGCCAGTTACGTGGTTAGTCATAAGTCGGACAAACAAAATATTATCTTCAGAATTTCCTTACTTTGTTTAACGTCCTTTCTCCCATTTCTTTCTTTCTTTCTTATTATCTTATGTATGCTATGTTGTCTGTCTCGTATTTCCCTTTCTTCTAAATTACTCTTCACTTAAACTCAAAAGAAAAAAGAAAAAATGTTTACGGTTTCTTTCTCACCTTTTTCTTCTTACCCTTTTCTTTCTAACCTTTTTCTTCTTACCCTTTTCTTTATTTCCTTTTTGTTTCTTCTCATACTTCCCACTCACTTCCTTCCATCTCTTCCCTTCTTATACTTAATCCCGAGTTCATTCACCTTTCCGTTGCATTACACCCGTATTCCATCCCTTAATAAATAATATCTCCCTTTCCCTCCTCTTTTACGCACGTGCATGTAACCAAATCCACAGAAATTATAGAGTATCAGATTACCCTAATCCTTAATGGGGCGTGAAATAGCCACGGCAAACTAAACATTATCGAGTGGGTGTGTGACGTCTGCATTTATTCCACATGCTGACAGGTTGCGATGCGTTTATTCATATTTGTATTCGAAAAAGACTTTTAATGTTCCATTTCGCCGGATGTGACGTTTACGCTGTACAGATGTGCGTGACTATGTGTCAACAGTTGCGTAAATTTGCAGGTGTTTTTTTGTTCAAAATCGGGGTCGTGTTTTCCTGTAAGGCGGTATGTTTTTCACGCCATTATTATTGTTGTTGTGTGTTCGTATGTGTGCATTTACATAGGCATGGATCTGTGTATCTGAATGAGCGCGTGTTTATATTTGGATGTATGCCTGTATGTGTGTGTTTTCTATATTGTACTTAACCACTATTGTATTTACTACCGCTCCCTTTACACGAGGGTGCGTGAGTGTGACGATGCGGGTCCACGAGGCAGCAGGTGCAAGGGTTCAGCCGGGAACAGGTATGCGGGGTCACGATTGTGTGGCTTTTGTTCCCTCGATGCGCTGGGAGGACTTAAGGCGAATGAATGACTTCCATACAGGAACACGTGAGGAAGAAATATACAGAACGTTTTCTTTCCTTTTTATATTTGTATTCGTCTTACTTATCTGTCATTTACTATCATTATTATATTTTTTGTCTGTTTCCATTACTTGTAATTCTTTCTATGATATTGAAACTATATAAGCTTCGTGTGGATAAGAGATTTTTTTCCCCACTTCTTCTTCACGGTTCACTAAACCACCAGATCGACAATAACATCATAAAAAAGGAGAAGAAAATGACGAGGATAATCAGGGAAACTCTGACGTCAGAATTACAAGTTTGGTGTCATTCTCGAGGCTTCAGTGAGTTGCTGTTCCCACGATCTGTGTAGCATCTTCGTCCTCATAACCTCCAACCGAAGGATATGCCTGGCCACGCTCGTCTTCCCTGTTGTCTTTGGATTTTTTAGCTCTGTGTTTACTCTAACTCAACTTTACAATGCCTTTCTGGTGTATGGAGGATTGGATACGGCTGTTTCTAATACTACGGTTATAATTTGTTTTTAAGTGTACTTGAATTGAGGGAATCGAATCCTCTATGAGTAATTTAAGTATTAGTGTATTGTCGTCATGTACTTTATTGTGAGAGCGTCTTCAGGTGTTTTTCTAATGGTGATGCGATTACGGTTTAAAGTAGTTACAGTTATATAGTAAATAGTGTGTGTGACAGTCAGACTTATAACTGATAAACGGTGGAATACAGTGATATATAGTTTCTCGAAGGAGCGTTATGCCATCGTGCGCATCTTCTCTCCAGATGTAATCTATTTTTAGGAAGGGTTTTTGAGGCGTCTTTCGTAATATGATTGTTTACGTGTTCGGAGGTGGAGGTGTGATGGCGTGTATAAGTGGAGGTGGATGAGTGCAGTGGTGGAGGGGATGGAGGTGGAGGAGGTGTGATGGCGTGTACAAGTGGAGGTGGATGAGTGCAGTGGTGGAGGGGATGGAGGTGGAGGAGGTGTGATGGCGTGTACAAGTGGAGGTGGAGGAGTGTGTTGGTGGAAGTACAAGCGTGTTACAGATGTGATGGCCTGTGTAGGTGGAGGTATGATGACGTGTACAAGTGGAAGTGGACGAGCAGAGGTGGAATTTAAGATAGAGGCGTAAAAGCAGTGTTCTCAGATAGAGGTGGAAGTCTTTGTGGGTGGAGGTGGAAGAGATGTGGTGGCGTGTGAAGGTGGAGGAGGAGGCAGCGGTGCGCATGAGGAACCACGGATCGCGTCCCACCCACATCTGAGCAGTCGTAATGCCATTTACCTACTCGGAAGATGTAACTACTCCTTTTTTTCGGAGCCCAGAGCCAAAGCACGTTCGGAGAAGCCAGTTTTCGTCACAATGTTGTTAACCGATCAAATCGTGTTTCACTGCAGGGTTTCATACCTTCCTGGTAATTTTATGCCAAGAAGGCAAATCCAATAATAGTGTATTACTACAACTACTATTACTATTAATATTACTACCACTACTATTACTACTTCTACTACCACTACTATTACTACTTCTACTACCGCCTCTACAGCTACCACGACTACTACTATTACTAATACCATACTGCTACTACTGCAATTATTACTACTACAGTTACTACTACTATTATCACCACTACTACAGCTACTATCAATAATAATAACAATAACAACAGTAACTACGATCCGGCAACCCTGATAAAAACATTCACCAGAACTTCCAAACAACCAAATTCCTTCCCTCAAATCAAAGTTCTTCTATAATCTTCCACCAAGCGTACAAGAGCAACCGAACGCCGCCGGTCTCGTAGCGTGAACTTGAATGGCGGAAGCAAATACCCGCTTTTCCCACGGAGAATGCAACGCGAAGAGAGGAAAAAACAACATCTTCTCACTAACGAACTAAAGCGGGGGTTGGGGGGGGGGAGCATCATGCCTTGGCTCCCCCTTCAACCCGTCTACCCGACCCTCTACTTCCTTCCTTTATAATTATTCTCCTCTTCTTATCCTCTCCTTGCTTTATAATCTCTTATTCTCCTTCTCCTCTTTTCCGATAACCTTTAGTTCCTTCTGCCTTAAGACCATTATAATTATAATTTCTTTTCCCTTACAACACCTTCTTGCATCTTTCCTTAATTCCCTTCCTTCTCTCCCTTATTGCATCCTTGAATTCCTTTGCCATCCTTCTAACACCTTTACCTCCTCCTTCCCTTCCTTTCTAACACCTTTCAACTCCCTCGCCTTCACCCTTATTTACAGCATCCTTAAACCGCTTCGTTTCACCCTTTCATTCACCCTTTAACCCCCATCGCTCTCACCGTTTCTTCTCTGATCTCTCCCTCTTTTTTACAATACTCTTTATCCCTCTTAGTCTTACCCTTTTGGCCCCCCTTCCCCATCTTTTAATTCCTTCCCTCACCCTTTCTTACAAGACAGGTTGACCCCTCCATCCCCTCCATCTCACCCTTTCTTACACCCTTTTTTACGCCCGCCCCCTCACCCTCTTACCCCCTTTCTCCTCACCCTTAACTCCCCTCCCTGTCACCCTTTCTAACAACACCCTTTAACCCCCGCTCACGTGCCACCGCCAGCTACGGTCGCAGACTCTTCCGGGACCTTCAACTTGACAACGCCCCGCGAGGCCACCGAACCCCTCCCCCTCCCCCCCTCCCCTCCCCCCTCCCCCTCCCCCTCCTCACCCTCGTCCTCGTCCTCGTCTTCGTCTTCGTCTTGACTCTCCTCCTTGACAACGTTCTGTCAAGGAGGATTTCGGAAGGTGGATGACATTCTTGAAGGTCAGGTAAGCCGTGCTTTAATTCTCTAAAAGGTCTTTGTTTCTATCCCCTGTGTTTATCTTTTTGTATGTATTTCTCTGATATTTTCCTTTTTCTGTGTGTGTGCGTGTGTGTGTGTGTGTGTGTGTGTGTGTGTGTGTGTGTGTGTGTGTGTGTGTGTGTGTGTGTGTGTGTGTGTGTGCACAGTAGGCTCTTATCATTATCACATCTTATCATTATTGTTATTATCATAAACTCCTGTCGCCTTTCTCTCTCTCTCTCTCTCTCTCTCTCTCTCTCTCTCTCTCTCTCTCTCTCTCTCTCTCTCTCTCTCTCTCTCTCTCTCTCTCTCTCTCTCTCTCTCTCTCTCTCTCTCTCTCTCTTCTCTTTTCTCTATCTTCTCTTTTCTCTATCTTCTCTTTTCTCTATCTTCTCTTTTCTCTATCTTCTCTTTTCTCTATCTTCTCTTTTCTCTATCTTCTCTTTTCTCTATCTTCTCTTTTCTCTATCTTCTCTTTTCTCTATCTTCTCTTTTCTCTATCTTCTCTTTTCTCTATCTTCTCTTTTATCTGTCTTCTCTTTTCTCTATCTTCTCTTTTCTCTATCTTCTCTTTTATCTGTCTTCTCTTTTCTCTATCTTCTCTTTTCTCTATCTTCTCTTTTCTCTATCTTCTCTTTTCTCTATCTTCTCTTTTATCTGTCTTCTCTTTTCTCTGTCTTCTCTTTTCTCTGTCTTCTCTTTTCTCTCTTCTCTCTGTAACTGATGTGCGCGTGTTAGTGCACTTATCATTCTTAACGTATGAGTAGCAGAGAGTGACCCAGAATTAGTTACAAAGAGATAAAGCTATCATATGTCTTCATTTTTTTCCAGCAGGTGTTGGTGTCTGGATCGAGTCATATGAAGGCAGATCCACGTCGCAACTTTCTCTGTTTTCTGTGTCATGTCACCGAGTCATTCTCGTGGCTTATTAGGCTAATCATACACATCAATATTTCTTTTTCCTTTTTTTTTTTTTTTTTTTTGCTATGTGTCTCACGGGTTGAACGCACAAACACACATCACGAAGGTAAATAAACTCACACACTTTTATTTGTTTTTCGTATATCTGTTCCGCCGACACGCTCTCCTTGCACTTCTTTTGTGGTGCGTTATTCTTATCTTCCTCCGCCCTTCCCACTTCCTTTTGCCTCCCTTTCGTTGTTCTTGTGATTCTCTTTGTTATTTTCTCTAATACAAGGGTCGCGGTGATTTCAATCCGAGTCTTAATTTTCCGTAAAGTTCTTAAGGGTCAGTTTTTTCCTTTCTTATTTTTTTTTTCTCTCTCTCTCTTCTATTTCCTTCCCTTTCTCCCTCCTTTCTTCACTTCCATCTTTCTTTTTGGTAAACCACCGCTTGTTCACTTCTTTCGTTAATCCCTCTGTCACATCTCTATTTTCTTTTATTGCCTTTGTTATTTCTACGTCCTTTGTTTTCCATCTTATTCGCACTTGCTTCTTTTCTATCATTTTCCTTTGAAGATTCTTTATCTTTTATTTACTTCCGCTCACCTATTGTTCGTTCCACGCGACACACTTTATTTTTTTTTTTCTTCACAGCAGTTTATTTATATGTTCATTCTCTTTGTTTTTTGCTTTTTTTCATTAGTTTTGCAATTATACTTTTATTGTCAGATAGCCATATGTCACCTGAAAGTCTAATTAATTTAATTAGCCTTTCTCTTTATCGACCTTTTGCTTCTAATAGTTTCAATGGCGATTTTTGTTGTACATATACATTCTATATATGTAAGATAAACAATCGTAGTATTATAAACTATTAATCCTTATGGTATTACAAAATACATAGTATGTGGCCATTACAATTGTTGTATTATTGTTATAATTAGTAATAATTTGATCAACAAAATCAATATGTTCATTATCGTTACTAATTATTTTATCCGCAACATCATTATTTGACACCAACTATATCATCACTATTTATCTTTTCCCTTCCTTTCTTCTCACCCTCTTCCTTTATTTTGCTTTTTCTCCCTCTGTCTCCTCTACTTCTGTCTTACTTCCTATTTCTCTTCTCTCCCTTTGTCTTGCTTTTTCTTCCTCCTCTTCTTCCTCCCCCTTCTCTCCCTGTTTTGCGACTTCCTCTTTATCTTTTGTCTTCCTGCTTCTTCTCCTCAAATCGCTCTTTTATCTTTCCTTCTATCTTCCCTCTTCCTCCTTTTATTCTCCCTCTGTGTTGCCTTTCAGTCCCTTTCACCTCCCCCTGTGTTGCATCCTCCCTCTAACCCTCTTTCTCTATCTCGCCTTTTTCTTTTCCACCTCCTTCCCTCCTCATTCTTCTCCACCTCGCCTCTTCCTTCTCCTCCATCTCGCCACTTCCTCTTCCACCTTTTCCTCCTCTAACTCTCCTCTTTCTCTTCCTCCTCCAACTCTCTTCTTTCTCTTCCTCCTCCAATTCCTCTTCCTCTTTCACTTTTCCCTACTCCTCCTCCTCCAATTCCTCTTCCTCTTTCACTTTTCCCTCCTCCTCCTCCTCCTTCCTCTTCCTCCTCCAATTCCTCTTCCTCTTTCACTTTTCCCTCCTCGTCCTCCCCGCTGAATCGTGACGGACCTTCCGGCCTCCGCCCTTCGAGACTCCGCTGTCGTGACACGCGGCCAATATCATGATGGCGGGGCTGTGTATTTTCGACTCCGTTCCGGTTCTGTTCCCTTTTCCCTCCTCTGGGTTGACATCATAATGCGCTAGGGCTTGTTCGATGTCTTTTGTAGTTATGGCTGAATTTTGCGCAGTCAAGTTATGTAAATATGTTTTGTAAGTCTTGTGTCAAAGTCTGGGTAGGAGTACACAAACGCGCGCGTATACTTACTCAGTCAGTCAGTCAGTCTCTCTCTCTCTCTCTCTCTCTCTCTCTCTCTCTCTCTCTCTCTCTCTCTCTCTCTCTCTCTCTCTCTCTCTCTCTCTCTCTCTCTCTCTCTCTCTCCCTCTCTCTCTCTCCCTCTCTCTCTCTCTCACTCAGTCTCTCTCTCTCTCTCTCACTCAGTCTCTCTCTCTCTCTCTCACTCAGTCTCTCTCTCTCTCTCTCTCTCTCTCTCTCTCTCTCTCTGTCATAAGCACACACATATATGCGTGTGTGTTGGTCTTATGCAATTTGTTATCTTTCTTGGAGCATAATCATCTCTAATTTTTCACGTTTGCATGTTAGTATCATTAATATTGTCGTTATCACTACTGTGATTATGGTACTACCACCATCATCACTACTATTATCATTAATATTACAATTTAAATCTTCAACAGGCAAATCTTCCACTCGAAATGCTCTCCCATCTTCTCCTCTTCCTCCCCCACTCTTTTCTTCACCCTCTTCTTCCTCCATCACCAAAAATATCTCCCTATTTATCACCACATTATTCACTTTCTCCTTTACATCTTTCCACTGTATCCTCCACCTCCACCCCTACTTCCTTCTTCCACCTCTTCCCTCCTTCCTCCTTCCACCTCCTCCCTCCCTCCTCTTCCACCTCCACCTCCACCTCCACCTCCACCTCCACCTCCACCTCCTCCTCCACCTCCACCTCCACCTCCACCTCCTCCTCCACCTCCACCACCTCCTCCACCTATTTCCACCTTCTCCTGGTGCTTCTTAGGGCATTTTCACCTCGAGGTCTGAGTTCAGCCGTGGAGAGTCTGCCCAC
>NC_061826.1:10626740-10646740 GCF_019202785.1 Penaeus chinensis | reverse complement strand
TTAACATGTTTTTATTCTTATTTTCCACTTGAAGTCCAACCTTGTAAATGATATCAAAAAGACATCATTGCCTAGTACAAAACACAGGCACACAACAGGACTAGGAATACATGGTTCACCTCCAAGAATCTCGAAAGCCATCCTATGGAAAATACTATTATGCTTTCTGCTCAGTACTTTTAAGTGTTTATTAAGTCGTTCAGATATGTATAATCCATTGATATCAGGGTCATCTGTACTATAACTTAAATATTAAGTAAATATAACACATAAAATCAGGCTTCACGTGCCTTGTTGGCACACCTCGAAACTTGTCTTTCAGTGTATTCCCTGTAAAATGTTAACCGTTTAAGTTTTTTAGGGGTAAATAAAATGTAATAAAAAAAGGAAAGGAAAAAAGGTAATAAAATGATATAACAACAATAATAATAATATTATTACAACTCAATTACTTTATCCAATATAAATATAATGAGCATTGTCTATTGCTGTTTATACTGATGACTTCTTATGCAATGGTTGTGTTTGTCTAAAGGCCAGGTTGCACTGGCTATAACACACAAAAATAATAATGAAAAAAAAAATTATATAATTCTGCTGTATTGTCTACCAGTCCATTTTTCTGGTCAAGTTAAAGAAAAATAATCAATAAAAATAAAAATGATTTTTTCTTTACATGCTTCAAAAGTTCCACTGAAAGTACCAGTATGTTACAACCTCTTCGCACTAACACTAGTCACTGTCTTCAGACACTGATGATAATTCTAGGTCATTCATGAGACAGTTTGATCCATTTGGTATAGTTCCCCCTCCAGCACCTAGAAGAGAAGATAAGTACATTTCTTAATTAGCATGAACAAATAACAAATTTAAAAAAATTCTCCCTCTCTCTATTGAAAAATGAGTAAAATTAAATATATATATATATATATATATATATATATATATATATATATACATTCACATAATGACAAAATTGATTACTATTGAGTTTCTTTTATTCTAACACTTATATCAGGAGTAATTCATACACAAGAAAGTTCGACCTGAAGGTTCAGTTAACAAATCTGATGATAATAATGCTGCTAGTAAACAAATAAATAAACATTTATGGTGTGTTATTAAGAAAACTTAACTGGTGGAGAGGAAAGGAGCAATGAAATCAAAATAAAGAAACGAGGTCAAAAAAGAAAAAAAAAAAAAAAATTAAAAAAAGAAAAGGAAAAAAGCAAAGAACTTAGGAATATGCACCCCAGTGGACACACCTCATTCCTCTCCTATTCCCCTCATCTTCCCCATTCTGCTTACCGTGTCCATTGGCTTTCTTGCCTCTGGTGTCCTGCTCGGGCTCCGAGTCAGAATCGGAGTCGCTGGAGGACGAGCTGCTGCTATTGCTATCCGAGTCGCTGGATGAATCACTCATCATAGACCCAGTCTGCAAGGATGGGAGAGAAAATGTCAGGGTGTGTGTGTGCTTATTGTGTGTCTGGATAAGAATGGGGAGGAAGAAAGGAGAGGGATGGAGTGGGATGGAAGGGGATAGGGGAAGGGAGGAAACTGATAAGGAAGAAGAGAAAATGAAAGGGATGAAGAAGAAAGGGAGGACAGGGTGGGTAAATAGGAGATGGAAAGAGGAGGAAGAGAACAGAGAAGAAGAAAAAGGGATGGATAGAAAAGGAGGGAAGAAGGGGGGGATAGAATAAGGAAAAAGAGGAAAAAGGAGAAGCAAGGGTGAGAAGCAGAGGAGGGGTAGGAAAAGAGGATAGAAAGAAGGGAGAGTGAGAGGCAGGGAAAGGGTAGGAGAATTGAAGAGAAGAGAAGAGAATAGAGAGGAAGAGGAAGAAGGAGAAGAAAAGAGGAGCAGAGAAAGAGAAAGGAGGGGGGGGAGGAAGGGGAGGAGGGGAGGAGGAGGAGGAGGGGAGGAGGAGGAGGGGAGAAGGAGGAGGAGGAGGAGGAGGAGGATGGGGAGGAGGACAAGGAGGATGGCACAAGGATAAAAATGAGACAGAAAGGAAGGTAGCTAATAAAGAATTAAAGAATAAATCTACAGAAGAATGTTTAATGTGATGTCCAGCAACATTTCGGTTTCAATATCAATAACCGTTACACACACTACTTACATCTGATGTTGAATTTCTCTGTATAGACTTAAAAAAAAAAGGAAAAAGAAAAACACATGAATTAATGAATTAGTCCACTGAATATGAAGAATAACTAAATGAAGACACTAAAGGATGAAAATTACGAGGCAGATTATGGATAAAACTGAAAGACAAAGAACAGACAATAAAACTTTAAGAACAGGTACAATCATACTAGTAAATTTTTTAAATTTCAGCTAAGCTTTTTAACCCAATTCTACAGGGGATTCCCACTGTGAGTTTAATTTATTAACTGTCTCTACAAATAGATGGTTCTACAAGTAATAGAGCATCACTGAGCCAATTACAAATACCACTTATTGCATCTATTTACCATTTTCCTTGATTTTTCTTTTTTTTTTTTTTTTTTTATCTTATATTGCTGAATGTCAAAACATTATAACAATTATAATGATTATAATAATAATATTGATAAAAAAAGAAAGTTTTTCGCACAACCTTAGGGAAAGGTGAAATTGGAAGCGAGGTCACAAGGTTACTAATTGACTTCTTTGTGGTTAGCCTGATCCGGACAGGTCATATGAACCAACATCCTAACAAACATATATATTCATATTCAAATTCCCATTCTTAACTAAGAATGAGCACTAATAAACAATTTAGCCTCCTCTATCTTCAGTTTAAGCTGTACACACAACATTTCCCTCCAGTGGTTAAGTGTGAAATTAAATAATTCCCTGATGCATGTGCGAGTTAGCTCAGTATGCAATATATCAGTAACAGAGATACCTTTTATCTTCAACTCCACCTTCCCACACCCCACCCTCTTGGATAAAATGCTATAGAATGTAAAATTTCCAATATTTAATATACATGACACTGTAAGTGATCATGAAAACCATGCCACATCTTTGTGGTCAATGATTGTTTCTCCCAACTAGGAGTGATAAGTGTACACAGCTGCTTGTGTACACCACAGGGGAGGACCCCAGAGCGCATTTGCATGTTTGTTCACTGGTGGCATCTACTATGACGCCATGGCAGCATATCGCCAATGCTGTGGGTGGCATCCCTATTTCCAAAAATCAAGTAAAATGGGAAACAGGTGAAATAGCTAGTACTAAAATAATTGACTCATCAATGACTGAGTACTTGTGAAACCATCTATGTGCACATTAATAAACTAAACTCACAGTGGGGATGGCATGTCCATGCATTCCTTAAATAGTGGAAGTGGGTTAAAACCACTAATCAAAATTTCATAGCAAATATCAATCATAGAAACCTAATTTCTAAGATACCAATAAAAATACATGAGAGTTATTATAGTTACTTATGCTTTTATAGCCAACAACAAACATCAAAAGGCATATCTTGCACAACTCAATAAAAAATGATGAAATGCCTAAAGAGAAGTAAAAAAGCTACTATTGAAAATGCTACACAATATATAATATTTATCAATCAATCAAAAGCAACATATAAAGCAAAAACCAACCTTATTCTCTGGGATATTATCGTCGAAGCCCAACATGGGCATGGAACCAGGAGCTGTGCAGTGGTTATTGTTGGGGCTTTTGCTGGGGATGGGGGACCTAGTGTGTGGTGATGATTTGGAGGGTGGAGAGAGCTTGGCATGCGAGGGTGATGGCCGCGAGTATGGCAGCGAGTTGGATGAGCCTCGTGAAGGGGGATGGGAGGGGGAGCACTTCTGGGGTGGCGAACTTTTTCTGGAGGGGTCCAGGGGCGTTGGAGGGCGCTGCGTGGGCAAACGGCTGCTGCCTTCTGGCCTGAAAAGCACAAGGAAGTTGAAAATAAATCTTGGGAATCTGGATTTACTTGTTGGTGCATTAAGGATATTTTTCTTTGTATAGAGCAAATTACAATTAACCCCTATGATCCGGATGATGTGACCATCACATCATGAAAAAATCTGGTTTGAGGGGCAGGCGATATGAGCATGCTGTCATGGGAAAATTTGGCTGTGAACTGTGACCATTTAGGCTGAAGGCCTGGGGTGACAGGAATAACTTCCCATAAGCATAAAAGCTCCTGGAGGGTGATTAGACTCATTAGGAAGGGGCTTTTGCATTATATCCATTGATAAATAAGTGTGGAATGTACTATCCATGAGCCATGATTGAAAGAGCTCTGTCTCTGGGGAAGACACCATTTCCATGCACAGGATCCTATTCCTGGCTGCCATGACTAGTGGCACAGATTGTATTGCAGAAAATTGAATATTATGAAATATAATAAATGACACAAGTCAAAAAAAATTCATTATTATTGTTATTATTGCACAGAGAGGAAAAGAGTCTATTACCATCTGGATAAAGCAAATCATATGATAAGTATAGACATTGAAAAATGGCAAAAAAACACGTATACAGAAAAAGAGAACTGTATATTGCAATGGGGAGGCATGGAGTCTTGTCACCGCATACGAGAGTTCATGTGTGTCTGGTCTGCAAGTTGCACACAAGCCAGTAATCAAGCAAGCCTAATGCCCATATATTGTGTCACATGATGGCACTGAAGCATCCGAATCCAGTGGGTTGCATTTATTATCTGACTGGTACCCAATCTCCAATTCGAACCCTGACATTATATCTTTCTAATATTTTCATATATCAGTATACTGAAATCCAATTTACAACATGGATAAAAAAAGACTGGAACATATATCTGCTCATAAATTTCAACTATCAAAAAAAAAAACACGACATACCTGGTAGTTTTAACAATAATGGCTTGTGATATGCGCTCAAGGACGATTTCGCCTGTTACGTGGTCAATTATGAGGATGCACTCCTTGGCTACTGCTTTGTGATTTCCTTTGAAGACTGTCTGCGTGGTGCCGGCCCCCTCGACATGCGGCACTGTCACCGTCACCTGGTGGTTGCCCTCCACCTCCACTGTGCCCATCTTTTGATTGTCCACGCTGGCTGGCTTGAAGTCATCTACAATGGGGAGAGCAACAAAGAAATAATAAAAATACTGAATATTATGTAAGCTTTAACTAAATCAAGGCTTGTTAATGAAAGCCTAAAAGGGTTTTGATTGTATTTTGTTCACCTATACATACATGTATATATTTTCTCTCTCTGATTCTTCCTATCTTTTGCAACTTTTCTTTGTATTAATCCATTCCTTCCACAAAAAAATGTAGTTGTTCATGCAACTTTAAAAAAAAAAATTCCCTCTATTATGAGCCACTAGAATGAACCATGCTAAAACTTACTCCAGTAATAAAAGGTTTTATTCCAAATGTATTCTTAGTGTCTTGATGCCAAAATAAACTAGTATATGACTCAAAGAGACCATAAAACCTCTTGTGTAGAAATTCGTGCCACAGTTATACTGCTGTTCCCTGTCTAAAAATAAATCTAATTCTTACAAGTGAATCCATAGGTTAAAGTTGTTAATTGATCTAATGCCTTCCTCTGCCGGGCAAATTTAGTTCCTCTTATTTCTTCTTCTTTAAAATGTAGTTTAAGGTAATAGACTTTCATTTTGACATCAGGGAAGAAATCTTACAATCTAGCCAAGGTTAGGCTAGATTGTAAATTAGGACAGTTAATGAGCCATCTGTATTATCACTAATGGGTAACAGCCTAGAAGAAACACCTGTCTCTCACCAGACTCTCACAGTCTCCACAACTGTCAGAATTCAGACAGATGCTAACGAAACTCCATCTTGTAGCCCCCCTTGGTGATTTATCTATATATAAGTAATTAGTTGAAGCCCTGTCTTGTCTGAATAGATATGATGGAGAGTTGACGTCTCTTACTGGAGTGTGAAGTATAGACACTGCGCTACTATAGTTTGGCCTACAATTTTTATGTGGATACAGATTGCACACAGCCAATAAAATTACAAAAAAATCTCTCCCTTTAGGTCTCTCCTGGTGTCTCCTAAAACAAACCAAATGATGTTCTGACCCATTTCAAAGCAATAGATGTGAGGAGGAAAAACCAACAAAAATTCAGTAATTCTCTACGGAACTGATGCACTTGCCAGAGACCAAGTCCCCAACTCTACATCATAAAATTTATTTAAAAATCAAAGTTACTGTGACTGGGCTTGCGCAAGGGGTGATGAGAGGCTCTTCCCCCATCAGCCCTGGCAACCCTCAACATGTTCGTCAAGACAGCCCAAGTCCACCAAGTAAGAAGCACTTTCCACAACCTTTTTTTCCTTTATTTGTGACCATCCCATTCATGTCTAAGTAATTTGGGAGGTATTTCTTACCGCAATTGACACACCTTCCGGAGACGAAGTCCCAAATCAAACCTAAAAATCCAAACCTAACCATTCCTACTTTCTCTTTATTCCCTAGACAGGGGTACAAGTCTCCCCTGTAACCCCATTTTGTAAGCACTTCAGGCCAACTTTCCAAAAATGTTACATTAAGAACAATGGCTGTGCGAGGCTGTTGTGGACTAAGTCTCTATGCAATGGATATCTATCATCCTTTTGTGGTACTTAGGAGGCTGTAGCAGCAGTACCTATATCATTTATGAATATTTCTTTTGCTCTATAAGAAGGCAGTCCTCATTTCCCCTTATTTGTGTGCATTGCTCTCGGTAACATTAACCCATTTGCTGTTCCATCGTTCCCCATTTTTTTCCCCCTACAAGAATACCATCATAAATAAGCCCCTGGCTTAGTGCGTCCGTACCGTAGAGATTACAACCAAATATTCTACCCACAGACTAACAGAAAAGAAGCCAGATACCATTCAATACTTACACCTCAGGGTATGGAATGCCTCCTTGAAATTCCTGCTAAATGTGTTTCCCAATTCCATGTCCTTCACTTTACCATCCACCCCAAGTTTCTCTGCCATGTTATTGCACGTATTCGTATTCATTTTTTTTGAAGCACTTTCTCTCGATGATAGATTCATTTTTTAAAAGAATAATGAACAAGGTGAAGGGGGGGAAAAAAAAGAAAAAAAAAAAAAAAAGGAAATTCGTATGGAAACTCCTTGAATGAAGTGTTCCTCTCGCTGATATCGCAGTTATATAAGAATCCGTAAATAAATATGTAAATAAGGGGGGAAAAATATAAACCAAACAAGAAACCGAAAAAAAAATATGTATAATATGAAGCTCGTGTCAAGTCCACACACACACACGGCTCGACAGATTTTCCCTCTTTTCCCCTCTTTACGGCTTAATCACTCCACATTTCGTCCCGGCACTGCACTCATCTCATGTTCCTCGGGTTATCTGGGGCCATTGCGATATCGTGGCGAGTTCCCTCCGCTGGAAAAGGGAGTAAAGGGAGGAAATATGCGACAGACAAGTTTCCTTTCCTCTGAACAGCTGTTTTCAAGGCGAGAAAGTTCCGAGTCCCATGGAATATTTCATAATAATCCTTCAAATCTTTCTGCTTTCGGAAGGGTCTTCTAGGTCGCTTCGTTTCCATTTGGAGGATTTTTAGAGTGGGGAATTTGAGGGAAAATCAGGGTTAAGGTCAAGATAAAAAGGGGAAAGTTAAAGGTGAGGATAACTGTTCGGCTCGTGGCGCGAGTTTTAAATCGCTTCAAAGGGAAACCATCGAGAATTCTCATCACTATTTGTATTGTAATTTCGTAATATTGTCATTGTTCTTATCGTTCCTTTGTAATTGTGATGTTGGCAGTAGTATGAATGATGATAATATATTAGTAGTGATGACTAAATCAAATCAAAGCATTTATATGGATATGCAAAAGTTTATGTGTATATATATGTATGTATGCAAGTATATGCATATGTATATATATATGAATATATATATATATTAACATTTATATATATGTACACACACACACACACACACACACACACACACACACACACACACACACACACACACACACACACACACACACACGTGTGTGTGTATATACATACATACATACATACATATATATATATACACATATGTATGTATGTATATACATATATATGTATGAGTGTATGTGTGTGTAGCTAATGCACATTCTTAAAAAATCAAGCATTGCAGAAAGAACGCAGGCCAGTTTACTACTTCTAAACATAGCAGAACCATGTGCACCTTGCACGGTATCAGTCTGCCATAATAGTACATATTTCCCTCATTCTGTTATATATTTTAGCCTCAAGGGATATATAACTTGTTAATCACTGCTGTATATATATTTGATACGAGAAAAAAAAATATAATGCCGTTATCGTTCAAATATATTTATATTTGCACGAATGAGTTTAATACTTTACACTGACATGAAATCCATACCAATAAATTATGCATCTATAAATATTTGCATACACATAAATACACATCATAATTTTGTGAACTTTGGAAAATAAATACGCTCGTTCTCAGCCGGATTTGTTTACATTCTCCAGCGATTTCTCTTGGGACGGGAAAGCCTCTGCTTCAAAACACAGACGACAGATGGCAGCACCGACGCCATTACTTTCTGCTGTTAATGACAAAGGGTTAATGACCATGATGGGATTGCTGTGATATTGAAGCTAATCACTTATTTTTATCGATATGTCGTCCGCACTTGATGACTCAATCGTGCTAAGGAGGAGAGGAGAAAAGAAGAGAAGAGAAGGAGAAGAAGGAAAATAAGGAGGAGGAGGAGAAAGAGAAAGAATGAGAATGAGAATGAGAAGAAGAAAAGAGTTAACGAAAAAGAAAAAGAAATTCTCTCTCTCTCTCTCTCTCTCTCTCTCTCTCTCTCTCTCTCTCTCTCTCTCTCTCTCTCTCTCTCTCTCTCTCTCTCTCTCTCTCTCTCTCTCTCTCTCTCTTTCTCTCTCTTTCTCTCTATCTTTCTCTCTCTCTATCTTCTCTCTCTCTCTCTCTCTCTCTCTCTCTCTCTCTCTCTCTCTCTCTCTCTCTCTCTCTCTCTCTCTCTCTCTCTCTCTCTCTGTCTCTGTCTCTGTCTCTGTCTCTCTCTCTCTCTCTCTCTCTCTCTCTCTCTCTCTCTCTCTCTCTCTCTCTCTCTCTCTCTATGTAAGCATATGTATATATATATGTATATATACATATATATACATATACATATATAATCATATACCTATATGTATCTCTCTCTCTCTCTATATATATATATATATATATAATATATATACGAAAGATGATTGCATTATCAACAAAAACAAGCCAAAATAGTACAAACGATAATGCTCATAATAATAACAATAATATTAAATCAATTCTAACGAAAATATAAAGATGAAATTACATCATGACATCGTACTAATATCACTAATGGCGCTGTATGTGAACCCATCAGGTCAGAACAGGCCAGTGCAGGTCCGTAGGCTGGGATAGTTGAGTTCGAATCGGACAGGTTAGGTTTGGTGGTGACTGCTATGGCATGAAAAGGAAAGGAAAGAAAAGGAAGAAAGAAAGAAAGGAAGAAGAAGAAGAAGAAGAAAGAAAAAGGACACGTAAGCAGGGCATCATATTTTTTCGGGTGGGGGGGGGGGGGGTGATGGGTACGTGAGCGAAGCGAAGAAGAAGAAAAAAAATTGAGACAATGTAAGGGAATTTCTAAGCTGTAACAGATTTAAAGATGTAATTTAGAAAAAATGCAAATCTATAAATAAAAGTGAAATTTGCGGCGGGGGGGGGGGGGGTTGAAACGAAGTCCTTTTACGTAAGGATAAGGCAGCATTGGGTAAATCAGGTTAGGATGGGATTAGTTTAAGTCAGCTAAGTCAAGATCAGAATAAATCTAGTCGGAGCAGCACAATTCTGCTTTATTTTGTGTGTGTGTAGGATGCAATAGGTTAGGCTTGGCCAGATTAGAATAGGTTACAATATTCAGCGTCAAATGTGGCTCTCGAGATTGTCAATACGGGCAAAATTGGCAAACATGCAAGTTGCACGTTTTTTTTTTTTTTTTTTTTTTTTTTTTTCCAGCGTGTGTAAGTAGTGACCAGGAATGTCTCTAGAGGAGACAATCTGGAGGGGGGGGGGGGGTCATCCTCAGGGAGTCAAACCTTGTGTGTATAGCCTGAGAAAATTTAGTCAGAAGAAAATTTAGCTGAACACTCTACATATCACCTAATCTATGCAAATGCTGCACGTTGCTACAAGAACAGCGTCTTGCCTCACTCCTCACTTCCCACGAATGAAGCTAAACATGCCCCATCCACACTTTGCAGCAGTTTCATTACCAGTGTATATGCTTGCTATAAATGCTGCTGCTGGGGTACAGAAACGTCCTTCCTAATCGGCAAGAGAGATGAGATGCAGGTCCCATTGGGTGGGCATCTTGCCGAACCCCTTTATATGGGGCAACATCTACAGGGGTACGCCATCAGCTCAAAGAACAGCTTCTTGCTAAGGGCATGGACTCCCCCCACCCCGACTATGCCGAAGCCCCGCCGTGGGCACTGAGCCTGATAGAGTTCAACATAATGAGCCTGTCAATGAAAAAGAGCCTATACCCCATGCCTATCCTAAAGGCAGAAGCCAACAGGGTCATTGCAGCCATCACTCCTCCAGGTAGTAGAACATACTACACGGATGGATCGGTCGATCCCTTGAGCCACACTGCAGGCGCCGGCTTTGCAGCAAGGGATGCCATGCGATCCATGAGGGTAACAGACAACGCCTCCTCGCTACAGGCAGAGGCAGTTGCAATCATGGGAGCCCTAGGCCACGTGCCCCAAAGGGAAGGACACGTGGTCATACACACAGACTCCAGGGCAGCCATTGACTGTCTTTAGCACAGCTCACCCACAGACAACATCTACCTACTGACCACGATTCTCACAATGGCACAGAGAATTCTTGCTCAGGGTAGAAGAATTATCATCAATTGGGTCCCAAGCCACATCGGCATCAGAGGGAACGAGCTTGCTGACAGACTAGCCGTCGCTGGTAGGGGTATGCCCCCAAATCCCATGACGATAAAACCGAGCCGAAAATTACTTATGGAGAAGTGTGCCTTGGTCGGTCGTACCTTCCTACGGCAGCTCCACAGAGAGGAAACGAGAACCTCCCCCTCGGCCAGCTGGTACTCAGACGCCACAGGCTCTGAACCGCTGGCACTCTCTGAAGTAAGCAACAGAGGTACCGAAGTCATTCTTCACAGAATGCGCCTAGGTTACCACTGTGCATGGCAGATTATCCCAACAATCGAACGCGATGAATGGTGCTGCAAGCACTGCGGCGAGCCGAACGCCACACTAGTCCACTACCTAGAAAATTGTGACCATACACAATTCCTGAGACAGGGACCGCCCATAACAGCCGCCGTGCTGGTAAAGAGGCTATGCGAAATGCTTACACCATGGCGGCAGGAACGCCTGCTGGCAATCCCACCGCCACGGTAAGCACCGAGTGTCAGACAACTTAATGAGACAGCCGTAAAAAGCTGACACAGGCCGGGCCATATTTAGAAGGCCCGGGCAAAGCTAGAACTTCGCAAACCAAACCACACCACTACAGGGGTTGGTAGAGGTGGTGTTCAGCCGGAGTGACTGCCCGAGGTTTAACCTCGGGTCCGGGTGGAGGCTTAGAATGTCCGCTCTTCTCTGTGCACCGGATCATGGGGTACAGTTGGCAGAACCGTGTGTCCAACTAACGTTAACACCGAAAGACCGGCACAGGACCTGTTACTCGCACAATAAGGGACCGCCAAACTCAGGCTATACGGTCACCAGGCCCGCCTCCCGCAAGACGATCCTGCTCACCAAGTTGTCTCTGATCTAGTTAACCCCGGGTAGAGGCCTGTAGAACGACTTAGACGTTGTGACTCGGGCACATTGATTAAATATGTCGTGAGGAGCAGAGATGGGCCGAGGCCCTGCCTGGAGGCTCGCCATGAACCCTCGTAGGTTCCTCAAAGGGTGGGTGCAGTTATGCGCCCTCGGCTGCGGTAGCCCCTGTTGAATGATTTATTGTTATTCTTGCTATTAGATCAATAATCTTTGCCAAAATTTCTTTACATCTCATGATATACTAGTGATTGATGATGTGCCTTTTTGAGGTCGATATAGGATGTGAACAACCTGCAACTGAACTCAGAATGGCTCTATCTAATGACTCGAAGTGTAAGAAAATAATCTATTGTTGATTTGCCAGGAGTGACTCTACATTACTGTGGTCTCTGGTACCTCAGAAGCGAGTTCCTTGTCTGCTAGTGTAATGCCTTGACCTGTTGCTGTCCCTTCGATCCCCCATTCCCCTTCCAAAGAGGGATGGCCATGCCCCTCAGCAGAACCAAGGAAGTTGTACCAGACTGCCAGATGGCAGCCAGGCAAGCATGCAGTCCATGAACTATGGACTTACCACCAGACTTCAGTAGTTTGATGCTAAAGAAGTCCATTGCTTTACCACTATTCAGCTTGGAGATTGCCCAAATTCCTGCTAGAATAGGAGGCTCGTCATTGATGGGTTTCTCAAGAGACTTCTGAGCAGTAATAATTGTTTTGAATTTTAGGGTGTCCCCTCAGTATGTTTTTATTTGGTTGTAGAGTCCTGCGGAATTATTAAAGATAGGCTCAGCAATCCCTTGAGTAAACTCTTCTTCTTTCAATCTGTCCAAGTGAAACACCTTGGGGTAGTTACTGGAGAGAATGTTGAAGTGGATCCAGATGGAGCTATATACTATTTATGATTGGTACCATAGAATTTTGCACTCAATGAAATTACAATGTTGAAGAAACCTCTTATGAGTGTCAACAAAGATGTAGTCAGTCGCATTAGTTGTTTTCCCAGCATCACTGTACCATGTTTAATGATGCTCGTTAGAGTGCTGTTACCTGGAGGCAAAAATCCTCAGCTTCAAGGACATCCAATATCAGTACCAAAATCAGCACCTGAGCCAGCTTTACCACAACTGGACACTGTGTTGGGAAGTAAAAAGGGGACACTAGTAATGGGAAAAATAATATTAACAAGATATATGAAGTCAGTGTAAGTAAAAATGCAAATACAGCTCCTTACTATACTGTATTTATGAAGTAAATTTTATACTTGTATTTTACTGTACCAACTCTTAAGGTACTAGTATGTTTGTATATTGGTAAAAAGAAAATATATTTAGTTTTAATTAACTTGACATGATTTTGAATAATTTTCTTTCATACCCATACTAAACAGAATTGATTTTAGAACCAGTTGTGAGTAAATAAAATAAAAAATCATTTGTTTTGCCCCTTCATTGTTGTTTTACCTTACCTTTTATTAATAATCCAAAACTGTGCTATATGTGTTGTTTTTTTTTTTTAACCTAACATTCTTAATCTTGCTCATATGAAATGAAAGCATGCATAAGTTCATGTGGATGGTGGAAATAAATAACATATGGGAACAACATCTGGCATCTTTGATTTAAAAATCCCTTCTTATCACATGTTTATGTCCCAGCTACGTACTCTCCATTGTATGATGAGTAATGGTATTGCAATTATTGGGTTTATAACACATAAAATACCAGCACTGTTCTTCCTTAACCAAGATTCATTACCAAATATGATTACACAAACATAATCACAAAAAGACCATCACATTCATAAAATTTCTCAAATTTCAGGGAACAAATATTATTGTCAAAATGCCTTGGTTGATAAAATAACTTTATTGTATAAATATATAGAGGTCATCACAAAAGAATATATAATGCTAACCTTTCCAGCTTTACACATGTAAACACTATATGGCACACTAGAAATAAAAGAATATGATAACCAACAAAATATACTCATCAGTAGGCTACCAGTATTACAAACAAACTATTGTCAATTTTTTTACCTGTACCACTACTGATGAAAATATTTTCTGGATAACATTGCACCCCATTCTTAAAGACATACTAACACTAATACTTCTTTCCTTTCTTGCAATATAGAATACTGTCACTTATTATCATACTGTAAGGAGGTAAAAAATAAAATACAAAAGAAGAAAAAAAAAGATTAAGTACTTGTATGATGCTTTTACAAATCTTAAATGGATAGAAAGGCATTTCACACAGAATATCAACTTGGCATACTTAACATACAAAAATTTGCATTTCATGATTTTGGAGTATTTTCAAAAGTAAGACAATACATGTATAATCAAAATACAGTATAAAGAATATGTGTTAGGCTTGATTAAAGGACTAGCAATGACAAAACTGTTAATTAAATACTGAAAATCACTGAACCAGATTTTTAAAATTGATTGATTTTGATAATTTTTTAAAATTTTGTATTTGATTTCATGGGAAATTGTGACAATCTTGACTCAAAAAGTTTCAAAGTTTGCAGCATTTTGTATTTCAGATTTTCAGATTAAGGATGCTCAGCCTATTGTAATATCCTTTATGAATACTTTCCATATACTTAAC
The DNA here is from genome assembly GCF_019202785.1 of Penaeus chinensis. Lineage (NCBI taxonomy): Eukaryota > Metazoa > Arthropoda > Malacostraca > Decapoda > Penaeidae > Penaeus > Penaeus chinensis. The sequence goes on along the minus strand of NC_061826.1, from coordinate 10,632,300 downwards.
CTGTGTACAATAGCCAAATAATTGATTATTTTGTCATTACTTAACATGCACATTTTATTAAATTTCACCCTTAAACATCATCCATATCTAAATGAAAGGTTCCTTATGTTTTATTCAGATCAATTAAAAGAAACAGCTACTAATACTCTAATGTACTTTCCATCTAGTTTAAATCCTGAGTTTATAAATGGTCCTATTATTGTTTGAATTACACTAAATATGAACAGAGTTATTTGTGAGACTTTTTGAGACACTGATGAATACACAATTTCTTTGGTAAATCTTTAGAATGTAAGTTAATAAAAAAGAGGGTACATACAACCAAAGGACAACTGTGATCTTTGAAAATATAAAAACACTCAGTATACAATTTTCCACTTTGCTGGCTGTTCACACTTTGCTTTCTTTCCACATAATCGATTGAAGGTTGTCTCCACAGGGAAGCCCATGATCTCCCGCTCTTCCTGTATGCGGAAGGAGAATGTAGATTCGTATGAGCCGGTGAAATACCTGAGGGAAGAAAGGAGAATTAGAGGCTTGCTAATAGCTCAGATTACAGGGTAAAGGAATGAAACTTTAATTAAAAAGATGGGGCACAATCACACATCTGTCTTTCTGTTTGTCTCTTTGTCTCTGTCAGACTATCTCTCATTATCTCTGTGATTAAGATGTAACACACACTCATAAACATGTGTGCATGCATGCAGCCCCCCCCCCCCCCCCCCCACACACACACTCACACACACACACACACACACACACACACACACACACACACACACACACACACACACACACACACACACACACACACACACACACACACACACACATTTATAATCAAGTTCTGAACATTAAATCATCAAAAAATAAGAGAGAAAGAAAGAAAATATTTCTAACCTTGCATGAGCACAAATTATCTGGTCAATGATGGCTACTCCACCGTCACCCCACTGATCAAAGAATTCTGGACTGGGGTCATATCTGTGTACTTTATACGGTTTCATGAGTTCTTCCAGCTCCACGTACTCTGTCATGGAAGCGAAAAGTAGTAATACAGGGAATTAAATATTACTCTTAGTGACAAACTAGATTCAAGACAACATTTACAATATTTACATGATTGAAGAGGATTGAACAGCTGCCTCATCCTGTATTATCTAGTGTAAAACCAGCAAGAGGGAGAGTGGGAAATGAGCTGTTCACAAAACATGGATGAGAGTTGAAGAGTTTAGTACTTCTTCTAATGAAAGTAACTATCAAGAGGAATAATCACAGCAAAAGAGTAAGGGAAAAGAAAAATTAAAGATAGAGAGAGAGAGAGGAAAAATAGGAGAGAGAGAGAGAGAGAGAGAGAGAGAGAGAGAGAGAGAGAGAGAGAGAGAGAGAGAGAGAGAGAGAGAGAGAGAGAGAGAGAGAGAGAGAGAGAGAGAGAGAGAGAGAGAGAGAGAGAGAGAGAGAGAGAGAGAGAGAGAGAGAGAGAGAGAGAGAGAGAGAGAGAGAGAGAGAGAGAGAGAGAGAGAAACAAGAGCCAAAGAAAAAAGTCATAACTAACTTTACTTCTCAACAACCAACTTCTTATAATCAGGTCCATAATACCTAACCTACCTTCAAGCGGAGCATCTGTTGCAATATAAACATCTTGTAGTTCCTTTGCTTGCAGTAATTCTTTCATCTGCTTTGCAGCTTTTTTAAGGCTAGGGATTTCATCTCCTCTTGCATATATAAAGTCCCGTCTGCGCAGGTGGACTGAGAGGTATGGACCTCCCACTGCTGTTCCACGCTTGGGCTGCATAGAATGTAATACAATAACCCAACTGTTGCAATAGAAGATCACATATTGATGTATTAAAAAAAAAAGAAAAAAAAAAAGAGATACATGAAAACATATTCTTGTTTTAATTAGACCTACTCCCTACGGCAAAAAATCTGTCTATCTAATGAAACCCAAAATTGTGAAACCCAAAATCATGCCTTTTTGGGGGTTAAGCGGCAAAAAAATGAAAGTACCCATCGGAACACAGTGGTTTTTCATGTTGGTAATGGAGCTAAAGATTCCATGTTTGACTGTAAAATTCCTCGAAAAGAAAATTTTACAGGAAAAAAGTGGAATTATTTATGAAATAACTGAAATATACACTTTTGTTTGTCAACTTCTGTTTCCAGAATAACATCATATCCGTTATCTTTTTGCCTTCCTAGCCATCTAGATACAGATGACAGCGACAGCCAGGCAAAACAGGCTTGAAGATATGTAGACCTATTGTGGATGAACATAGAAATGTTTTCTGAAGACTGTAGTTGGATAATGCTAGTTCAAACTGTGACCATGTTAACCCAGTGTGAACAAGGAGGTAATAATCTCTCACCTTAAAGTCCCTCCAGTCATCAGTCACCACAGTCTTATCATTGATGTCATCAGAATGGAGGTATTCAGCCCTAAACCTAGCAGCTTCTGACAGCAAGTGCTTGGCAAACCGCATGCTCCTCCTTGCAGCCCAATATCTTTTTCCTCCATATTCATCGTGCAAAACTGTCTCTGCCCTTGTTATGAGGACAGTCCTGGAGTGTAGGAAAAATGACTTAAGTTCCAGCTCATTATTTCTATACAGTGATAATACAAGAACTTATGAATAGAAATATATTAATTCATATTTTATTTCTATTTTCTTAGAGTCACACATGTAAATACATGTAACAACATATACAAAAAATATAAAAAACACTGGCAGAACTTGCCGTATTTCATCCTTCTGTGTGATAAGTGGTATGAGTGTTGATGCTTCGCCTTGAATAGACAGACACGAAAAATTCCCAACTCTGACATTTGTTCCCCATGCTGTCCCATGCCATGAACCATCACTGTCCTCACTGGAAAAGGCATATGTTGTGAGAGAGAGAGAGAGAGAGAGAGAGAGAGAGAGAGAGAGAGAGAGAGAGAGAGAGAGAGAGAGAGAGAGAGAGAGAGAGAGAGAGAGAGAGAGAATGTTAAATAAAAAATAGTTGCTTATAAAAAGAGCTATAAAAACTGTATACAGACTTGACAGCGGTATATAGAATTCCATGGAAAGTGAGGGGCCACAAGATAAAATCAGGATTTATTTTAGGAAAAGGGGGCAAACTCACAGGTGGAGGGCCTGTGTGTTTTTCCTTCATCAAGGCAAATTTTGGGGCATTCTGAGGAAGTACTACTCTCAAACTTCATTGCCAGGCATATGACATAAAAAACTCCTTCTCTTCAAGAATGCTGGCTGCCAGTTATCTACAATCAATATGGGAAGTTTATAGTTTCTACATCAACCAAATCACAGGAGTTTATACAATAAGGGCAAAAGTTTTATACATGCATTTAGATCTATAGATATGTAACTTCCTAAGACAGAGAGGGAGGCAAAGCTGAGTGGCCCCCCCACATATATGTCATTGAGATTTAATCAACTTCCTGTGCAAGCTAAATGAAAACTTACTAATATAAGTACATCAAATTGCTGTTATTAAACAGTTCTAGATTTAACATTTGAAGAAGCTTTGTTTGTTCTCTTTCATTTTAGACTAAATCTAATCAAATATAAAACAACTCAGCCTAACTTTTCTAACAAAATAAAAATCACACTAGAAAAATTATATACATACCTATAATTATGTTGTTCTAGACAGGGTCGTCTGTTGTATTTCACCACCCACTCTCCAGTCCATCCTTCTACATAGTGTTGTAGCATATACACCTCTTGTATCTTTGGGCCTTCAGCTAGACAAGAAAGTGAGAAAAAAAACTGAGATTTATTAAAATCTTATAAAGGTGATTCAAGAAGTCTACAGTCTGGGGATCAATATTCATATACATAGGTTCAGAGACAAATAAATCCATAAATACAAACACACCTTTCAAATAGTCCTCAAATTCAATGACAGGAGTCCATTTACTGAGGCTTTTTACGTCGAAGAAACTGTGCCAGGGGAAATACTCCCCTCGATGTGTGTGCTTCCAGTGGTATAGCCTTCCCCATGGAGGCAGCACCTGGATTAATTTTGTGGTTCTTTAGAATGTGTAGGTCATAATATTTTAATAAAAATGCTGATTAAAAAATAAATTTCTTGATAATATCCTTCATCATCAAAAAACAAATGTTAAAAAAAATATATATATATAATATATAATATATATATATATATATATATATATATATATATATATATATATATATATATATATATATACACACACCGGTATATATATATGAATGATTTTTTTTGTGCTATATCAATTTTCAACTGTTCATGCATTCATATATTAATATCACTTTGCAGGGCTATATTTAGGCGTATGGAGGTCTCTATGCAGCCTTCATATGGAGGTCCCCCTAATTTTGGGGAAGACATAACTGAAGTCTCTCATAAGATGCAAAGTGAATATTTCCATTTTACCCATTTCTATGCATAAATTTTCAAGTAACTCTACAGCTGCAAATCCACTATTGAGTATATTCACTTCCTGGAAGGTACAAATCTATAGCCTTTATTTCTCTTCCGTTAAGCATATATTGGCCTAGGTTTTATAAGTGGAAACTGTTTCATTGTTTTTACATCCTATTCATATCAAGTGAAAGTCAAAAGAGATGTGAGCATTAGTTGTTTCTCAATGCCTATATTTAAATGTATCCTATTTCTTTATAGAAACTTACCTGCTACAAGTTCCCTCTAAAGTTGTAAAAAGAACAAAAAGAAAGAGAGAGAAAACCAGGTCAGTGACAGAAAGAAAACTTCATAAGCTTTGAGAATGACAGAAGAAAAAAAAATCCTTGCTGTTACCGACTATTATTATGGTAACTATGATAGTAAAAGTATGATGGAAGAATGATAAATGTATTCAGTGGTACCTCAGGCATCCAAAATTAATGGATAACTACTTAATATTTCTATTACACCCAGCAATTCATTACATATGTTAATTAACAAAGATTACTCATGCTCACTTCTGAAAGATGTTTTCTTTGATAAAATGGAAATATTCAACATGGTTTTGTTCTCATCATTGCAAAAGTGATATATATATATATATATATATATATATATATATATAGTGGCTTTATAAAACTAAATTACTGTCATTATATGAAGGTCCAAGCTGCCTACTATATCTGGCCCTGTCTGTTAACTAACAAACTAAAATGGAGGATAAAGTATATATTAAAGTATATATTTCTGTTCATTCATAAAAATAAATTCATATAAAAATATATGTTTGGAAATAAGAGTCAAGAAAAAAATAATTGCACAGTGAAATCATTTGCTGAAAAAGACAATGGATTAAAGAATTCTTCAAATTTGATCTTGCACTGATGAGAGAAAAAGTATCTTAAAGAAAAGGACCTTAAAAAATATAGCTAATTTTTCTCTCTATTTTCTTATATAAAACAATAAGAATACTCTTATCAATTCTAAAAAACATTTAATTAAAAATATATAATGTTCATAAAAAAAAATATTTCAATCAAAATACTGTTTGCAAAATATATGTTCATTATAATATATAAAAGAAATCCCTTCACACAAATATTAC
>NC_061826.1:10619240-10624240 GCF_019202785.1 Penaeus chinensis | reverse complement strand
ATTGGTCAGAAAACTGTGACGTCATTGCCTGAAGTTTTCATTGGCTAGAATTTCTCAGTCTGTAATCGCCAAGTTGTCAGTAATTGGTCGTTATACATGGTGTCCTTGTCTTACTGTTTCACACATTAATAATTTATTATCGGTATTTCAGAAGAAATATGTCTTTACGTGCGCGAAAAAAGGTATTTGCTTTGTATTAGGTTTTATTTTACCATATGCATACAAGCAATCAGGTAAGTGTGAGCTCTTACCCGATTTTAATCGCTCTCTGAAGAACTACCATCCAGAGGAACTGTGTGGGGGGGGGGGGGGGAAGGTGACGGAAGAATTCTTTCTTTCCCGCCTTGCGGCGTGTATAATTCTGCCGCTTGTGAAAAACATGAATTAATAAATTCTTTTTCAACACCATGTAACCATGGTGTTGTAGGTTACGGTAGGCAGCCCATCCATCACCGTATATCACACTGTCTGGTTTTATATATTTCTTAATAAGGGGTATGAGCGTGTCTGCACTGCGGTCAGTGTCAACCAATGGCACAATTAATTTCCTTTTACTCACACGCTCAATACCCCCAAAGACCCACACCTGGCTCTTCTTCTTTATGATTTGCGAAGTTCTAGCTTCGCCCGGGACCTGGCTCAACTGTCTGCCCCTCTTATACTTACGGCGCACGAGCAGCGTCTCGTCTATCTCAAGTATTACACCGGCACCTCCTATTGAATTTTGATTTTGTAACCAATATTCGGTTACTTCAGAACAAAAACTCCTCCAATCTACGCTAGTTGGCTTAGAAACGTGCCTTTGTAATCGCTGGTCGATAAAACGCAACTTTTACGCCGTTTTGTCTTTGCTATTTTTTCTATCTGCCACAATACCATATATGTCGATCTTCACGATATTTGCAAGGTAAATCGCAATGCGGGCAACTTACCGCTCTTGGCAAAACACCGTGTGCTCTCAGGAACTCTACAGCGTTATCATTTTTTTTCTTCAAAATAATCAGATATAACTCTATAGTAATGCGGGTCACAACCTACGCACCTGAGATCCATTTTGAGCAAAGATTTGGTATATTTGCTTTCCTTGCCTTGTGATTGGTTTATAGCATTTCCTGTAATGCTTTTGGCTTTCGTGACAAATGTCACGCGGATGTGGTATTGAATAAAAGTTTCAAAAGGTTTCGTGCGCTGTTCATGCGGTAACATTGTTGATTTTGAAAATCGCGCGCAATTCTTCAGTTCCCTCTTGCCCGTAATATGGACCATACACATCGATTTGCGCAGAGTAAGAAATGTCATAATTACTGTAAATACTCGATTTTATGATGGTATTACTCGTGTATTGTCAGACATTTTAATGTAGAAAGAAAATCACCTTCATGTAAGTTTATGGGGAATTTTTGTAGTTACGAAATGAAAGTATTACAATAAATGAACCAAAATAAAACGGTATCATTGTTTTGTTTACAAAAAGTAGGAAAGGATATCGGATGGCGATTTTTAAAATATTGAGATAGTTTTTCATTTGGGGCTCTGTGACACTTGCGTGTCCAATAACTTCGTTATTTCTGATTTGCGACGGAAGTTCATAGAAGATAAGTTTCTTAGATTTATTTGCTCTATCACATGCATATATTTTTTTCCGGTTTAAAGACGGCTAGTCAGAACTTTACCTATACCGAGAAATTTTCCAGAATCGATACAGAATTATTTGACAAAATAATAATAATAATAATAAATCTATTTTTAGCAATTTTTCGACCCTTTCTTAAACCGGATAATGTGAAGACACGCCCTCCAATGCCCGGATTTCCGTACAGGTTTTTTTCCCATTATCCGGATTCCATAACAAAACGTAAGACATTTTTTATCAAAAACAAATGAAATATTTTATATCATACATACCTTTGACTTCTGCTATCTCCCTTTTCGCATGTTTCACTTCTGGAAGGAGTAAGGAAGAGAGATAATACGATAAAGAAGATATAAACGAGGAAAAGATATATCCTCATCCTACCAAGCCTTTCCTTCGATCAGCTGATCACGTCGCTATTTTTTTTTTCCTTTTAAATGTTGTCTTACTTATACGTTTTATTTTATTTATATTCATTCATTTCTTTATTGCGAAAAAAATCTGAAAGTCATTTAGATTGATAATAAGATGTATAATCGAAAAAGAAAAATTTAATAAACCAGGAAATTATACATTCATTCTTTCAAAAGAGTATCATGAATAATTGTCCATCTTAGTAATCTACGAATAATTATATCAAAGAAAAAATAATTAGGAAAAAAAATTGCCCTCCCCCCCCCCCCCTGCTCTCCTTCCCTTAGCCACATCCTCACCACTCCCTTTACCCCCCCCCCTTTCCTTGCTCCCTTCCCTCCCCTCCCCCACCCCCCTATTCCTTCCTCCTCCTCCCTCCTTCCCCTTTCCCTTCCCCCCTACTCCATCCCCCCCTTTTCTCCTACCCCAATCCCCCCCTCCCCTCTCCCTTCTTCACCCATATCCCCTCCCTCCCCCAACCCCCACCCTTTCCTCTCCCACCCCCTCCTCCCTCTAACCCCCCACCCTTTTCCCTCCCTCCCCCACCCCCTCCTCCCACCCCAACCCCCTCCCCCTTCTCCCCCTCCCACCCCCTCCTCCCAACCCCCCACCCATTTCTCCCCCCACCCCCACCATTTCCTCCCCCCCTCCCCTCCCCCTCCTCCTCCTCCCCCTTCCTCCCTCCTCCCCCAACACCCCCTCCCCCTCCTCCCCCTCCCGCGTCGTCTGCTTCAGTACCACGAAGTCCGCCTCGGAGGAACAACCGAGGCTTATTCACCCCCCACGAAATACCCATTTTTTAAAGAGCTATTTTCGTCTCTTTCTCGAGTCTCTGCTTTACTCTCATTCTCTTCTTCCACTTGTCCTTCTCTTTGTGGTCTTTCGTGTCTGTCTTTATTCGTAAATTACAACGAATGTGATTTTTATAACGATTTTTTTCCCCCCTCTCCAAAGTGACACAACGAAATAAGATTTTATTTGATCTATCTTGTCTCTTCTCTTTTATTGTATCTCATTATCTCCCCTTTTTCTCTTCTGTCATTTCCTCTCACCTCTTTCTCTCTGTGGGAAAAAGCCTGTAAATTGTGTGAAAAATGGATTTGAAGAAATTGGCAGGTCAGGCAGGCCAGTTCCTCACCAGAGCTGTTCAGGTCAGTTATTTCTTGTTATTTTTACGTGTTGGTGCTGTTATTTCTTGTGTTATTTTGCATGTTTGTTTGTACTATGTGTTGGTGGTGTTATTTCTTCTGTTATTTTGTATGTTTGTTTGTTCTATGTGTTTGTGGTGTTATTTTTTGTGTTTTTTTGTAGGGTTGTTTGTTCTATGTGTTTGTGGTGTTATTTTTTGTGTTATTTTGTTAGGTTTTTTGTTTTACGTGTTTGTGGTGGTATTTTTTGTGTTATTTTGTATGTTTGTTTGTTTTACGTGTTTGTGGTGTTATTTTTTGTGATATTTTTTAGGGTTGTTTGTTTTACGTGTTTGTGGTGGTATTTTTTGTGTTATTTTGTAGGGTTGTTTGTTCTATGTGTTTGTGGTGTTATTTTTTGTGTTATTTTATTAGGTTTTTTGTTTTACGTGTTTGTGGTGTTATTTTTTGTGTTATTTTGTATATTTGTTTGCATTACGTGTTTGTGGTGGTATTTTTTGTGTTATTTGGTCGTAAGTATGTTTGTTCTATGTGTTTGTGATGTTATTTTTCGTGTTATTTGGTTGTAAGTTTGTGTTACCTGTTTATGATGTTATTGCTGTGTTATTTTGTTGGTTTGTGGGTTTATAAAGTGGCTTGGGGTATTTTTGTGTTATATTTTTGGTTTGTCAAAAGAAAGAAGAATTGGGATTTTTTTCTGTGATTATTTTGTTGTTTCATGTTAATTTGTATTACATTAGGTTACTTCTTCTATTTATTTATTTTGGTGATGATTGGCTTAATGTAAATTATTCAGATAATTTTGTTGCATTTCAATTCATTGTCAACACCAACCTGTCAAGTATCGGGTAATTATCTTCACTTATCTTATCAACCTGTCGTCAGTTGTCACCAGCATGTAAGGGCATCTTTAGAAGGAGAACTGGGTATTGTTTTCCTTTTTTGGGAATTGTTACAAACCTACACCCAGTGATTTTCACAGTCACGCACGCACGCACGCACGCACGCACGCACGCACGCACGCACGCACGCACGCACGCACGCACGCACGCACGCACGCACGCACGCACGCATGCACGCGGTACATAATGGTAGGCCTACAATAAAATTTCCTAGTAATGGTTCAATTTCAAGAAATGACTAAAGTAAAGGTTTGAAAGCTTCTTCCAAATATATGCTGGCAAGGTGGGGCTTGACCTGGCTATTACACGATGATAAATTAACGAGGAGGTCTATAAACTCTCTCTTGCCAGAATATATGTCTTCGAGGTTTGTTACAGTAAGTTTGAGTTTGAAATTATGTGTATTGGGAAATTTTAGATATGTAGATTGAGTGTGAGTGTGCATATTGGGTCAGTGAGCTAAGACACCTCAGTATTGATCTTCATGTTTATATAAAGGCCGCACTAAAGTAAATCTAAGGATATTGTCATGAAGGAAGATATAAACCACGCTCACTGACATATGAAGTAATTCTGAGAAGGAAAGAATAATGCTTGAAAGGAAGAAAAAGGATCACAAAAAAACACGCAGACCAAGTTTAAGGTAATGGGGGGGAGGGGGGAGCGGTCACTTTGTTAACTTTGTTGATCTAGCAATTGGGAGTTTGAGTGATTAGGACCCTATCTATTTGCAGCTTGTTTAGGGGTGTGCCTACCTTATTTTCATTTAGTTAATGGTTTTGATGTAAGTTTGGAATATAATGTATGGTATATTACATAACAATAGTTAGTTGAAAGTGTAGTGTTCATTATTCTTGATTTTAGAGAAATCTTTGTATAATCTACAATGGTATTGGTAAATTC
>NC_061826.1:10596740-10606740 GCF_019202785.1 Penaeus chinensis | reverse complement strand
TGATTAACTTAATCATTTGGATCTAGTTGAAGTGGACTTCTGGTCATGAAAAAACACTCATCCAGGAAAATCTCATCATGGAAAAAAAATGGGCTGATAGATGGGCGATGAAAATGTATTGTCATGTGAAATTGTTACTGACTGTTGGATGTTGGAGATGTTTCATCATCAGAACACAAAGCACTTGTAGTGAGAATGACTCAGCAGGCCTATAGGAAGGGGCTCATTCACAAGGGTGAAGTTTACCCTCCATCAACGGTGCCTGGGAGAGAGCCGTCTCCAAGGAGAACACTGTCCATACAGAGGGACCTCTTCCTGCCCACCATTATCAGCAGTGTGTTACAGAAAACTGAAGTAAACAACCTAGAGAGACAGCATGGAGAGTGCTCAAATATACAGCATAACAGATAACATGATAAGAAAGTGTGCAGAAAAATGGTCTATTAGCATTACAAAGAGAAGGCAAGGAGTCTTGATAATGTGTGTGACTGTTTGTGTGGACCGGGCCTACAAGCCACACACCCAGGAGAGTTGCTATTCCCTGAGGCACCTGGATCCAATTAATAAGAGATAACTGATTATATTATTTTGATATGTTAATCAGATTTTGGTGTGAAATTAAATTGAAGAAGCAGGTGTATTTATGATCAATTTATTTTCTACATATAACTGTAAAGATGATGTTAGCATTGGGTGAATATAGAACAAATAGTATAATAAAACTAAACAGAGTAATAAGGAAAATTATTGGATGTTATGTTGATATTGTTATAAATGCACTGTTTGATAGAACTGATTACCAGGATTATTATCAGGCTTTGAAGTTTCACATTTGCAAGTTTGAAGCAAAAATTTAATGTGCATAACAACCCTATTCAGGGAGGGTAGTTATGTATCAATATTCCATCTACAGAGAAACATTATTTGACTTTCTGAACAAATTCCAGTAAGTGTAAACAGTGATTGAGTGTAAAACTTCTTTATCATGACTGTAGTGTGTGATGCTAGGCAATTTATATGGAGCTAATGTGATCCTAGGTTCATATTTCTTTTGTTAGGCCATATGGGAAGTTTGCTCACTCAAGGTATTACTTTAGGTAGGAGATCGATTCCTTGTCAGGGGGGGGTAGATATACATATATGAAATTTGTTTATTGTAATAGTAGTTATTTTGAATGAAACAGAAAATAGAGTTATTTGTTTGATGAAAAGATGATTAGAAATATTTTTGGAAAATCACTCTTTACCTGCATAAATCCAGAACAAAATTAAACCGTAGTTTCGTCAATACTAAAAGATTACATATTGATAAATTCCTCTACGTTCCGAAAACCAGAATAAAAAACCTTGTCGTATTGTCTACTGTTATTTGTGAAATAGGGCAAAGAATGACATTTCCTTAATAGGTTAGAATTGTTTTGTTTCTTGGTTAGTAAGATGCCTGACATGGGACTTGAAATTCAGTATGTAAAACAAAAGAAATGATTTATTTGACAGAATATATATATTTTGCATGTTGCTTTTAGTTTGATTTACTGCCCCTGATAATGGTAAGCTTTAAGCATGTGGGAGTACACATATATATATATATTTTCAGTCCTCCATAAAGAGATATTACTAAAAATTTGTTCAGAAAATATTGTTATCATTAAGAATCTGATTAGAGTGTCCCAGCATTGGGAAATGCAGCCGTTACAAACCTTCGCTCTGTTTCTTCCAGGCGGAGGCAGACTTGAGAAAGGCCCAGGCGGACTTTGACAGGCAGGCTGAAATTACAAAACTTCTTCTGGAAGGTGTCAGGTAAGTGTCTGTGAGCAAATGGAGCTTGTTATCATTATTATTATTATTATGGAGAGGCATTATGATTTTTTGTCATTATTTTGATATAGAGGAATTAATTATTTTGGTTTTATTATGGCATACAGGCATTTTAATTTTTTGTCATCATTTTGATATAGAGGAATTATATATTTTGGTTTTATTATAGCATACAGGCATTATCTCTTTTGTCAATATTATGATAGGGGCATTATGTCCTTGTAGTTAGAAATGTAATTTAATTCCCAATGCCTGATAAGACAAATCTTAGTATTTGAAATTGTGAATCCATACTGTCATCTTTTCCAGTGGAATGACAATCTGTTTTTCCTCATCAGATCCTCGCAAGCTGCCCACCTGCGCCACCTGAACGAATTAGTTGAGTCGCAGGTGCGGTATTATGAAGAGTCCCAAAAAGTGATGGTTGAACTGCAGAAAGAGATGGCCAGGTAGGTAGATGTTGTAATTATATTTCAGGATTTACCTTATTTTGCAAAAGAGCTTATTGATTAATAGATTGATTTATCTATTTGGCTCATATATATATATATATATATAGATTTATATATATATATAATGTATATATATATATATATATATATATGTATGTATATATGTATATATATGTATATATGTATATATATGTATATATCTATCTATATATCTATATATCTATATATCTATATATCTATATATCTATATATCTATATATCTATATATCTATCTATCTATATATATATATATATATATATATATATATATATATATATATATATATATATATATACATGTAGCTATATATATATATATATATATATATATATATATATATGTATATATATATTATATATGTATATATATAATATATTTAAATGTATATATGATACATATATATATATATATATATATATATATATATATTTTTTTTTTTTTTTTATATATATTCATATATATACGTATATATATATATATATATATATATATATATATATATATATATATATATGTATTTATATTTACAATATATATTTATATGTATAAATGTTTGTATGTTAAAATGTATATATATATGTATATATGTAAATATATATGTAAATATATGTATATATGTAAATATATATATAAATATATGTATATATATTATGTATATATGTATAATATATATATGTATATATGTGTGTGTGTGTGTGTGTGTGTGTGTGTGTGCGTGCATGCAGTATGTATGTATGTATATCTATATGTCTACATATATATGTATATCTATGTATGTATGTTTATATGCATATATATATGTGTGTATGTATATATATATGCATATATATATGTGTGTATCTATATATATATGCATATATATGTATGTATGTATGTATTTATGTATATATGTATGTATATGAATTTTTATTATTTGATTTATATATTTCATTGTTAATGTGTTTCATTTGAATACACATATATGATTTCATATTCACACTTGGATAGAAATCTGTACATATACTTTCATGAAAACTCATACTATACATGTGTATGTATGTGTATACAGATTTTAAAAGAATGTATATTTAGTTGTGTGTGTGTGTGTGTGTGTATGTCTGTCTGTGTGTCTGTGTGGGTGTGCATGTGCATACATGCGTGCATGTTTGTGCGCACACTCGCAGACGTGCATGTGTATGTGTTTGTTATATACATGTGTGGATTTATAAATGGACAGGTCACACTCACAAAAACAACCTCATCCTGCATATTCATTTGTGTATATATGTATACAATATGTAGTATATTTTTAGACACTGATGTGCAATGATACTGCCAATTTCCCAAAAGATAGAATCAGACTTGATTCTCTGCTGATTCCTGATAGAAATTTTAAATCCAAAATTTATGTCAAATACTTCAAATCAGAAGGCTGGGGAAGGTTGGGATATAAGGAGAAAAGGATTGGAGAAGGATTGAGCTGAGGGGAAGAAGGCTTGAAAGAAAGGGGAGAAGGATGCAGGGTCCCTCTGCCACTGCAATTCCAGCATTTTCATCTTCCATGTCTGGAAAACCTTGAAAAAATGAATTTTAAAAAGAAATCCTGGAAAAGTCATGGAAATTTACATTGGGTGACTCAGTTTTTTTTTTTATAGTGCCTTTTTCATGAAAAGCATCTGTGGCATGAAACGAAATGCAAAGAAATGTTTTATATTACATATTAGTTAACGGGGATTTTATTAGTTTTTGTCGCAAACCTCTGTGGACCCTGATATTTATTGTTGCTCTAGTTGTATCCTCTATTTCTGTAGTTTAGTGCTTGAAGACAAATACTGAAAAGAAGTTACTGTAGAGTATTGCTTGAAAGTAAGACTAAAGTTTATCAAAATTGTTATGAGAAATCTATTTAAAGCAGGTGTCATCCATTTTCACCTTTTGTTGTATACTTCTCAAAAACTATTTTGTTTAAAGTACATCTTTGAAAAATAATTTTTGGATCTGGAAAAGTCCTTGAATTTCAGATTCAAATAGAAGGAAAGATAAGGAAGGCAGGTCAAAAATGTTGAAATGCAATTGGAAGTGTGAATCCTTTTATGTGTGTTTATGTATGTATGTGTGTATATATGTATATTCAAAATTTTATTTATATTCATATTTGTATTCATATTCATATTCTTGTAGAAACATATATATGCTTATACTAACACTCTTATGTATACACATGTATTTATATATGAACAAGTGTTGTAAGTGGAACTTAGGGGTTAAGGAATAGTTGGTTTAGAACTAACTGTTGCAGTTACGATGCTTGTTGGCTTTATTGATATTGTCATATATTAATGCCAAAAACTTGAACTTTGTAAAAGGAATGTAAGGTTTCAGTTTTCTGTATTTGCTTTTACTCTTTTTTTTTTAACCTTTCTTTGTGTAGACTGAAGTGTGAATAGGGGATTTTATAGTGTCCAAAAGTGAATATCTTAAAAAACAACATAACTATTTTGCATATTTATGGCAAATTTGGTCATCCTGGATAAATGCGACCCTATGTATTTCTGATGCGTTTGATATTTTTCTGAATAAGTTTACCACTGTGTGAGAAGATAATTGAAAGTGAGAATACCACAGCATAAACACACACTGTTCCAAATCGGTAGCTGCTTGCCATTTAGAGAACATGAAGAGGAAGGAGTCGAAGAGGTATGCTAGACTCCACTGCAAATTATACCTCTGGAGAGATAGTTACGGTGATTTTCGTTTTTTTAATGTGGTGTAGTGTGCAAAATATTGAAGAAACTTTGTGCTATTGATGTGGATGTGGAATTTTTGAAGTTTTGGGGTTATTGAAGAAGGGTTTCCTTGTGTTGAGAGTTGGTTTGTTTGTGTGTTTTCATCCAAGTTAAATAAAAAAAATAAAAAGTATTTATGTTTGTTGCTGTGGAGTCAGTAGTTAGATAAGCAGTCCTAAAATGAATTCATCTATCATGGTGGATAAGGAAGCATGGCACAAATGCTGCTTTGGTGCTATGTGATTCATTTATAGTTATGTTACAGCTGAGAGGTGTTTTTCATTGGCTTTGATATACTGGTTGCTATTGTTCATTAGATTTGAATTGTTGTATTGCTGAGATTGGAATCCTTGTTATTGATATAGTTGGTCATCATTATTAATGAATTTTGTTGTTGTCTTTAGTGAATTTTCATAGCGAAAATCTCCAGGTATGCAACAGTGAGGCTGCAGACTTGTAAATATTCAGCTGACATAATTCACAAGACCTCTTTTTTGGGGAGAACAGAGGTACTTGTATGGTGCTTCTAAGAAACCAAGAGAAAGAATGCATAATAGATTTCCCTTTGATACTAGATCTGTGGCAGGATGCCCTTTCAGTGTGCATGGCATATAATGATGCCATATTGCAATTGGCTCCAATATGACTGTCATGTAATGATGCCACAGCCAATTGCTGAGGAAATTTATTTTTCACTCCCAAATTCCATATCACCCATGGGCTGCAGTTGCGAGTTTTACTATTGAAAATGAAAGGCAAGGAGACAGGCAAGCAACTCTTGCAGTATGTTAAATGAGCCAAACTAGCCAGTCCAGCTCATGCACACAGCCATTGTGAGATATCAAGCCTGTTTCCAGGGCCATCCAGCTGTTAAGAAATACTGTACAGGATAGGTTAAGTTATAATCATGATCAGCATTAACCTTTATTGGACAGTTGTCAGTACTGTATTTGCCGGGCATGGGCTTCAGCTGATGATGGCTTTGACAAGCCCAGAAAGGGGCTGAGATTACCACTGGGGGAATTTCATCCTCAGTGTCCTCCCCCTCCCCCAAGTATTTTTCTCCCCCATTCCCCATCTGTCCCACTTGAGGGGTCACCTTTTTTTCTCCAGTTTTGCAAAAAATACCACACCAATTCCAAACCCATCGCTACCGCTCTTCAAGGTAAGAGTAATGATGAATAGTAATGTGTTCATTTGCTGTAGTGTACATACTTTTTTTTCTTCTTTGAGATTCTAACTTTGAATTTTTTTTTTTCCAAAGTACTTGGCTATCGTGAGGAATCTTGACCCCAACCCTGATGACCCCAGGCCATCAGTGAGGGAGCCACACCTCTGGACGTTCTGCCAACCTTCCCAAATTTGGAGACTGATGACTCCGACGACTCTGACTGGGATATGGAGGACTATGACAACTCTGATGATGATGTCATTTTCATGCCAGAGAAAGGATCAGAGAACGACGCTGTGTGGGAGGAGGTGGACTACATGTCTGCTCATGACACGTCCATTGACTTTGATGAGCCCCTCTCAGCTATAGCGAGTATTCTTGCTAACCAGAACATTCCAGGGACTCTGGATTTTGTCTGGAAGAAGAAGAAGCCTTTTATGTGTTGTCATGGGTTCAAGGCCATCCCAGGGGTCAAAGCTGACCACCTGGATGCCGACTAGACCTCACGGAAGATTCTTGACACCTTCCTAATGCTGGAGCTGTGGGAAACAGTGACAAGGGAAACTAATCGGTATGTGTAGCAGAGGCCATTCACCCAATCTTCTCACATGAGGCAGAGAAGATGCAGTCATTCATTGGCCTCTGTCTGCTCATGGGCCTGCAGCTGTGACCCCATTCGCAGAACTACTGGTTGAGAAACCAATTGATTTCCTCACTTGTCTTCGCCGAGTAAATATCTCGATGCATTGCAGTCTCACATCTATTTCTCAGACAATGAGGACTCCCAGACTGACACTGACCTTTTGTGGAAGTTAAGGACAGTGCTGGATGTCCCTGACAAGACCTTCAAGACGGTCTACATCCCGTGGCAGAAGATTGTGGTTAATGAGTTGTGAGCTTACAGAGGATTTCACCATGTGATTCAGTTCAACCTGATGAAGAGGGCATGGTTCAGCATGAAAATCTACCATCTGTGTGAGTGATGGTATAGGTGCTGGCTACACCATTGTCTTCAACATTCACATGGAAAAGGACCACAGAAATGTGCCTGCCAGCATGAAGGCCACCTTCGACCTTCTGAACTGCTCCTTTTTCTTTGAGCAGGGTTACAAGCTGTTCCTGAACAGCTAGTAGAGTTTGGCAACCCTCTTCCACTACCTGCAGTCGAGGAAGACCAATGCTCTGGGAACAGTTCATACCGATGAACCTTAAGGTGAGCGATTATGGTGATGTCAACTTCTGGACTTCAGTATCAGGGATGTTGGTCATGTTGTGGATGGATCGAGAGCAAGTGAACATGCTTTCGACCATTCATGGCCCTGATATGATGAACCTGTCCCTGAACTGCCGTGGTAACATCAGGAGGAAGCCCCAGGCTGTCCTTTACAATGTAGGAATGAAGGGGAATTATCGGTCAAGTTGGCATTGTCCTACGCCACCACTAGGATGAGCAATAATTGGTATCTTTTACCACTTGCTCGACATATTGGTGGTGAATGCCTATGTGGTGTTGGGGGACCCTCTCTCAGCTCAAGTTTCATCTTGAGCTGATAGTAGACCTCACTCATCAAACTCTTCCCTATGGGAGAAGGGGCAGCCTTTGGACGCCTCTGATTGCCACCCCATTGCCTCCCTGCTGCCGGAATGCCAGCACTAGCAGCACTAGCAGAAGCAATGCCAGCAGGTACCTCAGGGCCACATCCTGGAGTTCATTCCAGGATGCAAATACCGCTGGTGCCGTTACTGCCTCATGAGCTGCATTCCTATGAAAGAGACGCTCTACAGGTACATCCGGTGTGATGTCTCTCTCTGCACCACTGATTTTTTCAATATGTGGCACAGCAACAGGTAGTGAGAGGCTACCAATGTGAGGCTTCAGCACCTCTGGCAACAGCAGGCTTCAGGTTATTGCCACCTCTGGTAGAATCAGGCTATCACCACCTATGGTAGGAGCAGGCTATCACCACCTCTGGTAGCAGGGAGGTTATCACTACCCACGGTATCACCACCTACAGTAGCAACGGGCTATCACCACCTACAGTAGCAATGGGCTATCACCACCTATAGTAGCAACGGGCTATCACCACCTACAGTAGCAATGGGCTATGACCACCTACAGTAGCAATGGGCTATCACCACCTACAGTAGCAGCAGACTATCACTACCTTGGTAGCAGCAGGCTTTCACCACCTGTAGTAGCAGCAAACTGTTACCACCTTGGTAGCATCAGGTTACCATCAACATCTCCAGTAGTGGCAGACTACCTTTCGCACCTCTAGTAGCAGTAGCAGTTGAATAAAATCAACAACAGAAAAATGTATGTTTTCATCTCCTATTTCATAGTCAGAATGCATCGTTTTTAACAAGCCATAAAGCCATAATTGATGTCCACCTGAACTCTGAATCGCAAGTAAGATGAACATAAAAATATCCTGATAAGCAAAGTCACTTTGCATTCACACAGCTCCAGAGTTGGCTTTTTCAATAGCCTTGAAAATAACAGGATATTTCTTTCTCAAATTATTGTAAAATGTATAGTCAGATTGACCCGGAAACACCCAAGCTGCGTGAGCTAAGCCCACTTGCGCCGTGATGGCACCCTTTCACGGTATGTTAGGTCTGGGCGGATCTGTCTGGACTGCGAAGGCTCGCGGAAGATTCAGGACCTGGCTCATATGGATTAAAAAAAAAAAAAAAAAAAAAAAAAGGTATTGCCTGTCTTCTTTTCTTCCACTCTTCATTGAAATTTCAGAGTTGTACTGTGGTTGTATGGAGTTTACTTTGTGTCTCTGCTCTATATAAAGCTTTTACTGTAGATTAATATGAACTTAAATCTAGTGTCGTTTTGGGAGTCTGAAAAAATATGGGGTGAAGTGAATATATATATATATATATATATATATATATATATATATATATATATATTCTTATTTGTAGTAGTGACAATATATAAAGAACCAGCTATCTGAATTTTCAAGGGTACAGCGTGGCCCTCCGATGTCTCCTGAGGTGAAGTGATTTAGGCATGTTGAAGTCTGTGTTGGGCCAAACAGACAATAATTGAAATTCATGTAGTCATGTTAATAGGTGTCAATTTGCACAGCCACATATTTTTTGTTATGTGGTTATCTGTTAAAAAAAAAGTATATCAAAACTCAGAGCATAAAAGGAGATTATTTACTTATTTATTATAGGTGTAATTGAACATATAGTATGAATGCATTACATAAGCCTGACTCATGGAGAGTGCAGATATACTAAAATAGTGTTTACATGAAAGATGCAATAGTTCATGTTATTTTTTTCTCAGGGGGGGGGGGGGGGGATTTGTTGTCAAAGATGGCAGTGCCCCTGTAAGGGGATTCTTCATTACAGTGAGCAGGTCACCACACAGCTGAATTAACCCATCAGTAAGGATTGTTTCAGATATTTCTCCTCATTTGCTTGTTGCCTCCATACATACAATTATCAGCACAATTTCCATCTGTACAATGATGAACAGTAGGTTTGTGTATTTTTGTATTCACAACAGTCATGACAGGGGCCAAATTTCAGCAGAATATTATTATTATGCACAAAAAACAAGTAGAAATGTCTTATCTGTGATTCTTGTTGGTAACTAGGAAATTTGAAATTAGTGCTGCAAAACTGATCGAACCAGACAACTATTTGTTAGAAAATTATTGAAAATCATCCTCTACATTATGTCTGCAAGCTTCATAAAAACAGATGATTAGATATGCAATGTGTGTGT
>NC_061826.1:10581740-10586740 GCF_019202785.1 Penaeus chinensis | reverse complement strand
TGAATGTGACTCTAAACACATGTGTGCATGTGTGAAACTGAGGTGAGGGTGAGTGTGAGCCTGAGGTTGAGCATGAATGAGTGCGAAAACATTTGTGCGTGTGTGAGACTGAGGTGAGTGTGAGTGTGAGTGTGAGCGTGAGCTTGAGCTTAACCCAATTGCTCTGTATGGCAAGAATACATGCCATGCCCAATGTAATACAAATTTATTTATTGTAATTACACATAGATGGCTCTACAAGTGTTTAGTCACCAAGGAGTCAGTTATTAGTCCTACCTATCTCACCTGTTTACCCTTTTCCTCAACTTTTGGAAAGGGTCTTTTGCATTATTTCATTGTCTTAAATGATATCGAGTTTTTACTAACAATTTAGTAATCATAACATCAATAACAATAATAACAATATCGATGTTAACTGCATTAAAAAGAAAACACATTTACCTGCTTATTCAAGGAATGGGGAAGTCAGGATCAGTCACTAGGGTTATGATAGGCTCCTTGCTGGCTGAGCAAATGTGGAGCCATCTGTATGTAACAACATTAACAAAAAACTACAGGGGACAGAACAGAAATCCGGGGCGAATGGGTTAAGCTTGAGCTTGAGTGTGAGTGAGTGTGAACATGTGTGTGAGACTGAGATTGAGATTGAGTTGAATGATAATTAGTGTGTGTGTTACATGCCTACAAGAAGTTATAGTGATCCTTACTGTTCCTGTTACCATGATTATGGAAACTGAGTAATGGAGCCTACAGTATGTTAGTTATGATCTCATCTCCTCTAAGTGTAATCAACACAATTTCTTTTAGGTACTTTTTAGCCCCTTCTCTATGCAATATATTTAGTCAAGAAACGTATTGTTACCATTGTTGATATGTATTTAAGAGGTAATAAGCTTTCCCCTGAAATATGTTATTTGGTCTTTAGTTCTGTTTTTAATATTGTTTTTCTTGTAGATCAGAGAATTTTGTAAGATATCGATAGAAAGCTAGAGAAGAATACTGTTACTAAATTTTTGAAATGGCAGGGGGATGGGATAGAAGTATTATATTTATACAAAATGTGTATGCAGTCATGTATATGTGTGTGTGCATGCGCAAGCGTGCGTGCGCGCGCGCGCACACACACACACACACACACACACACACACACACACACACACACACACACACACACACACACACACACACACACACACACACACACACACACACACTCACACTCACACTCACACTCACACACACACACACACTCACACTCACACTCACACTCACACTCACACTCACACTCACACTCACACTCACACTCACACACACACACACACACACACACACACACACACACACACACACACACACACACACACACACACACACTTATACACATACACACACATATACCCATATACACATATACCCATATACACATATACACATATACACATACACAGACAGGCACACACACAAAGAACAAAAATCATGCAAAGAATGGCAATGAGAAAGTGTTGAAGGCGATGATTTGTGATGTTTTTAATAATAGTTTTAGGTGTGCAGTTGAAGTCCATACAGTATTATTTTGATTAAAACATTCTTATGTTCATATATCATGAATAAAAATAGACATAAACATTGCAGTATAATTGGTTTGATTGTCAGAAATACCTGTTAGATATATATTTCCTGCTTAATCTTTATAGAATAATATGTTAAAGGTTTTGTCAGAAGCTCCAGAAAATATTTTGTGAAAAGTGATTATAGAGAAGAAAATATAAAAATATTTGGTGTTCAAAGTTTGTACATTATGACTTAAAAATTCTAATAGTTATATTTTTTCATATTTTTATAGTCATGTAAAGTGCACCGTATTGTTTGTTGATATGCATTATTTTGGGAAATTAAATATTTAGTGGAAAATCTCTGAATATTACATCATTTGCTCTGAATTAGATTTTATGTAGAAAAATAAAATTATATTTACTTTGCAGTATTTGGACTAGAAAGTTGATCAAAGGATGTCAGTTCCTTGCTTTGGTATCGCATTAAACGAGTATAAAAAATTGTTAAATGCTCTCTTTTATTTCATGAAAAGAGAAAAGCTAATAGCAAAGATATAGTTTGAGAATGAAAACAGTGTCTGATATATATTCAGGTCTGGATGAAATTTCACTTACAGGCTACTTAGTTTGAAATATAGTTTAATAAGGAAAGGGTAGTCAGTTATATGTTCCTTTAGATGGGAACTATGATGAAGTGTGTCATGGCCATTTCATGTATATATTTTTTTCTTAATAGGATTTTTTTATTTTTTATTTTTAGTGCATGGATATATATATATATAAAAAAACAAAAAAAACAGAAGGTAAATGTCAATGTGATTTTATTACCTCTCTTGCAATGAATACCTGAGTATATTCATAATAAATAAATTCTCAGTATTTTCTGTGTTTATAACCTGATGAGCAGTTAATTAACTATCTAGAAATCCTATGCTGATCAGAGTGATTCGAGAATAAGAGTAATTGAAAAAGTCAATATATTAATCCTACTTAAAGAGGAGTAGACTTTAACCATTTCACACTTTGACAGATGAATTATTGCACCATTAATAGTTTATATCTGTTTTGTACACTTGTGAGAGATGTTCTTTTTTGTTTTTGTTTATTTAAGCATGTTTGTGTGTGTATTTGTCTTTGTGTTTGTCCTGGGGTTTCCACTTGCATGTAAGTAGGTGTGAGTGAGTGCAAAATAAAGTGTAGGTGTGAGTGTGAATATGTGTGCAAATCTGAATGTTGGAGTGAGAGTGAGTGTGAGTGTGAGCATGTATGCCAGAACTAAACTATAGAGAGTGTAAGTGTGTGTGTGTGTGTGTGTGTGTGTGTGTGTGTGTGTGTGTGTGTGTGTGTGTGTGTGTGTGTGTGTGTGTGTGTGTGTGTGTGTGTGTGTGTGTGTGTGTGTGATAGTCAAAGTAGCACAGTCGTACAGTCTCTGTCACTGTCACTGTCATAGTCGTTTATAGTCAGTCACACACGCGCACCCACCCACCCACCCACCCAGACCCATGGTAGGAATTTTTCACCATGTAAGTTATATGAATGCGCTCCAAGGCTTTTCTGCTTAGATAAAAGACTGGTAACTGGAATGAAAAATGGTCAGTACATGAACACAGTAGTGATGTCCAGAATTTCATGTAATGTCATGTTATAGTAGGAGTTGTTATTGATTTTTGATTCAACAGTTTAAGTGATACGCAGGTCAGTTTTCCTGATTAGCCATTATTAGAAATCAACTCATTAACCCATTGTCACTGTGCTTTTAGTTTTTTTTATTATGTCTAAACATAGATGACTCTACTAGTCCTTAGAAACCAAGGAGTCAGTTACTAGTTCTTAATAACTCCTCTGATTTCCATCTTCCTTGATTTTTGGAAATATTATTTTTTGTTTTGTATTGCTTTTCGTATTGTTGTTAATATTAGAATGATTATAATGTTAATAATTATAAGAAAAATAGTATAAATTTTGACAGAATTAGAAAAAAAAAATTCTCTTAGAAAGTTCAAGGAAGGAGGATGTCAGAGGTGAAGTCATGTACGTCTGCAAATTGACTTCTTGGTGGCTGAGCACTTTTAGGGCTGTCTGTGTTCAGAGACAAATTTCAAAATAAAACTACGTGGACATTACTTGTTTCCAATGGGAGTGGATTTACCTGTTCTGACCCTTTTTTGTTAAGGAAGGTCATGTATACACATAACAGATATACTCTTCTACAGAACATATTTGTAAACATGTAACAGAATAGAATCATGCATAGTGAGTGTGTCAGCATTTTTTTTTTTTTTTTTTTTTTTTTTTTTTTTAAGTATGATAAGCATGAATAAAAAGCAAACATAAATCAAAGGATTATTGAAAAGAAAGAAATGACATTGACCTTATTTTGAAATTTACTGATGTATGTATTTTCAATAATTTTTAGGTATATTCTTAAATTGAAGTGCAATATTGAAAGTATAAGGGATTATTCAAAATAACTCATTCATTTACATGTATACACAGAGAGACAAACAGATTTAACCATACAAGCATTATATGCAAAAAACTATTTTATCAGCTTTTACACACAAACTGATTTTGTAATAAGCAAACCAATGATTTATTTGTTTATTTATGTATATACTTTTTAAAATGATACTTCATTTATTTATAGATTACCATTACTTATGGAAAGTTCTGTATTTTTAAGTTACTTGTGTCTATAGGATTAATATATATATATATATATATATATATATATATATTACGCATATAAATTATAATATTCCAAGTATTTTCAAAGTTTATTTTATACTGTTATAACTCAGCATTCATACTGGTGTTTAAAATAGTTGCATTCCAGAATTTCAGTAAATACTGGATTTAGAGTTCAGAAATAACTCATAAACCACTCTTGGTATTACATAAACACCAAGTAATGGACAAATGAGATTATTAAGTTATTAAAGTTTTAAGTGGCCAAACATTCATGGATCTGTGTCAGTGAGTAAAGTCATGAATTGAAGCCTTTGATGTCAGAACCAATGATCTGGAAACTTTGTTAGTGTTTTCTTGTAGGTTAGTTGCTCAGCCTTGCTTGCTCTTAGAATCTGTCATGGATTACCTTTTTTATTATTTTTGTTTTCATATTTTTTGGTGTTGCAAAAGCTGGATTTTAATTTCTTCCTCCTGTCCCTTGGTAGCCATTATAACAATATCCTAATTCCAGCCATATAGGAGTTTCTTTAATACCTCCCCTCCTTGAGACAAAAACCGAGATGGTTACGAACAGTCCTGAAGGAAGTGTTTTTTTTTATTTCTATAGATGGGGTTGTAGAGCTTAGCAAGGACACCTGGCAGTCAGTTATCAGTGAAACGGATATCCCTTAAGTAGCATTTAATGTCAATATTATTTTTGCTAGTTTTCTAATATTTTTGTCAGTTTTTTTTTTTAATTTCTTTTGGTAATACTTT
>NC_061826.1:10566740-10576740 GCF_019202785.1 Penaeus chinensis | reverse complement strand
TGACTTTCTGGATCCCTCCGGGGCACAAGGATCTTCGGGAACCTTCTGGAACCTTCCCGCGCATACCTCACGTGACCTATCACGTGACTTTCTGGATCCCTCCGGGGCACAAGGATCTTCGGGAACCTTCTGGAACCTTCCCGCGCATACCTCACGTGACCTATCACGTGACTTTCTGGATCCCTCCGGGGCACAAGGATCTTCGGGAACCTTCTGGAACCTTCCCGCGCATACCTCACGTGACCTATCACGTGACTTTCTGGATCCCTCCGGGGCACAAGGATCTTCGGGAACCTTCTGGAACCTTCCCGCGCATACCTCACGTGACCTATCACGTGACTTTCTGGATCCCTCCGGGGCACAAGGATCTTCGGGAACCTTCTGGAACCTTCCCGCGCATACCTCACGTGACCTATCACGTGACTTTCTGGATCCCTCCGGGGCACAAGGATCTTCGGGAACCTTCTGGAACCTTCCCGCGCATACCTCACGTGACCTATCACGTGACTTTCTGGATCCCTCCGGGGCACAAGGATCTTCGGGAACCTTCTGGAACCTTCCCGCGCATACCTCACGTGACCTATCACGTGACTTTCTGGATCCCTCCGGGGCACAAGGATCTTCGGGAACCTTCTGGAACCTTCCCGCGCATACCTCACGTGACCTATCACGTGACTTTCTGGATCCCTCCGGGGCACAAGGATCTTCGGGAACCTTCTGGAACCTTCCCGCGCATACCTCACGTGACCTATCACGTGACTTTCTGGATCCCTCCGGGGCACAAGGATCTTCGGGAACCTTCTGGAACCTTCCCGCGCATACCTCACGTGACCTATCACGTGACTTTCTGGATCCCTCCGGGGCACAAGGATCTTCGGGAACCTTCTGGAACCTTCCCGCGCATACCTCACGTGACCTATCACGTGACTTTCTGGATCCCTCCGGGGCACAAGGATCTTCGGGAACCTTCTGGAACCTTCCCGCGCATACCTCACGTGACCTATCACGTGACTTTCTGGATCCCTCCGGGGCACAAGGATCTTCGGGAACCTTCTGGAACCTTCCCGCGCATACCTCACGTGGCCTATCACGTGACTTTCTGGATCCCTCCGGGGCACAAGGATCTTCGGGAACCTTCTGGAACCTTCCCGCGCATACCTCACGTGACCTATCACGTGACTTTCTGGATCCCTCCGGGGCACAAGGATCTTCGGGAACCTTCTGGAACCTTCCCGCGCATACCTCACGTGACCTATCACGTGACTTTCTGGATCCCTCCGGGGCACAAGGATCTTCGGGAACCTTCTGGAACCTTCCCGCGCATACCTCACGTGACCTATCACGTGACTTTCTGGATCCCTCCGGGGCACAAGGATCTTCGGGAACCTTCTGGAACCTTCCCGCGCATACCTCACGTGACCTATCACGTGACTTTCTGGATCCCTCCGGGGCACAAGGATCTTCGGGAACCTTCTGGAACCTTCCCGCGCATACCTCACGTGGCCTATCACGTGACTTTCTGGATCCCTCCGGGGCACAAGGATCTTCGGGAACCTTCTGGAACCTTCCCGCGCATACCTCACGTGACCTATCACGTGACTTTCTGGATCCCTCCGGGGCACAAGGATCTTCGGGAACCTTCTGGAACCTTCCCGCGCATACCTCACGTGACCTATCACGTGACTTTCTGGATCCCTCCGGGGCACAAGGATCTTCGGGAACCTTCTGGAACCTTCCCGCGCATACCTCACGTGGCCTATCACGTGACTTTCTGGATCCCTCCGGGGCACAAGGATCTTCGGGAACCTTCTGGAACCTTCCCGCGCATACCTCACGTGACCTATCACGTGACTTTCTGGATCCCTCCGGGGCACAAGGATCTTCGGGAACCTTCTGGAACCTTCCCGCGCATACCTCACGTGGCCTATCACGTGACTTTCTGGATCCCTCCGGGGCACAAGGATCTTCGGGAACCTTCTGGAACCTTCCCGCGCATACCTCACGTGGCCTATCACGTGACTTTCTGGATCCCTCCGGGGCACAAGGATCTTCGGGAACCTTCTGGAACCTTCCCGCGCATACCTCACGTGACCTATCACGTGACTTTCTGGATCCCTCCGGGGCACAAGGATCTTCGGGAACCTTCTGGAACCTTCCCGCGCATACCTCACGTGACCTATCACGTGACTTTCTGGATCCCTCCGGGGCACAAGGATCTTCGGGAACCTTCTGGAACCTTCCCGCGCATACCTCACGTGGCCTATCACGTGACTTTCTGGATCCCTCCGGGGCACAAGGATCTTCGGGAACCTTCTGGAACCTTCCCGCGCATACCTCACGTGACCTATCACGTGACTTTCTGGATCCCTCCGGGGCACAAGGATCTTCGGGAACCTTCTGGAACCTTCCCGCGCATACCTCACGTGACCTATCACGTGACTTTCTGGATCCCTCCGGGGCACAAGGATCTTCGGGAACCTTCTGGAACCTTCCCGCGCATACCTCACGTGACCTATCACGTGACTTTCTGGATCCCTCCGGGGCACAAGGATCTTCGGGAACCTTCTGGAACCTTCCCGCGCATACCTCACGTGGCCTATCACGTGACTTTCTGGATCCCTCCGGGGCACAAGGATCTTCGGGAACCTTCTGGAACCTTCCCGCGCATACCTCACGTGACCTATCACGTGACTTTCTGGATCCCTCCGGGGCACAAGGATCTTCGGGAACCTTCTGGAACCTTCCCGCGCATACCTCACGTGACCTATCACGTGACTTTCTGGATCCCTCCGGGGCACAAGGATCTTCGGGAACCTTCTGGAACCTTCCCGCGCATACCTCACGTGACCTATCACGTGACTTTCTGGATCCCTCCGGGGCACAAGGACTTCCGGAGTAGCAAAACCGGAATGCTTTGCCTGCAGTGGTTTGACAAATGTCCTGTGACAATGCTATCCACTGCCCACACATCAAAGGTCGTTACCCTGCCTCCCAACCGCCGAGGGGTGGAGAGGTCGAAGCCCGAGGTCGTTGTCAGTTACAACAACGGCATGAAGGGCGTCGACCTCTCGGATCAGCTGGCGCAGTCATATCCAGCAACCAAGAAGACCATCAAGTGGTACAAAAAGGTATTTTTTTACCTGCTGGATATGACCACCATCAACGCGCTGGCTGTCCACCGGGCCCTCGGCGGTAAGATGCCTCAATGGAAGTTCCGTACGGAACTAGTTCGGGAATTGCTGCAGCGAGGTAAGCATCTGACTTTTTGTTTCTTGTGTTCTGATTTGAAATTATGGTGATTTTCATTCTACAGTCCATTTTTGAAGATGTAATTTACAATGTCCTTTTTTCTTGCATTTACAGGTGGCCGACCTGGCTCCTTCCGGCGGAACCCTCCTCAGAACCAACCTGAGGAGGATCCCCAGCAGGCGCACATGCCAGTCGACACCCCATTCCGGAGGTGGCGGAGATGTGCGCTTTGCTGGAGGAACCACCGGCGCAGGAAGGAGACCAGAGTCATGTGTGCCCACTGCAGCGTTTCCCTATGTCCGGCACCCTGTTTCCAGGCATACCATGCCTAATTTATAAAAAATAAAAATTCGACTTTTACCACTGCTTTTCTGTGCTCTCGCCAAAACACACTATTGACTTTACACACTCACGTTGGTCGAACACTCCTAAAAAGGAGTATATACTACAGTATGAGACAATAAAATCCTTCATATGACATATTATATAACTTTCATATGTTTTTAGAGTAAAATAAAACGGAGGTTGCGGTTATACATACGCAAACCAGCCGCCCGAGCGCGCTGAAACTTCTGTGGGATGGTGAGACGGGTAGTGCGAGTTGAGCGCGCGTCCCGGCGGGAGAGCTAGCCGCTTGGATTTGTTCCCCAGAACTTCGTGTGCAGAGCTGTTTTCCGACCCGTCGGCATTGGGTTAAGGTTCTGGCATAGAATATGTATGAGTCAATGTAGTTTTTAGAATCGAGCAAGAAAACATTGTGCTGCTTAAAACTTAGTTGTGACCATTCTTCCAGGTTGTCATGTACAGCAGCAAGGACGGAGAGTTGGCCGACTTCGTAATGGCAAAGCGTGGAACCCAGACCGGCCGCGTACCCAGTGCTTATCTTGAGCCCATGGATGACTGAGAGTTAACCACAGTTGAACTCTGTTAATTCCCTTTCAACAGACCATGAGCAAATGGCGGGATTTATAACATAGGTCTTCGCTAATTTAAATACTGGGTTAGGGGATTTAAGTTATTTGCCTGCTTGCTTGCTTGTTTATTTGAGAAAGTTGGTTAACAGAGTTTGACTGAGGTTTTCCAAACGTTTCCCTGATACCACATAATTTCTCTTTATGCTGTAAGAAATCATGCATGTGATTATCTGTACTGTTTATATAACAATCTTAATCACTTGATATATTTCTTAATATGACTGTCTTTCATTACTTTATCTTTGTCTTATTCATAATCTCCTTGTGGTGCTTTGGTGCTGTCAGGATGTGATGTTTCTTTCATGTATTACACATAATTATAAGGGAAGGAAAGATACAAGATTTTGTACCTGTATTAATAGTAGCAGTAATGAATTTTTCATCCTTTTGGCTGGGTTTAGATTTTTTATGTATTTTTTTAGTGTGTGTTTTGAAATCTTGCTTTGAGAATTGAATGTAGTTTAGTTTAATTCACCCTTTTTTATATAAACATTTCCAAAGGATGCCAGGTAGCAGAGAGAATTTAGAGTAAAAGGCATTTAGATGGCTGAGTGCTAGAGATTTATCTTGTAAATAGATAGCGTAGATAGCCTAGTCACTGGGGGAAAATCTATATCATCCTGTCTTTTACTACTACTTTATTTCTTGATGCTGGTTTGTTTGTTTGAGTTACAAGTTCCTAGTTTGTCTATTACTCTTTACTTGTCATATATTTAACACAAGGACAAAATCAAACAGCGCATCCCCTCTCTGAAATATTGTCTTAAATAAAATCTTCATACAAGTGTATAATGCAAGTGGAAGAGGATATTTTTTCCTCTTTTTTTCAATGTTTTTAGTGTCATTTGTGGTTTAGAGTGAAAAGCACTGAAAGTCTCAGTA
Source organism: Penaeus chinensis (assembly GCF_019202785.1). Classification (NCBI taxonomy): domain Eukaryota; kingdom Metazoa; phylum Arthropoda; class Malacostraca; order Decapoda; family Penaeidae; genus Penaeus; species Penaeus chinensis. Next base: position 10,571,635 of record NC_061826.1, on the reverse strand, counting down.
CACCTCCAGGTAAACATATATAAATTATATGTTAGTAATAATGATTTCAGAAGTACTTGTGAAAGATAGAAGTTGGAATGAGATTTGAGCTTTATTATTTATTAATTTTTATTTTTTTTGCAACGTCCTGGTCTTTCTCCCTCCTTTTTTTCATAGGATATTGTATCACTTAATCTGCTGATGCCGGGGAAGGCATATATAGATGCCCTGTCTGCTCTGATTTTAGCTTACTAAATTTCTTGTCTCATAGATGGCTTAACAAATGCTTAGTCATCAAGGAATCAATTACTATGCCTACCTGATCTTACCTGTTTGCCTAATTTCCCTGAATTTTTGGAAAAAAGTTTTTAAACTTATTATTATTTTGTTAATAATGTTATTGTAATAATAATAATGTCAATAATGATTATAATAGTAATAGAACAAAACTACTTTTCTTGAAGATTCAAAGAATGGGATAAACCAATGAATTTACATAAGCCTAATAATCGATATCTTGCTGACTCAGTGCTTGTGAAGCCATTTGTGTTTAAACAAAACTGACAAAACACAACTGGTTAGTGCATATACCTGGTACCAGTAGATTCATACAAATAGTATAACTTGGGATTAAAGAAATTTTAGCTCAAGAGACTAGGAACTGTTATTAATGCTGAGAAATGTTTAAAGAAAAAAATATTGTTAGTACTTATTATACTTTTTCTCAGAAAATTTATATTTCACAGTTGTTGAATGTAGTGTTTTTGTTTGTTTGTTATTTTTTTTTTTAAGTTTCAGAAAAATTAAGAATTAAAAAAAGGAACACTGAGTAAAGGAACAATAGTGAATGTATATCATATATATATATATATATATATATACATACATAAATTGGGACACACACACACACACACACACACACACACACACACACACACACACACACACACACACACACACACACACACACACACACACACACACACACACACACACACTTTTTTTTTTTTTTGTAAGTATTTCCATGGACCACTTCCATATTATGGAAATCATAGATAAGACAGTTATTCAATATCCCTTAAGATAAATAATATTAATCTAGCTGATGTGATACTGAGTCATAAGTGAACTCTTCATAGCCATAAATTTACACTGCATAATTGTTCTAAAAATATTTCATGTTCATTGGGTTTTGCCGAGGAGGCCCTTTGATTAAATGTGAGGGAACTTGAAATCCTCACCCAAAGTTAGTTCGATATGGTAGCGTAAAAGTGCATCCTCTTTGTAGAGTCTAGTACAACTTAGAGTAAAAGCCAGTTCATGTGCAATTATACAGTATTCTTTACACTGCTGTCTGCAATTGACTTTTGTGCTTGTGGCTGCCTAAGATGAATGACTTTGAATGAAAATGAACAATGAATGACGATGAACAAAGAACACGTAGAAAGTGCTTTAGGTTTTATGATGTAATTAGATATTACACAACCTTATAGTGTTCCATACTCGTAGTATTCACACGGAAAAATAAATTATCGTAGAAATAGGAAGTACATACAAACTTTGATCTAGTTTTTTGTGCCTTAATATGGAAAATGAATTAGCAGTATTTACTTTGAAAATAGCATTTTTCCTTTTTTATGGACTGAACAACTTGTAGTGAATATACACAGCATTTGCTTACAGGCATCGAGTGATTAAATATAGACTTATCTTTCCACAGTGTGTGTATATAATCTATAAAATACCTACACAAAATATTAGAGATTATAGATATTAGTGAGCTTTCGTTAAACTGGTTGAAACATGGTAACAATGCTATTTATTATTTACTTTATGTCTGTTATGTTTTTTCGTCTTCTGTTTACCCAAATCTTTTATGTTTTGTAAGAAATTACTCTTGGTTTCTGTATGTGTGGTATTGAGAGTATTATTATTTCTTTACTTTTTTCCTTTATCTTTGTTTTCTTTATGAGTAGTTGTATTTTCTGTTTTTGTGTATTTAAAGAGACTATGTGATGTGTTTATATGGTTGTGTAGGCAAGAATGTTATTATTATTATTTTCCATCAAACAGTATATATTTTTTAAGTTTTGATGTGGCAAGAAACTAGCCTGTTATGTAGCATAATAACTGTAAGATCTGATGTAATGAACTTATTTTTTGAAAATGTTTTTGAAATTATAATACTTGATGTCACTAGGATAATCAGTCAATGCTTCCAAAATAATGTTATCTTAAGAAGCTTAGGCTAAGGCAAGTATTTTTATGTAAAAAAAAAAAAAAAAAATCAATTCAATGAAACAGCATTTCTCAAATACCTCTTTAAGAAAATTTAAGGTTACTTTTCTAGATTCTTTTGTACGTAATAGGAGGTAAACTTCATTTCATCATTGTCTTACATAATAAAACAAACTGTTAAATGTTTTTTTTTTCTCATATGTCTCTTGATTCTGAAAGATAAAGTTTATTTTCCTGTTTTTTTTTCCCCCTCTTTGTGAGTTAGTGTGAATAATTACATAGCTGAAGAGGAATATATATATTTTTTTTATTAATTTTGTGCAAAATGAAAAATTTGTTTTAGTTGTTGTTATTAGAATTTTGAAGATGTGGAAGCCATTTAATATCTTTGTGAAAGAAATTTTGCTAGTTGAGGACATGCAGACGTACATAGACAGAGACGTACACAGATGCACACACCTGCACATACACACCTGCACATACACACCCACTCCTGTACACACACCCACTCCTGTACACACACCCACTCCTGTACACACACCCACTCCTGTACACGCACCCACTCCTGTACACACACCCACTCCTGTACACACACCCACTCCTGTACACACACCCACTCCTGTACACACACCCACTCCTGTACACACACACCCACTCCTGTACACACACCCAGTCCTGTACACACACCCACTCCTGTACACACACCCACTCCTGTACACACACCCACTCCTGTACACACACCACACCTACACACACACACACACACACACACACACACACACACACACACACACACACACACACACACACACACACACACACACACACACACACACACACAGAGGTATTTGCTTTATGTAAATGCATGTTCATGTAAAATATTCCACAAGGACCTTCAACTCAATGCAATAAATCCTTTAGTGCTAAGAAAAGGCAAAACTGTTTAGTCATACTTTGTCAGAATCTTATTGTTAGGTGTATTTCTGCACTTTGATAATTGTAACTTTACCCTTTTAACTGTTTACATATACTTCTATAATCACTTCTATACTTTTTGAAACATTGTTAATGTTATTACAATGCCCACTATAAGAGCAATCACTACTTTCTGTTAGAGTAGCAGTTGCAAGGAGCATTACTTATCAATATATTACTGATATGCATTTTACTATGTTTTATTTACCTCTGACAGTATCATATGCTGGTATATAGTGCTTTAAGTAGTTGATGGTACTTAACCCCAAGCCAATGGAGGTCGTATGTTTGAACATGCCATGCCCACTATGAGTTTAATTCACTCATAGAGGGCTCCACAAGTACTAAGTCACCAATTAGACAATTACGAGTACTACCTGTCTCACCTGTTTACTCTTTTCCTTGACTTTTGAAAACATTTTCTGGTATCTAATATTGTTGTTAGTAAAGTCAATAACACTATCATAATTTCAAAGTCTATAATAAAAATAATACCAACGATATTGATAGCACTAGTAAATAAAGCGTTTTTTCTGGAAATTCAAGGAAAGGTGAAATCCCATGAGGTCACAAGGTCTACTAATTGACTCCTTTGTGGCTAAGCATTTGCAGAGCCATCTATATGAAGAGACAATTCACAAAACAATACTACAGTGAACGCATCATTTTTCTGGGGCCTTTGGGTTAATATCCCTTGCCTGTTGCTGCCATAGGGGGGGCTAGGAGAGAGACTGAGGCCCAATGTACTTCTCCCCTTTTCTTTCTCTTTGCCAACCTCTTCTACTATCCTCTCCGTAAGGTGTAAGAGCTATGTTGAAGGATGAAAGGCTGACTTTGTGCCAGTTATGAATGGCTTAGGGAAGCTATGGGTATGGTATTCCCCTGTTTAGTTGTCTAGCCCATACCCTAGACATAGACCTGACACTGGGAAACTGTCCTTGCCCGTTTACGAATAGGTCACACATTCATCCTCGTGTCACACTCCAACCCACCTCTATGTTCCACATGCAATGTTCCTCTTTCAGTCCCACTTATCAAACTATCCTGCTGCCGCTTTACTGAAGCCCGTACCCTCACTTTTCCTTACTTGTCCTCTCTTCCCTGACCCCCCAACCTGTCCAGCGTCCCCACAGAATACCCCTCCTTTTCAAATAACAGCTTAAATACCCAACATTTGATATAATCACCCTTTGTCCTAAACCCCTCCCATTCTGTCAATCCTTATCATACCCCATTTACTCCCCCTCTTTCTACTCCTTTCACTACCATATTGCTAGTACCCCCTCCTCAATGGCTACTATCACCTCAGTCCAGTCCAGATCATTACTCAACCTCTAGGAAACAGTCCTTTTCTTCCAACATCTTTACTTCATCATCTACTACACCTTCCTTGATTATTACTACTCTGCAGCTTTATTATCTATCTTTGTGCAATACTACTTCACTCAACGCCAATCCCTCTTCCACACGTCTACGTCCTTCTACTACCCTACCTCTGCAAATCTTTTGAGTACTCTGTTTAGCCCAGCCAAAAGGATAATTTTTTTTGTGATCCCCTCTACAGCCCCTTCCTCTCATAACACTCTTCCCTTCCATCAATACCTCTAAAAACAAGAAGACAAAGTTTCCTTTCACAGTCGCCTTGTCAAAGTTACATCCGAATCCTAAGCTAAAGCATTATCAACTCTGACTGACTTCACTGG
>NC_061826.1:10551740-10559240 GCF_019202785.1 Penaeus chinensis | reverse complement strand
ATCGGTGCCCTTCGTCAGACTTTCTCTTTTCTTTCCAGATGGGGGATCATGTGGTACAACATAAAGAACTACATCATATCACTATTTTAAAATTTAAAATTAAAATCACTATAGCAGTCCTTTTTTTTTTTTATTTGATTTGATTGTTTGAATTGCCAAAGATCAAACCTTTTCAATACCACTTTCTTAATGCATGTACTTTAAACTCTCAGTCCGTTTTTCTAGATGCATTTTCTAAAAGCACTTCAGATATATATAAATTTTATTTTTCTAAAAGCACATTCGTAGTATCTGCATCTTCAAAACAAATTCCACGTCCATCGATTTAGAACGTCCTCTTCATAGCACGTTCTGAAACTGAGAGCTCTAGACCTCTAAAGCCACTTCTCAAAAATAGTTTCTCTACGAACAGTTCAAAGTCCTAAGTCTACCATTCTAAGCATACCTTCTAAATATCTAAACTCTTTCTAAAATCTCTTCTCAGAGTTCTTCACGGCTAAGATAATCTTCAGATTTCTAAAACTACTTTCTAAAGCTATTTCTGAAAGCCGTCACTCTACCTTTCGAAGAGCATTTTTTAAGAAGCACTTTCTCAAACCATTCATTCCACCTCTCTAAATTCGCAGACACTTTTTTTTAAAGCGCGGCCTTAGAATCCGCAATCTAACTTTCTAAGACCATCTAAATTCCCATAAGCCCTTTCTAAAAGCACGTATTCAAAGCCATCTTTCCCCAAACACTCGTCTCAGACAATCACAAAATGTCGAACTCTTTGACAGCAGTTCCTAAAAGCAAAATTTCAAATCCATCTGTCTTTCCGAACGGCAAAACCACATCCACCTCACGCTTCCACTCGGCTGGTCCACCCCAGCACGCGCTCTCCGCCTCGCTGACTGCATGATTGGGACTCCCTCAGTCATGCATGTCATGCGGTCATCCAATCAGGCTCGCCAAGGGATGCTGAGGGAGGGAAAGGGGTGGGGGAGGAGAAGAAAAAGACGAGAACGACAAAAAAGAGGGATGGGAGGGAGGGATAAATAGGAATGAATGGAGGGAGGGAGATGGGGAGAGATTTGGGGGGGAGGGGAAAGGGGAGAAGGGAGGGAAGGGAAAATAAGGGGCAATAGGGAGGGAGGAAAAGGAATGGAACGATGAAGGGATGGGGGGAAGGATGTTAAGATGGAGAGACACATACAGAAAGACAGAGAGAGAGAAACAGCGAGATAGATAGATAGATAGATAGATAAATAGATAGATAGATAGAGAAGGAGAGAGAGAGAGAAAGAGAGAGAGAGAGAGAGGGAGGGAGAGAGAGAGAGAGAGAGAGAGAGAGAGAGAAAGAGGAAGAAGAAGAAGAAAAGAGAGAGAGAGGGAGAGATAGAGAGAGAAAGAGAGAAAGAGGAAGAAGAAGAAGAGAAGGAAAGAATGGAGAGAGGATCAAGGACAAAGAAAATGGAAAAGAGAGAAGGAAAATGGGGGAAATAAATCCAACTTCTTAACAGAGAATAATGGTGAAATCAAACAGCTTGTTTTCAGGCTTCATTCATCTTTCAGTCAATATTCAAAGCATCATCATTACTTCTTGAATATGGGGATGATAGTTTTATTTAAAAAATAAATATTCAGACAGAAAAAAGGAAAGTAAAACGTATGTGTGTGTGTGTGTGTGTGTGTGTGTGTGTGTCTGTGTGTGTGTGTGTGAGTGTGTGTGTATGTGTGTGTATGTGTGTGTGTGTGTGTGTGTGTGTGAGTGTGTGTGTGTGTGAGTGTGTGTGTGAGTGAGTGTGTGTGTGTGAGTGTGTGTGTGTGTGTGTGTGTGTGTGTGTATGTGTGTGTGTGTGTGTGTGTGTGTGTGTGTGTGAGAGAGTGTGTATGTGTATAATTTTTTTTTTCTTTTTCTTTTTCTTTCTTCTTTTTCTCCTTGGAGGATATAAGCTTGTGTGTTTGATGTGTTTGTCTGTGTTTGTATAATTTTTTTTTCTTTTCTCTTTTTTTTTTCTTTTTTTTTTTCCTGCTGGGAGGGTTTCATCTCCTGTATGAAGTTGTATTTCAAACCATAACCTCATCTTCGTGATAAAAGTATAATTTATTCTATTTGATCTGTCAATTATTATCGTATCACCGCGGTAGTGTGTTTAAACTCCTCTACACTGAAAATATTTCATACTGAAGATTCCTATCCTATATCAGTCTTGTCAGGAATTCTATATATATTCTATATATATACATAAAATATACATTAATTAATTCATATTAATTCCAAATGAGCAAAAAGCTATATTATTTTTGTTTCGTTGTTACTGGTTGCCAAATCCCGTTTAATATATTTTCAGTCCTTGCATCACATCTGTTTCTACGTCAGAAAGAAACCACGTAAGATATTTATTAATAGCTGTTGAGATATGAAATATGTAGAAATATTTGTCAAAAAGATACAAATATGATGGTAATGTGATATATCGTCAGCATCTTCAATATCCTTTACATTTAGATTTTTTTTTTGAAAACGTACAAATCACAGTGGAAAAAAAATTCCTCTTACGTCGACGAGGAAGAAGAAGAAAAAAAGAACAAAAAAAAAAAAACATTTAATAAAAGTCGTATTCCAATAAATAAAATATGGCCACAACATCTAATATCAAATACAAGGATGTCCCTACACGAGATAAAACTCTCGGTGCGCAGTTCGTGTAGCATTTGTTTCTGGGGCGGATCGTCGCGTCATCCTTTAGTATTCCGGGAAAATTCGTTCGGAATTCTCCTCATCAATTTCTGACTGAACGCAGCGGCGGCGGACGAATCACAATGGAGTTTGCCCTTTTTTCCTATTATTTATTTTTTTAAGTTTTTTTTCTTCTTTTATTTTTTTTGGCTGTTATCTGGTTATAAGTAACCTAAACTTCTATGCATAAAAATTAGCATTATATACGTACATGTATAATGTATTATATGTGTGGATGTATATTCGCATACATATTCACGCAGTTTACTCTCTCTCTCTCTCTCTCTCTCTCTCTCTCTCTCTCTCTCTCTCTCTCTCTCTCTCTCTCTCTCTCTCTCTCTCTCTCTCTCTCTCTCTCTCTCTCCCTCTCTCTCATACTCTCTCTCTCTCTCTCTCTCTCTCTCTCTCTCTCTCTCTCTCTCTCTCTCTCTCTCTCTCTCTCTCTCTCTCTTTCTCTCTTTATTTTTCCTTTCCCTTCCTGTCTCGCTTTTCTTCTCCTATTTTTTTCTTGGTCTTCCTTCCTTCTTTCGTCTCTCAAGGTTGCGCATTTCATCCTCCTCTCCTTTTATCATCTCTTTTTAGTTGTTTCTTTTTCTGGTCTCTCTCCCTTCCTTCTGCGATTGCTCTTCTTTGTTTTTTTCTTTAGTCTTTTCCACCTTACGCCTCCTTCTTCTTCTTTTGTCTCTTTACATTTCCTTTTCGTCTCTTCTGTTCCCTTCTTCATCTCTAACATGTCAAAGCCCCTTTCCCTCCCAATCACCTTTTCTCTCTCTTCCCTCTTCTCTTTTCCATTACTCTCTCTCTCTCTCTCTCTCTCTCTCTCTCTCTCTCTCTCTCTCTCTCTCTCTCTCTCTCTCTCTCTCTCTCTCTCTCTTTATCCCTCTCTCTCTCGCTATATCCCTCGCTCTTTAGGCTTCAGTTCCAACTAAGAAGAAGGAGAAAATAACGATAAGGCTTTCCCCTAAAAGCTTATTAAAAGAGAAATGAAGAGAAAATAAACACTGCCATTACTACAACATAAAAAAATGCTGCTAACTACGACTCGGTATATTTTACATGCAAATTAAACGAATGCTTAATTCTTTCTCTCTCTCTCTCTCTCTCTCTCTCTCTCTCTCTCTCTCTCTCTCTCTCTCTCTCTCTCTCTCTCTCTCTCTCTCTCTCTCTCTCTCTTTCTCTCTCTCTCTCTCTCTTTATCCCTCGCTCTTTAGCTTCAGTTCCAACTAAGAAGAAGGAGAAAATAACGATAAGGCTTTCCCCTAAAAGCTTATTAAAAGAGAAATGAAGAGAAAATAAACACTGCCATTACTACAACAACTAAAAAATGCTGCTAACTACGACTCGGTATATTTTACATGCAAAATAAACGAATGCCCGCCAAACAGTTGACAGTGGAAAAGCGCAAGCTGTTAACTTTGTTTGGAAAACGGTAACAGGAAGGAGAGGCAGTGTTACAATGTGTGCGTGTGTGCGTGTGTGCGTGTGTGTGTGTGTGTGTGTGTGTGTGTGTGTGTGTGTGTGTGTGTGTGTGTGTGTGTGTGTGTGTGTGTGTGTGTGTGTGTGTGTGTGTGTGTGTGTGTGTGTGTGTGTGTGTGTGCGGCGTGTGTGTGTGTGTGTGTGTCTGTGTGTGTGTGTGTGTGTGTGTGTGTGTGTGTGTGTGTGTGTGTGTGTGTGTGTGTGTATGTGTGTGTTTGAAAAGTTGTATTTGCGTGCGTAGAGAAATAAAGTCTGCGTGCTAAAACGTCTTTACATTCTCTGAACTTATCTCTAATTATCAACCTCATTATTCTCCTAATTATGAAACTAATTTCAAATTTTTGCATTACGTCACATCACAAGCAAGATGTTTTTATTATTTCCACTGTAAAAAAATCTAGATAAGGAAGAGAGAAGAGAAAGAATGATGATGATGAATCGGAGGAGGAAGAGGAAACGGAGGACAAAAGAAGAGAAGGAAAAATAAGAAACAAACGAAGAATAAGAGGAAGAGGAGGGGAACTGAACAGGAGAAAAAGCAGGAAAAAATCTTAAAATAATCTAAAAAAAAAAAAAAAATAATAATAAAATAAAATAAAAGAAAAAACTTTGATATCTGAAACAAGATAGACTTTAGTTTTCCTGGTTCCTTTTAGTACAATCAGCTGCTCGTCCCAATTTGTGGCAGTAAAACGTGTTTGCTTTCACTTTAAATGCAATGGCAAAACAGGGTTAAAGAGAGAGAAACAGGGAGGAAAAAAGGAGGGAGGGAAAGGAAGGGAGGGAAGAGGAAAAACGAGAGGGAGGAAAGAAGAGGTGGAGAGGGAGGGAGGGAGGAGAGAAAAACACAGGGAGGGAGGGGGAGGGAAAGGAGGGAAAGGAAGAGGGAAAATGAGAGGGAGGATAGAAAAGGGGGGAAGATAGGAAAAGAGGGAGGGAGCAGAGAGAAGGAAAAGGGAGGGAGGGAGGAGGGAAATGGAGGGAGGGACGAGGGAAAAGGGGGAGAGGAAGGGGGGTATGGGAAAAGAGGGAGGGAGGAGAGATAATTAATAGGGAGAGAGGGAGGAGGGAAAAGGGGGTAGGGAGGAAGAGGAAGATGGAAAAAGAGAGAGGGAGGAGAGAGAAGCACAGGGAGGGAAGGGGGATGGAAAGAAAAGGGGGTAGGGAGGAAGAGGAAGATGGGAAAAGAGGGAGGGAGGAGAGAGAAGGAAAAGGGAGGGAGGGAGGAGGGAAATGGAGGGAGAGACGAGGGAAAAGGGGGAGAGGAGGGGAGGAAAATGGGAAAAGAGGGAGGGAGGAGAGATAAGGAAAGGGGAGGGAGGGAGGAGGGAAAGGGAGAGGGAAAGGGAGGGAAGGAGAAGGGAAATCGAGAGGGAGGAGCGAAAAATAGAGACGTAAAAAGGGGAAAAAGGGAAGAGGAAAATAGGAAAAGAGCAAGGGTGTAGAGAGAGGGGAAAGAGGAAGGAGAAAAAGAGAAGGGAAGGAGGGAGGAAGAGGAATAAGGAAAGGGAGATAGAGAGAGAGAGAGAGAGAGAGAGAGAGAGAGAGAGAGAGAGAGAGAGAGAGAGAGAGAGAGAGAGAGAGAGAGAGAGAGAGAGAGAGAAAGAGAAGCAGAGAGAGAATATCATTCACCTCTAAATACAACAGTCAAAAATGACAGCGGCAGAAAGGAATAAAAACAGAAAGAGACAAAGGTGAAGGAATAAACAGTGGAAAAGAAACGGAAAGAATTTCTTAACACAACAAACCCTTCCCCCCTTCCAAAAAAAAAAAAACAAAAAAAAAAAAAACATAAAGATAACAGAAGAAGAAATACCTGTTTATTTCCCCTTTCTTCCCTGAACACCAAGAAAAATAAATAGATAAATAAATACAACGAATGAAAGACAAAAATGGCGGACCGTAAGAGCTGTGCGAGTGAGGAATTAAGAATTAATTAGTAGCTTATTATCGGTAAATGACTCTTGTACTCTTGTTATTGTTTTTCTTAAATTTATTTCCCTTTCTGTTTTCGATTTCACTTCTTTTTTTCCTTTCTTTTCTTCTCGTTTCTTTTAAGATTGATATAATTATTTTTTTTCCCTCCTTATTCCTCTATTTCTCGTTTTTATCACTTGTCTTTTTTTTTCTTTCCTTTTCGTAAATGCAATCTTCTTGATTTTCAGTTTTTATCTACTTCTTTTCGTATTCTTGTTCTAATTCTGGCTTTTTATAATTTTGTAATTTTCAGAGTTATCTCTCATTTTTTCTTCTCACTCCATTTATTATATTTTTTTCCTTTTAAACAATTTTGCCCGCATTTATCGTTTTCTTTCTTTTTTTTTTTTTTTTTTTTTTTTTTTTTTTTTTTTTACAAATTCTATTATTACGATTTTTTTTATTCACTTTTTATTCAGTTGTGCGAAGTATTGTAATCCATTCTTTCTCTTCTTCTTTTTATTATATTTTTTCTTCTTCTTCTCCTTCGTCTTTATCTTATTAGCATTTTCGTGTCTCACTTCTTCTTCATCTTCCTTTCAACCTTTTCTTTGCTTTTTTTTTCCTTGTTTTCTTCCTTTCCTATTTTTTTTTTCATTTTTGTTCTCGATGTCTTCTGTTTCATTTCCTCTCCTTCTTCTTCATCTTCTATTTTTTTTTATTTCTTTATACTTATTTATTTTTTATTCAAAGAAAAAAGAAAGAAAGAAAGAGAGAAAGGAAGATAAAAAGAGACAAAAGAAGCGGTATTTCTTGCGTTTGAAATTATTCATTCTTATTGATTCCCTGTTTTGCGAATGGGATAACAGGCCTACGTTAAATTTATTATCTTAGTGCCCAGACTTTATTACTAAAATACGTCACAGAAAAAAAAAAAAAAAATGAAATGAAATAAAAGAAAAACGACATTAAATTCACTCGCTTATTGTCGAGACTTTATCACTAAAATACAAGACGGAAAAACATGAAATGAAATGAAAGAAAAACGAGATAACAGGCCTAAATTTATTCGCTTATCGCCAAGACTTTATCACTAAAACACCACATAGAAGAAAAAAAAAAATAAGATGAAAGAAAAACGACAATTATTCGCTTATTGCCGAGACCTTTCACTAAAATACTAATAAAAATTAAATCTAGGTTTACAGTGTGGGTTTTTATACCATAAAATAAGATATAGAATAGTTGTAAATGCAACTTCTGTGCAAATGACCGCGGTAATTTAAGCGTCCTTCACCTGTCCTTCATTAAGCTGGCCAGTGCATATGTAAAAACAAGACCACGTAAAGGCATTTAATCTCACCGCAGATATACCGACCCACTTA
>NC_061826.1:10519240-10521740 GCF_019202785.1 Penaeus chinensis | reverse complement strand
AATAAAACAGGGATTTTGGTTTCAATTCTAGAATTAGTGCGAATGATTTAAATGGCATATGAACAAACAACAGCTTCCAAAGCTCAGCAAATACAGGTTGGATAAGGCTCCCAACTAATATTTGAAGACCACAACTAGTAACAATAGAAATAGTAATCCTTACAGTAAAACACGTTAAACTAAAGCGGATGGCATTGTTTTTTCGCTTTATTAGAAACAGTCTACCTGCAATGGCGTGTTATCATTAACGCATCTGTAGTCACTGCTAACTTCCCATCACTTTGAAAACATGGCATTATAACACCAGCTTTCAAATCCGGAGACACAAGCGAAGTTAATAACTATGGCCCTATTACCATACTCTAAGTGTTAGGTCCTCAAAAAGAGTGTAGCAGACCAACTTACGCCATGTCTAGACACCAGTGACCTACTATCCAATACACAATATGGTTTTAGAAGTAAGTTACCTACTGAAACAGCAGTATTACAGATCACAGACAAAATCTATGATGATAAAGAGAAAAACCAAATAAACTTGTGTACACTGCAATCTGTCCAAAGCTTTCGATTGTATCAACCATTTAATCCTTCTTAGCTAATTGATTAATCACAAAATCGATACATACTAGTATTGTTTTAAAAGTTATTTAACCAACGGAATCCAATCAGTCAAAAGTTATGACAATATACTAACAAAACAATTTCTTTCGGTGTCCCACAAGGATCAAAATTGGGCCCAATCCCATTCCCGTGTCCAAACAACACGGGGAAAGTTTTTACATGTTAAAAGATCACGTACAGAAAGGGGGGCACGGCAAATGTAAGCACATGGTCCTGCGATTTGGAAGCAAGAACGACTACAGTGTACTACCATCAACTTTATGTATCTTGTGTTTACTTATACTGTAAAACTTGTATTTATGAAAAAGGAATAACTATTTTAAATAGTGGAATAAAGTGTTTAGTATTTGAATTTGAAATTGAATTTTCCTCCTCTCTTTCTCTCTCTCTCTCTCTCTCTCTCTCTCTCTCTCTCTCACGCTCTCTCTCTCTCTCTCTCTCTCTCACTCACTCACTCACTCACTCACTCACTCACTCACTCACTCACTCACTCACTCACTCTCTCTCTCTCTCACTCTCTCTCTCTCTCTCTCTCTCTCTCTCTCTCTCTCTCTCTCTCTCTCTCTCTCTCTCTCTTTCTCTTTTTCTATCCCTCGCACTCACACCGCACACAGTAGATATATACATATTTTTACCTGTATGGAAACATATGATTTTATATCTGTATATATCCCTGTATTTATCTTTATATCTATCGAAATTTCCATATACGTAAAATTTCACCTTTTCTTTGTCATTTCCCGCATTTCATCTCTCTCTCTCTCTCCTGTTCACCCTTCGTATTTCTCTGCGTTGTGGGTAGAATATACATAATTCTAACGATTTCCCCTCTTTATCGATAAAAACAGCTATCAAACTATCATTATCTAGATTTAGAATTTGAACTTGCTTTTGAAAATCTGCTGAAGCCATATGGTTTTAATCAGAGAAGACGTAGGTTTGTCAATCAGTTTTGTTACAGTAAGCGCTCTGAATATCATGACGTCATTGTGTGAAAGGATTTCTTTGTTTTGAATGACGGCTAAATCATGTCTATTATTTTCGCTCTAATTATACATATGGTAATTAGAACGCTGATTGTTTAGAGTTAAATACTAGTAATTATCCTTTATATGATAGAAAAGAAGTTGGAGATTTACATTGCTTTCAGAATTGTCTGATAAAATAAGACACTTGCTACAACGATCTAGTATTAAATTTCTTATAATGTGCATATGATCATTCCAAGAGACACTTAAAAAAAAAAAAAAAAAAAAAAAAAACGAAACGAAGCCGGCCAATCACATTCTCCGCTCCATGGCGATTAGATTTTGTTAATTCCGTGACGTGATCGAGCAGTATAGCCAGATCAGACCGTAATCACAGGTGTACAGATTACAGAGGAGCTTGTTGTACACCCTGTTCGCGGGGCATGGTATTACATATACATTTAGAAAACGATGTCAGTATTTAACCGCAGAATTTAAGTCCGTGATATATATTTTATCTTCCACTTACTCCTTTTCCTGCTTCGATGCCTTGTATCTCGTTTTATCTTATTCTTCTTCCTCTTCCTCTTCCTCCTCCTCCTTCCGCACCTCCCTCTCCCTCTCCTTCTCCTCCTCCTCCTCCTCTTCCTCTTTCTCTTTCTCCTCTCCTTCCTCCTCCTCCTTCCCCATCTCCCCCTCCCCCTGCTTCTCCTCCTCCTCCTCCTCTTCCTCTTTCTCTTTCTCCTCTCCTTCCTCCTCCTCCTTCCCCATCTCCCCCTCCCCCTCCTTCTTCACCTCCTCCTCCTTCCACACCTCCCTCTCCCTCTCCTTCTCCTCCTCCTCCTCCTCCTCCTTCCCCATCTCCCCCTCCCCCTCCCCCTCCCCCTTCCCCTCTTTCTCCACCTCTTCCT
>NC_061826.1:10494240-10501740 GCF_019202785.1 Penaeus chinensis | reverse complement strand
GGCTAAGATAAAAGAAATTGAAGAAGAAGAACAAGAAAAAAGTATAAAAAAGAAACGAAAAAAAAGGAAGAAAAAATAAATAAAGAAGAAGAAGAAAAAAAAAGAACACAAATAATAATAGTAATACGAAAAGCCAAAACGACAGAAGAGAGAAAGATAGAGAAAAAAAAAATATAAAAATTGCAAGCGAGCGCGGTGCATCGACAGACGCCCCGCGGTGACGGATGAGCGGCTCTCCTCGCCCCTTCGTGACCTCGGAAATTGCCCCAATGTCAACGAATATTAGAAAATAGGACAGTTCCTTGTAATTTCTTCGCTGCGAGACTCTTGGGCGGGAGAGAGTGCGAAGGAGGTAGGTCACGAGGCCATAATTTGTATTAAGATAGATTGCAGATCAATTTGGTGTGAATTTTGATCGATCTTGGAGGGGCGGGGGGCAGAGGGAGGGGGGGGGGTCCCTCGAAGTCAGCTGTTGTTGGCTAATCAGCTGATGCGAAATGGTGACGTATCTTTCTGTGTGTGTGTGTGTGTTTTATGTGTGGTTTATTTACGTGTATACTTATTTATTTTGTTTATTTTATGTGTTCGTGTGTGTGAGTGGTGCTCTTACGAAATCTAAAATCTTCCTATAAAAAGATATGATGGATTCTAGTTGTTTGTTTCCTCATCACTCAAAAACTCTTACGATCTGCTAATGCTATATGGTTATAGAAGTGATATATTGCATGTTGAAACGATTCGCTTGCTGATATAGTGTTGTCCATAGGAGTGTTACGTAAGAGAATTAATCAATTGTTAATTTTTCTTATGCGAGGGGAAGGGTGGTATTAGACATATTATGAAAATATAATAATCTTATGATAAGAAAACAGAGCCTACTATGCTGACTTGAAACGGGCAATTTCCATTCTTCTTATCATTAACCTGATGATTATCACTATGGATATAATAATTTCATAATCATCATTATCATACCTACCAGAGTTATCATCCTCATGCCTGTCATTAAGACCATGGCTGTCACTTTGATCACTATTATCCTAATTGTCATTACTCTGATAATTACCTTCGATAATCATCATTAGGATTATATGATGAAATAAGGGGATGAAGTGAAATCGTTAAGGACATTTTTTTTTTTTTTCGTTATTTCGAAAGGCAATTAACCGGATAACTTATATCGTGATCGAAGCCAGATTAACGAGCGATTGTAAGTCATCATTTGCAGAGGTAAGGGATTTATTGCAGAAAATTCCTTGCAGTCAACGGTTTTAATTTCTGTCTTGCAAATAATTCTTGAAATCTGAACCTCCGTCTCCTCCTACGCCTTCCCCCCCCCCCCCAAAAAAAAAGGTAGAAAGATGGAAAGAAGAGAAAAAGGCAGATGAAGAAAGTTATTCCCAAAAGAAATAGATGAATGAAAGAGAAAAAAAGATGGAAAGAAGATGTAATACAAGAGGAAGGAAGAAAAGAAGAAGAAGAAAAAAAACATATTAAAGTAAAAAAGAAAAGCAAACAAAAGTGGGGAAATAGGAAGGAAAAAAAAACTAGCGAGAGATTAAAACGAGGAATCTAAAAAAAACGAGAAAAAGAAAAGAAAAGAAAAAAGGACCAAAAAAAAAAGAAGAGAAAAGAAGAAAAGAAAGAAAGAAAGAAAGAAAGAAAAGAAAAGAAAAAAAGAAAAGTAAAGAAAACAAAAAAGAAAGAAAGGAAAAAAAGAAAAAAAGAGAAAGGAAGAAAAGAAAAGAAAAAAGGAAGAATAGAAAAGAAAAGAAGAAAAAGAAAAAAAGAAAGAAAGAAAGAAAGAAAAGAAAAGAAAAGAAGAAAGAAAGAAAAAAAAGAAAAGAAACAAGAAAGGAAAGAATAAAAGAAAAGAAAGAAAGAAAAGAAAAGAAAAGGAAAGCAAAGAAAAGAAAAGAAAAAAGAAAGAAAGAAAGAAAGAAAAGAAAAGAAAAGAAAAAAAGAAAAGAAAAGAAAAGAAAAGAAAAGAAAAGAAAAGAAAAGAAAAGAAAAGAAAAGAAAAGAAAAGAAAAGAAAAGAAAAGAAAAGAAAAGAAAAGGAAAGAAAAGAAAAAAAGAAAAGAAAAAAAGAAAAAAGAAAAGAAAAGAAAAGAAAAGAAAAAATAAAGAAATAAAAAGAAAAGAAGAAAAAACTAAGTAAGAAATAAAAAATAAAAAAGAATTAAAGAAAGAAAAGGAAAGAAAAGAGATACAAAAGAAGAATGAAAGAGAAGAAAAGAAAAGAAAGAAAAGAAAGGGGAAAAAAAAACGGAAAAAAAAGGAAATCACCAAGTCAGTCTGTCCGAGAATCAGAGCCTCTTGCCCACGCCTTACGCAGTCTCCGAAGACGTAAAAGATGAATTTGCGACAGCGGGAGAGGCAGTCGTCGAGAAGTCTATAAAAAGATATATAAACCTGCTTTTCTCGTAACACGCAACTGTCCTGATGGCTGCAGGACGGAGGAAGAGGAGGAGGAGGAGGAGGAAGAGGAGGAGGTGGAAGAGGAAAAGGAGTTAGAGGAGGAGAAGGAGGAGGAAGAAGAGGAGGAGAAAAAGGAGGAGGAGTGAAGGAAGGGGAGGTTGTTGAGGTGGATAAGAGGAGGAAAAGAGGAAGAGGAGGAGGAGGAGGAGGAGGAGGAATAAGTAATTAAAACGAGGAACTAAAAACGTTTGAATATGTCTGAAGGAAAGAGCTAGATGGGGAAGGAGAAATAATAAGAATAAGAAGTAGAAGAGGAGGAATATGAGGAAGAAAAGGGCAAGGAAGAGTAGGAGGAAGTGTTTAGAAGGAGAAAGAGAAAGAAATTGGCAATGAGATAAATGAGAAAGAAGAAGATGAAAAAAAGAAAACAAAATGAGAAAGAGGCAATAAAATAAAGAAAAGAAGACGAGAGAGAGAGAGAGAGAGAGAGAGAGAGAGAGAGAGAGAGAGAGAGAGAGAGAGAGAGAGAGAGAGAGAGAGAGAGAGAAGAGAGAAGATAGGGAAAGAAAGAGAGAGAGAGAGAGAGAGGAGAGGGAAAGAAAGAGAGAGGGAGAGAGAACCACTGATTTCTGCGTGAAAAGCAAATTACAACTTTTCTTACTTCCGTGCAGGGAAAGACTCGGAAAATGTGTGTACATAACGCAATGCGATGACGTTGCCCAATGTGTGGCGTCTTAGAAGCTCTCTCTCTCTCTCTCTCTCTCTCTCTCTCTCTCTCTCTCTCTCTCTCTCTCTCTCTCTCTCTCTCTCTCTCTTTAACTTTTCACTATCCTCTTATCTTTGTCCACGTTATCACCATAATCATCATCGCCAGAGGAGAAGATAAGAAAAGAGGGGGGGGGGGGGGCACAAGAATAGTGGGTCGTCAATTTTTTTGAACAAATTACAAGACCCAGAGTTAGCGTGGTTTCCTCACCCCCCCTCCCCTTTCTCCTCCCCCTCCCTGCCTGTTTCGATATTTTTTTCGGTTTCTCTTTCTGCCCTTTGTGGCAAATGTTGATTTGTGGTAAATGTGGACTTGTGGTAAATGTGGACTTGTGGTAAATGTGGACTTGTGGTAAATGTGGACTTGTGGTAAATGTGGACTTGTGGTAAATTTGGACTTGTGGTAAATGTGGACTTGTGGTAACTGTGGACTTGTGGTAAATGTTGATTTGTGGTAAATGTGGACTTGTGGTAAATGTGGACTTGTGGTAAATGTGGACTTGTGGTAAATGTGGACTTGTGGTAAATGTGGACTTGTGGTAAATGTGGACTTGTGGTAAATGTGGACTTGTGGTAAATGTGGACTTGTGGTAAATGTGGACTTGTGGTAAATGTGGACTTGTGGTAAATGTGGACTTGTGGTAACTGTGGACTTGTGGTAAATGTTGATTTGTGGTAAATGTGGACTTGTGGTAAATGTGGACTTGTGGTAAATGTGGACTTGTGGACTTGTGGTAAATGTGGAATTGTGGTAAATGTGGACTTGTGGTAAATGTGGACTTGTGGTAAATGTGGACTTGTTGTACATGTGGACTTGTGGTAAATGTGGACTTGTGGTAAATGTGGACTTGTGGTAAATGTGGACTTGTGGTAAATGTGGACTTGTGGTAAATGTTGATTTGTGGTAAATGTGGACTTGTGGTAAATGTGGACTTGTGGTAAATGTGGACTTGTGGTAACTGTGGACTTGTGGTAAATGTTGATTTGTGGGGACTTGTGGTAAATGTGGACTTGTGGTAAATGTGGACTTGTGGTAAATGTGGACTTGTGGTAAATGTGGACTTGTGATAAATGTGGACTTGTGGTAAATGTGGACTTGTGGTAAATGTGGACTTGTGGTAAATGTGGACTTGTGGTAAAGGTGGACTTGTGGTAAATGTGGACTTGTGGTAAATGTGGACTTGTGGTAAATGTGGACTTGTGATAAATGTGGACTTGTGGTAAATGTGGACTTGTGGTAAATGTGGACTTGTGGTAAATGTGGACTTGTGGTAAATGTGGACTTGTGGTAAATGTGGACTTGTGGTAAATGTAGACTTGTGGTAAATGTGGACTTGTGGTAAATGTGGACTTGTGATAAATGTGGACTTGAGGCAAATGTGGACTTGTGTTGAATCCACTTTTTCAGCCTTGGAATCGTGGAATCTTTACCGAGAATATGTGATGGATGTCCACTCGTATCTGTCTATCGATCCATCTTTTTATCTATCTGTCTGCCTGTTTATCTTTCTATTGATTTAGCTATCTGTCCATCTATTTATTTATTTATATTTCTGAGAGAGAGAGATGGACAGACAGATAGATAGACAGATAGATGGAGAGGTAGAAAGACATACAAAGAAGGAGATAGATAGCAAAATAGATAGCTTGAGAGACGGAAAGACAGGCAAAGAGGTAGACATATAAAAAGATACATACATACATACATACATACATACATACATACATAGATACATACATACATAATTACATAGATGCATACATACAGTACATGCATACATAGAAAGGTAGACAAAGAGGTAGACAGAAAAAAGATAGATAGATAGATAGAAAGATAGATAGATACAAATATAGAAAGACAGATATGTAGAAAGACAAAAAAGGTAGACATATAGAAATATAGAGAGAAAGATAGATAGAGGGAAAGAGAGCGAGAAAAAGAGAGAGAGAGAGAGAGAGAGAGAGAGAGAGAGAGAGAGAGAGAGAGAGAGAGAGAGAGAGAGAGAGAGAGAGAGAGAGAGAGAGAGAGACAGACAGACAGACAGACAGAAAAACAGACAGACAGACAGACAGACAGAAAGACAGACAGACAGACAGATAGATAGAATGAGAGAAAGAGAAAGAGATACAAAAAAAAAAAAAGATAGTTTCACAAAAATATAAAAACCCCGACAAACACAGAGCAGACAGAGCAGCGGAGACAGAGCGAGCGAGCGAGAAAACAAGCGTGGTTTTATCCTTTCTACTGGACCGAGAGACCCCAGAGAATTCTTTAGAGAGAAAAAAAAAAAAAAAATGAAAGAAAAAAAAAAACTAGTCGACTTTTAGTGCCCCAGAAGTTTTCTCCATTTCATTTGAACTTAAAATATATAAGAGAGGATTTTTTTTTTTTTTTTTTATTCATTCATTGTTTGCCGGATGAGCGTGTGTGGTTTTCGAGTTTACTGAAGGGAAAGAAAGGAAGAGAGAGAGAGAGAGAGAGAGAGAGAGAGAGAGAGAGAGAGAGAGAGAGAGAGAGAGAGAGAGAGAGAGAGAGAGAGAGAGAGATAGAGAGTGAGAGTGAGAGAGAGAGGGAGGGAGAGGGAGAGGGAGAGGGAGAGAGAAGAGAGAAAGAGAGAAAGAGAGATAGAAACAACAAATAGAAACGAAGAGGAACGCACGTCAATCCTATCTCTCTCTCTCTCCTTCCTTTTTCCCCCCCTTTCTTCTCCTCCCTTTCTCTCCCCTCCCCCCCTCCCCCTCCAAATAATTCCCAAGAAAAAAGGTCACACTCACGCCCCGCCCTTCTGTTACAGCGAGACACGACGCCCTTGTATACTTAGAGTCTCCAAGGTTACGCTCACGAGGATGTTTGTTACGAGATAGAGAAAACTTGGATAAAGACTTTCCCAGATAGAGAAAGAGTGAATTGGGTTGCAATTAGAGATCAACATTATGCAACGGGGGACAGGGAATAAGGTGCAAGAACCGTGGCGTTCTTGAAGTTCATTGCCTGACCATGGTGCCATTAACCCACCATGAAAACTGCACCATTGCAGGATTTTAGACGGAGAATTTTCGTTTTCTATTCATCCTAAAGAGAGCAGGAGGGACGATGGTAAATTGTAGGAAAATGGGAAATGGGGGATTTTAGCATTATCTTTTCGCAAAACGTTTATAAGAAATATTCCATGGTGCTATTATGCGTTTCGATGTTACGTTAGCTTGTTATTGTCTCTTTGTGAAACACTTCAATTGTCTTTGGTTGGAGTTGTGCGTGCTGTGAATCCTTCGCCTGTCTGATCGCCTGTGTTATCCAGCGGTCTTTCGTGTTGAATAATGGCTGGGGAATAGATGTATGTCCATCTTCATAGAGTGTGTTGTTCTGTTCTGTTCTTCATAAAGTGTGTTGTTCTGTTCTGTTCTTCATAGGGTGTGTTGTTCTCTTCTGTTCTTCATAGAGTGTGTTGTTCTGTTTTGTTCTTCATAGAGTGTGTTGTTCTGCGTGTGTGTGTATGTATGTCGGGTTCTATGTCTATCAAAGTGTACTTCTGCCTGTCTATATTCTCCTTTTCTCTCTATTCCCTTTAGATCCCTCTCTCTTACAGTTCTGCGAATAATTTCGATTTTTTTTTTCTCTCTCTCTCTCTCTCCCGCCAATGATTCGACCAATCGCATAATGGCGTCAAGTTCGATGTGTTTTACAATTCAGATTCTGCACCGAAGATAGTCCGGTGTTTTTAGACCATCTTTTCCACCGGAACTACATAACGATGAAGCTTAGCGGTCTTTTTTTTTTTTTTCTTTTAATTTGATAATTGACTTATTCATTTCCTTGTTTTATGCTCACTCACACACACACACACACACACACACACACACACACACACACACACACACACACACACACACACACACACACACACACACACACACACACACACACACATATATATTCTCTCTTTCTTCCTTTCTCTCTTTCTTTTTTCCTTTCTATTCCTAGTATTTTCTTGTTTGTTTTTCTAGTGCATCGAAACTGCTTTGTATTCCGCTCAAAGCTTTTGGCGACCTTCCCCTGGCGACGCCTCGCCTGGCCTATGCCTTACGTAACTTAGGGAGAAATTTGGACAGGGAAGAAGGCGGCTTGAAAATGTCCGTTTCATGTGGAGGTGATTGCTTTATTAGATTCTGTTTGAATTGCTTTTGAAGTTACGTACATACATGGATACATGGACACATATACATGTAAATAGTAACACATATATGCGTGTATATATTTACACTCACTTACACACATATATGGATGTAAAGACTCACACATACATACATACACACA
>NC_061826.1:10466740-10469240 GCF_019202785.1 Penaeus chinensis | reverse complement strand
AGAGAGAGAGAGAGAGAGAGAGAGAGAGAGAGAGAGAGAGAGAGAGAGAGAGAGAGAGCGAGAGAGCGAGATGAGTCAGCGTCCGTCTGCCCTGAGTCAACAGCTTAACTAACAGCGTTGTGAAGGCGGAGTTGGTTTTATCACAATAGTTGCTTTCTTCAGTAGAGTGGTGAGTGGGCTGTCTTTTGTCGTGGAGAACTGCGGATCGTGGATGTGTTTGTCTGTCTGTATGTCTGTCTGTTTGCTTGTCTGTCTATATGTCTATCTGAATGTCTGTTTGTCTGTCTGTCTGTATGTCTGTAAGTCTGTGTGTGTGTCAGTGTCTAGTCTGTGTGTGTGCCTGTCTGTATGTCTGCTTGTCTGTGTGTGTGGCTAGCCTGTGTGTGTCTGTCTGTATGTCTGTTTGTCTGTCTGTCTGTTTGCGTGTCTGTCTGTCTTTCTATCTATATGTCTGCCTGTTTGCCTATCCATCTGCCTCCCTGTCTGTCTGTCTGTCTGTCTGCTTGTCTGTCTGTCGTGTTTTTCTCCCCTGCGGCTCTCTGTTAGAACATAAACGAAACCATTAAAAGGATATTTGGTTAGATGTCTGTTTGTGTCTACAGAACGTCTCTTACTTAATAGTTCTCTGCTTACATAACTATTTTCACGTAAAAGAAAACCTTGAGAGGTGTCTGTCTCTACTTACAGAAGTCTTATTGAATGTTGGGAGAAAACATAAAGAGAAAGACCACAGTTCAAAAGGCCGAGGGAACAAGTTATCAACAGGTATAACAGGTCTGGTGCTGTGACTCGAGTAATTGCTGCCAGAGTAAACCTTAGTTTTGACTCCTCTGTAAAGGATATTACGACTGTGGCTTATTTTTTTATATAGTAGTTGGCTAGTGGGTGAGAGAGAGAGAGAGAGAGAGAGAGAGAGAGAGAGAGAGAGAGAGAGAGAGAGAGAGAGAGAGAGAGAGAGAGAGAGAGAGAGAGAGAGAGAGAGAGAGAGATCAGCTTATTACATGTGCCATTCAGCGCCAATGCTATTTGCCGGACGAAACTGGCACCGTCGTTTTGAGACCCCGGAGTCCAGTGTTTATTTCCTTCCAACAGAAAACGGGGGGCGAACTTGTTCCGGACTCGTTTGGATGGCGTCCACGAGGGAACTTCGGGACTTCACTTGTGGATGGCTGTTTCAGGACTATCACAAGGGACGGGAGAGGGAGGGGGAGGGGAAGGGGGAGGGGAAGGGGGAGGGGGAGGGGGAGGGGAAGGGGGGGAGGGGGAGGGGAAGGGGGAGGGGAAGGGAGCGGGTGGGAAAGCGAGGGGGTTGAAAGGGAAGGGGAGAAGGGGAAGGGGAAGAAGAAGGGGGAGAAAGGGGAGGGGAAGAAGGAAATGCGGAAGGGAGAAGGAAAGGGAAGGGGAAAGGAATATAGAATGGCAGGAGAGAGGGGAGTGGGTGGGAGAAAGGAAGGAGGGAACAAGGGAATACAAAATACATTGGAAAGGAAGGAAATATAAAGACGAAACAATAGAGGGAAAAGAGAGAGAGAGAGAGAGAGAGAGAGAGAGAGAGAGAGAGAGAGAGAGAGAGAGAGAGAGAGAGAGAGAAAGAGAGAGAGAGAGAGAGAAAGAGAGAGAGAGAAAGAGAAAGAGAAGAAAACAAGGGAAAAGGAGGCGCTTCTTAACCCCGCTTCGAGATAAGACCAAAGGGCGATAGTAAGACGATACTCGAAAGTACTTTTTGAAATGAAAGAACTCAAGGCCTTAAGACGTGACTCCTCACTCGCCTGTTTTCCTCCTTGCTGCTTAAATGCCGAACAGATGCCATTCCTTCATTCCAAAGACAAAGTGTAATAAAGAGGAAGAGGGAAGGAAAATTATCCTTTGAAATGGGAGACTTTCATCCCGGAAGGCATGTCCGTGTCTGTTCATTTGTTGTTTTTCTTTGTTGTTTAGATATATATGCAATATGCATATCCACTCATACATACTTACATATATACGTGCATACATACATACGTACATACATGCATACATGCATACATGCATACATACATACACTCATATACACACATATGCATACATACTTACATATATAAATACATACGTACCTACTTACCTACATACATGGTTGTATACACACACACATAAATACATACATATAAACACATATAGTCTAATTCCACCGATACGTGTCTAACGTTGCATCACGATTCAAAGGTAATTTGTAGTATGACAATTTTTCCTATTTGTTTAACGAGGGAGAGAAGAGATGAATAATGAGAAAACTGCACAGAGACATAGCAGGAAGGAAGTAGAAAAAAAAACTGAGAAAAAGATATAAGAAGGGTTCGTTTACGTTTTCTCTTTCTCTTTTCATTCTCTCCTTTCTCTTTCTCTATCTCTCTCTCTCTCTCTCTCTCTCTCTCTCTCTCTCTCTCTCTCTCTCTCTGTCTTTCTCATTCTCTCTCTTTGGTCTCTCTCTCTCTCTCTCTCTCTCTCTGTCTCTCTCTGTCTT
>NC_061826.1:10404240-10406740 GCF_019202785.1 Penaeus chinensis | reverse complement strand
TTTCTCTTTTCTTTCCTCTTGCTCCTACTTTTTTCCTGTTTCCCCTTCTTTCCCTTTTTTCCTGTGATTCAAGCTTATTTTCATATACTTTATTTATTCATCCTTATTTGTTTGTTAATCTCACTGTCTCTACCTGTCTGTCTGTTAGTGTTTCCATCTGTTTACCTGTCTGTCTGCCCGCCTGTTTACTTGTCTGCCTCTCCGTGTTTCTCTGTTTCTCTCTCTCTCTACCTCTCACACCCTCTCCTCCCTCTCCCCGCCTTTCTCTCCTCCACTACTCTCTCTCTCCTTCTTCTTTTCTCCTTTCCCCTCTCCCCGCCTCTCTCACCTTCCCTCTCCCTCTCCCCTCTTCTTTCTCTTTCCTTTTCCCCGCCTCTCTCTCTCTCCTTATCCCACCCCCCGCCTCTCTCTCTCTTCCTCTCCCCTCCTCTCTCTTACCCTCTTCTCCTTCTCTATCTCTCCCTCTCCTACCTTCTCACCCTCACCCTCTCCATCTCCCTCACTCTTTCCCTCTCCCTCTCCCCGCTTTTCTCTCTCTCCACCTCCCTCTCCCTCCCCCCGCCTTTCACTCTCTCCCTCTCCCCGCCTTTCTCTCTCTCAACCTCCCTCTCTCTCCCCCCGCCTTTCACTCTCTCCCTGACTGTGATATTCCGAATTCTGTTGTCCGCGTGTGTATTCTGGCTGTCAGCAACAAGTGGAGTCCAGTGTGATTGAGAGCTCGGGAGGGTGAGGGGAGGTGGGGGAAGGGGAGAGGGAGAGGAGGGGGGAGGGGGAAGGGAGAGGCGGGGGAGGGGAGAGGGAGAGGAGGGGGGAGGGGAGAGGGAGAGGAGGGGGAAGGGGAGAGGAAGGGGGAGGGGAAGGGAAGGAGGGGGAGGAGGGGAGAGGGGAGGGGAGAGGAGGGGGAGGGAGGGGAGAGAGGGAGGGGGGGAAAGGGGGAGAGGTAGAGGGAGGGGGAAGGGGAGAGGGAGAGGAGGGGGAGGGGAGAGGGAAAGGTGAGGGGGGAAGAGGGGGGGGAGAGGGCGCTGCGTTGTGACTGGATCGTCGGTCCGCTTGTGATCGGTATTCGGGCGTTGTCCGTTGCTCGGCATCGTGCTTTTTCCCTTGTTCTCTCGCTTGTCTCCTTCTTTTTCGTTGTCTTCTGCTCTTCTTTTTTGGCTTTTGTCTTTCTCGGCTATTGTATTTTCGTTTCTCTTTCTCTTCCTTTTTTCTGGTTGTTCCTTTCTCTTCTTTTTCCTTTCGCTTTCGCTTCGTTTTTTTTCCGACTCTTGCTTTTTTCTTTCCTTCTTGAACTTCTTTTTCCTTTGGGCTTCTGTTCTCGTGCTGATTTTCCCTTGTCTGCTTCTCTTGCTGTTTGTCTTTTCCTTTCGGCTTGCGTTTTTCGCCTTTTGCTTTGCGTGCTGCTTGGTTTTCTGGTTCCCGTTCTCGTCTTTTTCTTTTCTCTGTTCTCTGCTGTTTTGGTGCGCCTTTTCTCTGTTCTCTTCTATTTTTCTTGGCCTCTTTCTCCGTTCCTGTTTCCTTATCTCTTTCTCTTCTTTTACCTTTTCTCTTTCTCTCTTCTATTTGTCTTTGCCTTTCTCTTCTTTTTCCTTGGCGCTTCCTCTTTCTTTTTTCTTTCGCTGCTTTTTCTCTTTTTGCTATCTCCTTTCACTTCTTTGCCATTCTCTTTTCTCTTTCGATTTGTCCTTTTCTGTCTCTTCTTTTTCCTTTTGCTCTTTCTCTTCTTGGTTCTCGTTTCCACCTCTTTCTATTCTTTTTCCTCTTGTGCCTCTTTTCTGCTTTTGTTTTCTGCTGGTCTCTTTTCCTCTTCTTTTGTCCTGTTTCTTCTTTGTTCTTCTTCTGTTGCTCTTTCTTCTTGTCTCTTCTTTTGTCTTTTGTCCTTCTCTTCTTTGTCCTTTGTCTCGTCTTCGTTCTTTTTCCCGGTTACTCTTGCTCTTTCTTGTGTTTCCTGTTTTCGCTTTCGCGTCTGTTTTCGCCTTTGCTCTTTTTTCTCTTCGTTTTCTTTCCGTTCTCTTTCTTTTTGCCTTTTTCCTCGGTCCTCTTCTTAGTAGTTTTTTTCTATTACTCTTCCGCTTTTGTCTTTTCCTCTTGCTCTTCTTGTTTCCTTTTCTGCCTTTCTTCTGCTTTTGTCGTTGTTCTTTCTCTTCTTTTTGCCGCTTTTCTCGTTTTGCCTTCCTTTTTTTTTTTCTGTTTCTGTGTTTTTTTTTTCGTGTTTCGTCGTTCTTGTTTCTTTCCACGTTCCTTCTGTTTGACCCTTTGCCGGCTGTCTCTTCTTTTTGCCTTTGTTGGCTCTTTCGCTTTGTTTTCCCGCTTGTTCACTTTCTCTTCTTTTTCCTTTTCTCTTCTCTTCTTTTGCCTTTGTTTTGTACGCTTTCTCTGCGTTTTTCTTTGCCCTTTGCTCTTCCGTTTTTCTTTTCTGGCGTTCTTCTTCTTTTTGTCTTTTTGCGCCTTTTGCTCTTCTTTTTTCCTGTTTTCTCTTCTCTTCTTTTGTCTTTTTCCTCTT
>NC_061826.1:10396740-10399240 GCF_019202785.1 Penaeus chinensis | reverse complement strand
TATATATATATATTACATATAAGTATGTGTGTGTGTGTGTTCGCGCGCGCGCGTGTGAATGTATACAGTATATATATATATTATTACACCTTAAACGCTTTACATCTTCACCTAGACATCAACGGAGGATGTGGAAACCCATATAGTCATTATATCAGGATTCACTCTGAAATAATAGTTTCTATTAACAAAGCGATCTCGTGTTAGACCACACTACACTCGCTAACATCTCCTAGTAGCTGATTGGTGTTTACTCTATTCGAGGGACATTTATCTACTCAAAGGTGGGTTAATATAAAGAGTACATACATTTATTTGATATCAAATATACTAAGATAATAAGCAAATGAAACATGACAAAACTGAAGT
This sequence comes from Penaeus chinensis, assembly GCF_019202785.1. NCBI lineage: Eukaryota > Metazoa > Arthropoda > Malacostraca > Decapoda > Penaeidae > Penaeus > Penaeus chinensis. The sequence goes on along the minus strand of NC_061826.1, from coordinate 10,398,871 downwards.
TGATAAACCACATTCAAAACATAAATGGGAGTTGGTAATATTTTCGAATAAATATTCAACATAGATGCTCAAACACATAAGAATACAGCCTTGATGTTCAAACAATGGTTAATCAAATATAGAAAAATCTTACACCTGGACACGTGCTTTCGATGGCTGAGAGGTCAATTTTTATTTGAATTCAACTTTATCTTTCACCCTCGAAGAACATTTTAACTATACTCAAATTCAATACAACCATTACTCATATCTATATGTCAAATCAGAGATAGCAGCAGGCGTCTCCCTTCTATACCTTCGTAACTGTACAAATATATGAAAGTTCACATAACAAAGATATGACAGAGACAAATTAATCATATATCAATTTCATAAGTATAAAAGTATCGTGTGTGTGTGTGTGCAAACACACGCACACACACACACACACACATACACGCAAACACACACACACACACACACACGCAAACAAACACACACACACACACACACACGCGCGCGCGCAAACACACACACACACACACACACGCAAACACGCACACGCACACACACACACTAAAACACACACACACACACACACACACACGCGCAAACAAAGAAACACACACACAATCCACATAAATACATTTTGAAAATAGACGTGCAGTTCCTCTCGGCATCTCCCTGTTATTCTCCTGATGTCATTCCTCTCGCAGACCGAAATTCTCCCCATAATGTATATTCAAAAAGATCACGTCATTGTCTACCGCTCCTATTACTCCGGCTGCCGGATGCTCATCATGCATGTTTCATGACTTCAATGTATAACCAAACAGTGTAATATTAACTGCGAGACGTGGGGCCGGGAGAGAGCGCAGCATCCGCCCAGCATCTCTATTTGTCTGTGCTGAGGCGTGGGTATCTCGCGTCTGATCCTTATACAGTACCTGTCTTCCTTCTCCCGTTGGGGATGGGGGGGGGGGATTGGGGGTAGGGGGCGTTTTGGAGTTCGGAGGGAGATGAGGGAAGAAGGAAGGAGGGGGAGGGGGGAGGGTAGTAGTTATGGGGAAGAAGGAAGAAGGGGGAGGGGAGAGGATAGTATTTATGGGGAAGAAGGAAGAAGGAAGAAGGGGGAGGGGGGAGGGTAGTAGTTAAAAGGAAGAAGGAAAGGGTGAAGTGGGGAGGGAAGAAGGAGGGAGAGACAGTTATACATATGTGTACATAAGAGTATTGTGATTACAAAGTCCAATACAGTATGACGAGGGTCTTTGTGATCCATAGCCAACATACCGTAAATAGCAAAAAATTGCAAAATAGAGAGTATAATCTGATACAAGCGGAATAGCAGAACTAAATACAGTGTAATATACAAAGCAGAGTGCATCTACCTGGCATTGACTGATATACAATTGCAGTAAATTGAACTAAAATAACTCAGTGCTTTAATTATAAATGCGAGGTAGGAGGAGGAGAAAGAGGAGGGTTGGCTTTGAGTCGGACAAAGGGGGGGGGGGGTAGGGACAGGGAGAGGTAGGGGGGTGAAGAGGAGAGAGGTGGAAAGGAAAGAAGAGAAGAAAAAGAGAGAGAGGAAAAAAGGAGAGAAGAAGGGAGAGGGAGTGAAGGAAAGAGGAGGGGGTTGAGAATAGGGAAGAAAGGAGGGAGAGAGTAAAGAGAAGTGTGAGAAGGAGGGAGAATAGAGGAAAGGAAGAGAAGAAGGCAAGAATAAAGGAAGGGGGAGGGGAAGAAAAGGGGACGGAAGAAGGAAAAAAAGGGGGAGAGTAGGAGGGAAACGGGATGGAAATAAGAGGGAGGTGGGAAGAGGGCAGGGGTGAGGAAAGGAGAGAAAGAGAAAAGGAAGAAGGGAAGAGGGAAGGAAGAACAATGGAGTGGGACAAGAAAGGAGGAAGGAAGCAATGGAAAGAGGCAAGAAAAGAGGAGAGTAGGAAGGAAAGAAGGAGGAAATTAATAAAGAAGAGGGGTAACAAAAAACAAACAAAAAAACAGGAGAACAAAAAGAAAATAAAAGCTTGTCTTTTGAATTTAAAGATTATTATCAGAAAAAAAGATACACAAATCCTTAGCTGAGAATTATAAACACAGAATTAGATAAGAGAGTTATTGTTTAAACTCCCGCTTGATATTCTTGATATTA
>NC_061826.1:10379240-10386740 GCF_019202785.1 Penaeus chinensis | reverse complement strand
AGAGAATATTAATTAGCGATCAGATAGACTGAGAATAAAGGTTTAAAATATTTTTGCTGCCAGACATGTACATGCAAATTCTGTTTTGACACGATGTTTATCGAACTGTAGAAAATGATATAAGCATTAAAGCTGATTATACTAGAAATACTGATACAGATGTCATTAAAGTAATGGCAATATTCATCTTTATCATTATCATCGTAATTAACACCATCATCAACGTTTTTTTTCGTATCCTCATTATTAACATTATAATGATTAGTGACACTGTTGCCAAAGCTTGTGAAAAACTAGATGAAAATGACTCGCAATAAGAATATATAAAACTTTTCAATCATTTAAGGCAGATTTGAATTAATCCATAATCAGAATGTCTGCCAACTGGACCCAGAAAATATCTATAATTCCAATATATAAGTGTAATTCATTTATCACAATCCTTTAGTGCCAGAAAGATAGAGAGACAAATAGTTTAAAAAAACAGATAGATGAATAGATGGACAGAAAGATAGATCATTAAAGAGAATAGAGAGGCATTCAGATAGACAGAGAACTGACCAAGTGCTCTTATCAACAGACATCGACATTTAGTTACATTTCCATCGCAGTTTGAGCCAGAACATTAATACTCGGAGCCATTATACTTTGTTTTAAGGTTAAATGTCAATCCTTCATCACTTTCTATTATCCTTTCTCCTTTCTCTTTCGCTTTCGACTCGTCTCCTTTATCAGTGTCATGGCGTCCTCCTGTTCTTTCCCTCGGGTGTTTATCACTGTTGTTATTATCTCTTCGTTATTCGTCTTCTTGTTCATCTCTTTGTACTGTTTTTTTTTTTTTTTTTTTTTCTGTTTAGATTCACCAGCTCAATGTGGTTCGTGCCTGTACACACAGACACGCATTCACACACGGGAAGGCATATTCACAAATACATGTCTACACACACACACACACGCGCACACACACACACACACACACACACACACACACACACACACACACAAATACAAACACAATCTTAATTCATCCATACCTGCTGTAACTAATTTACAGTAAAATCGTTATTCACTTTATTTAAAAGTACTATGATAAAAATCCCTTTTTTTCACCTATCACCTTTTTTTTTGTCCTTTATTTTTTTTTTGTAAATTTAGCGGGAAAACATCATGTGCATCGAAGTGTGTCTAAATTTTGGAGTGTTTCCATGCATTTGATATACGCAGTTGATTCACTGTGTATTCGGGATGTAACAGCTCTGGCGAATGCTCTCTCTGTCTACGTTTGCTTGCTGATTTGTTCATCATGCCTGTTTCCACATCTGTCTGCCTGTCTGTTTGTCTGTCTTTGATTCTCCATAACGCTATGATTCTGTCGATCTCCTTTCTCGTGCTTTCTTCGCTTTCTGACACATATACGCACACACACACACACACACACACACACACACACACACACACACACACGCACACACACAGAGGCACAGACACACACACACACACACACACACACACACAGAGAGGCACCGGCACACACACACACATATTCCCACATACACACCCCACACAGGCGCACGCAAACATTCTCTCTTTGTTTGTCTCGCTCTCTTTCTCACTTGTTTTTGATGCCTTTTATAAACCATTTTCTTGTATATTCACGCCTGCTGTATATGAAAGAGGATAAAATGTGTGTATTCCTTCCAAGTTTAAACATTTTTAAAAATTCCTTGTGCGGTAAGACAAGGGTTTAGTTTTGATTGGAAAAGTCAGTTTAGAATCGACATTCATTTATTCATGTATTTAAATAGCGAAGAATGATGTTATGCATAAATGAATCTATTCTAACGCATGCTCAGTGAGGCATGTAGGTGCACGCGAATATAGCTGCGCTGATTTAAAGGTGTGTGTGTATACATACATATATACGTATGTACGTATGCATGTTTACACGTGCGCATACACACACCCACCCACACACACACACACACACACACACACACACACACACACACACACACACACACACACACATACACACACACACGCACGTATATATATATATATATATATATATATATATATATATATATATATATATGTACATTCATACATGTGTGAGTGTTATCCACGTGCATTATAGGATGGAGAAAAAAAAAAAAAATTCACTGGCCTTTTGATTTTGACATTTCAACTTTTTAAAATTCCTTTATAGACTTAACTTCCACAGTATCAAGTATTACAGTAATTGATAAGCATCCACGGCTAAGCATTTAAAACACTTGTTTATGCTTCATATGCATAACAAGTGCATGAGTTATCACAATATATTTTAATGACTTAACCATCTTCAACACTGGATACGTAAAAGGAAATGTTGAATTGAATGTAATAAGTGACGCGAAACAAATAAATAGTCGAATAATTATGAAGTAATTTTGAAGAATGGATCTTATAGATCACGGATGAAATGTAATCAGCATTTGATATGAAAGCCATGTATTTTGTATTAGTAATTAGCAACTGATAATCTCCCTAGTTTCTCTTTTACCGAAAACAAGAATAGAAAGAATTACCGATATGAATAGTTTGTTTGTTGTAAACTTCCAGACGTGTGCTTTTCTCATGTGACATCAAATGTAAAAAGCACGTTGCATGCATTGGAAATATGGGAATTCAGTTTATGCAGAAAAAAAAGTGATAAAATATTACTTTCGGCATGATTCTGGGATGTAATAAACCAGAATTGAGAAATTCAGTCTACGAAAAAAAAACATTTCACATGAAAATTTATAAAATTCTAGAGCATATAAAATTCTTCAGATATTAAGGACAAATTAAGTCACACTTACAGAACTTGATATATTTCTAAAATTATGCCGAGTGCAACAGCAAGATTTCTGGCATTTTCCCTCTTCTCTGCAATTGCACTTTATGCTCGTTATCCCCTTCATAGAAGCAAAATATAACGTTATTTGTCTTTTGATTGAAAAGCTAAAGCGGCTGATGCTAACACGTGGTTTTGTTGACATCATCACGACATACCAACCTAACCTCTTCGTACATTTCTCGCATAGGTTGGTAATGCCCGTGCTTAGACCCCGCAAAATAGAATTCTTTCAATGACTTTTTTTAAGTACCATTACACTAACAATGGCTAGAATGATTATCTAAAGAGATATCACATCCACGCCATTTGTTCCTATTTAGACATGCTACTTTTTTTTTTTTTTATTTCTTCACAATCCAGACTTCTAAAAAGGGAACGAAGATTGAAGAGAGGAAAATCAAAGGAATAAAGAAGGGGAAAATAATACAAGGAAATCGATGACGAAGATGTAAATATATAAAACAGAAAAAAATACATATGCATATTCAAAATTAATGAACAAAGAATATGAATATCAACATATCAACATAAATGTCAATATGATATAACATTATCCACAAAAATTTTTTAATTTCGCTAATAACGAGAGCAAATGAGCACTTAGAACATAATATGTATTAAATAGCTTTTGCGATATAGGATAAGAATAATCAAATGCGTCAAAATAATAATATAAACGAGCATTTGAAATCACTATAGTATCGGAAATTATCACAAACAAATCAGTCATCATCATCAACATCTATCATCATAATCCCTGCATTTCCCACGTGTTTTATTTATCACAAGGGTCCCTCACATCTCACGTTGTTTACATACCAACCTAACCACAGGATATCAGACTCGCACAGGTTGGTACCCCTGATATCAACCCTCTCCTCGAACAACGGAACTAAAATTCTCTCTCCTTTTCAGGTGGAACGCTTTCTAAGGAACCAGAACTGGTGGAACCGATTCAGAACGTGACCGTGGTAGCAGGAAGAGATGTCAAGTTGTCTTGCGTCGTGGATAACCTCGGCACTTACAAGGTAAGACTCATATCTGATGTGCTTTTTGTTTGTATGTTAAGCTTAGTTTGTTGCAGACCACACACACACACACACACACACACACACACACACACACACACACACACACACACACACACACACACACACACACACACACACACACACATGCACACACACATATCCACACGTACGTAACTAGAAGAAGTAGAATTAGAAAAAAAAAGAAAAAAGAAAAAGAAAAATGTAGAAAACGAAGAAAAGAAGAAAAGAAAAGAAAGAAAGAAGAAGAAGACGAACAACAAAAAATAACAACATTGACATCACCACCAACAACAACAACGACAAAAACAGCAACACCAAAAAAAAAAAAAAAAAAAAAAAGTACGCGTTCATATGATATTTAACAGTCAAGTCTCGCCCATAAAAGAATTCCATTTATAATTGTGTTCTGACAGTGCATCAATTTTTCCTCTGCCCTCGATTATTAATCACCGTTCATAAAGATTATTCGTATCGGGTGTCAGGGGATATGTTTTTTTTTTTTTTTTACTTTTTTTCTTCACTATTTTTTTCCACAATTTGTATAGATTGAGACTACAATTTAATGTATATTTGTTGGTTGTATTTGAGACCGATGCCATAATTACAAGTGTGTGTGGGGGGGGGGGGGGGATGCAAAGCAGCTTCGGTTTTATGATATGATTTATAGAGAGAGAGAGAGAGAGAGAGTGGAGAGAGAGAGGAGAGAGAGAGAGAGAGATGAGAGAGAGAGAAAGGAAAAGGAGAGAGATGAGGAGGAGAGAGAGAGAGAGAGAGAGAGGAAGAGTGAGAGAGAGAGAGGAGAGAGAGAGAGAGGAGAAGATTGAGTTTGAGAGAGAGAGAAGAGAGAGCGAGAGAGAGACGGGAGGCCAGGGAGATGAGGTGAGAGAGGGAGGAAGGAGAGAGAGTGAGTGAGGAGAGAGAGGGAAAAAGTGATATAGAGAGAGAGGATAGGGGAGGGAGAGAGGAAAAGGAGGAGAGTAGAGAGGTATGAGATGAGGAGAGATAGATGGATAAAAGGAGAGAGAAGAGAGAGAGTGATAGAGAGGGGAGAAGAGAGAGAGTAGTGAGAGTGAGAGGAGAGAGAGAGAGGAGAGTGAGGGAGGGAAAAAACACAAACATCAAACACACCCCACACACAAAACAACACACACCACAAAAACACACATCACGCAATATATGTATATTATTAATACATATAAAATACACCATGTATTTATATATTTATATATACTATTATATAATTATAAATATATATATATTTGGTTTGTTATTAAACGTGGGGAAAAGTTTTGTGCATCTTTAAGATCATTTAAAAGTAATGAAAATGATAATGGTTACGGAAGGTAACAGTAATGGAGACGTAAATACTAATACTAATGGCAATAAGGATTAGATAAAGATGATAAGAAATTTCAGAGTAATGAAAATGATATCAGTAATAATAGTAACTTATATTTTTTTTTTAATTTTACAAAGAGTAATGGTGGCTAATCATTCAGTAATAATCTTACATAACTGTAATAAAACACTTTTAAAGATAACACCAATGGGATGGTAGTAATGACTGTAATTATGATAACAGAAATGACTGCACAAATATATTTTCTATAATAATGGTGCTAATGATTTATAATTCCATCAAAATTGATAACAGTGACGATGGTTAAGGAAAAGAATGGAAATTCTCAAGTTTGATAAGGACTCAACATTTGCAATAATAAGAGAGAGAGAGAGAGAGAGGAAGAGAAGAGAGTATAGAGAGAGGAGAGAGAGAGAGGAGAGAAGAGGTAGGAGAGAAAGAGAGAGGAGAAAGAGAGGAGAGAGAGGGGAGAGAAAATAATGTCATTGATAATAGCAATCATAATACCAATGTTAAGTTACTCCAAAACACAGACAAATATAAATATACCAAATATAAAAAAAACAAAAAAAAAAAACCCGGTCCAGTGGTGCCCAGTAAACGTTTTAAAACCCGGTTTTGATATATAAATAAATGATTATTTTATCACAGAAAAGAAGATCATAATCATATTACACTAGACGAAAATAAAATAAAAGCGATCATTGTAAAGGGATTGTTAATTTTTTGTTGTTTGTAATAGGGGTTATGGGGGAAATAATGTACGGGACAGTAAAATTGGCTATTGTTTTTGGAAGTAAATGATAGAATGATGATAATAAAAGAAAAATTAACGAGAATAATATTAATGGTATGATAAAGACGTTGTAATAATTCTGGGGATAAAGATACTACTGTACTTGAAAAAGGGCATTTCCTTTTTGGCAATATTACGTGGGAAAATAAAAAGAAGGCGAAAGAGGGAAAAGGTAGAGATAAATAGAAACAAAAAATGCAGGGTTGAAGATATGAGTAGACGGTAGACAGCAGTAAGATGTAATTTATATATATATTATTAATTTCACCAGACACAACCACAAACACACACATTATACATACAAATTATATATATTTTTATATTATTTATATATTATTTATATATTATATATATATTATATAATTTTATATTTTAAGAGAGAGAGGAGAGAGAGAGTGAGATGGAGAGATGAGAGAGGAGAGAAGTGAAGAGAGAGAGGAGAGAGAGAGGAGAGAGGACAGAGAGAAGGAAAAGAAAGAAAGGAAAGGGGAAGAGAGAATGAGAAATTATAGAGCAAAATACAGAGAGAGGAGAGAGAGGAGAGAGGAGAGAGAGGAGTGGGAGAGAGAGAGAGTGAAAAGAGAGAGAAGAGAGAGAGAGAGAGAGAAGAGGAGAGAGAGTGAGGGGAAAAAGACAGACAGACGACAGACAGGGGGAGTGAGAGGAAAGAGAGGGGCGACAGAAGGAGAGAGAGAAAGTGAGGGAGAGAGGAGAGAGAGAGAGGAGAGCGAGAGAGAGATGAGAGAGAAAAGCGAGAGGAGAGGAAAAAGGGGAAAAGAGGAGAGAAGAGTGAAGAGAGAGATAGAAAACGAGAGAGAGGAGAAAAGGAGAGAAAAGAGAAAAGAGGAGAGGAAAAAGAGGGAAAAAAAAGAAAAGAGAGATAACACACAATTTAACAAAACTTTCAATCATTATTTACCCCCCCACAAAAGACATTCAATAGATGCCCCATATAGATGCGCAAAGGTGTTTAAGAATTCATGGATTTTTTTCTCTGCCGCCCACAATAAAGATGAGATCGGGGACCCTTTCCCCGGGGGGCCCGGGGACTGCCTTTTCAATGTGTGGTATGAAGGGAGGGAAGGGCCCCACGGGGAAAAGGGAAATTTTGGGGGTTGGAGCCCGATGAGGATAAGGGGGATGAGAGAGGAAAAGTTGGGAGAGGACGGAGAGTCGGGGGAAAAAAAAAAAATATATTGTATATATATATATATTATAATATATATATATTATATATATTTATTATGTAGCTGGGGTTTCACACCACACACACACACAACCACACACACACACACACAAACACAACCACACACACACCACACACCACACACACCCAAAAAATAAAATATTATTTTATATATATTATATATTTTATATTTATATCATATGTTTAGGTACATAGGTAGTT
>NC_061826.1:10366740-10374240 GCF_019202785.1 Penaeus chinensis | reverse complement strand
GCAACAACAAGAACGTCGACAACAACACCACAAAACAACAACAACAACAATTTCAACAACGACAACAACAAAATCCTTTCCATGTATCCTCTGCTCCTGATTGCCAACGTGATATTGGGTATAAGGAAGGTATAAAGATGGATAGAAATGAGGGAGAATTGGTGGAGGAAAAGGGGGGTGCTCTTTCTCTTTTCTCTCTCTCTCTCCCTCTTCTCTCTCTCTCGCTCCTTCTCTCTCTCTCTCTCACTTCTCTCTCTCTCTCTCTCTCTCTCTCTCTCTCTATCTCTCTACTCTTCATTCTCTTTCACTCATTCTCTCTCTTGTCTCTCTCTCTCCTCTCTTCTCTCTCTCTCTCTCTCTCCTCATCTCTCTCTCTCTCTCTCTCTCTTCTTCCTCTCTCTCCTCTCTCTCTCTCTCTTACTGCCCTCAGCCTTCTCCCCCATTACCCTTCCCCATTCTCTTCCTCTTTTCTCCTCCCATTCCTCTCCGTTTTATCTTTCCTCCTCCTTTCTCTCTCACTCCCTCCTTTTTCCCTTTCCAATCTCCACTTTCCCCTCTCTTTCTTTTTCCTACTCTCTCTCCTCTCTCCTCTCCCCTTTCTCGTACAACCCCTCTTTTTCCCCTCGTTCTCTTCTCCTCTTTTCTTCCTTCTCCCTCCCCCCCTCTTCTTCCCCTCCCCCCCTAATCTTCTTCTCTCTCTTTCCTCTTCTCCCTCCCTCCTTCCTCTCTTCCTCTTCTCTCTCTTTCCTCTTCCCTCCCTCCATCTTCTCCCCCTCCTTTCTCTTCTTTTTCTTGTTTCTCTCCCTTTCCCCTTCCGTCCCTTTATAGAAATCCTATAACGTATTTCTTATCCAGGACACTTTCCTATCCTGTTTGAATCCCTTAAAGATAGGGAAGGATACGGGTCGGGCAAATGGTGATGGTTATTGGCCTTTATTTTCTTTGGTGATGATTGATGGTGATTATGGTGATGATGGTTGAGGGTTGATTAGTTCGGTGGTGTGTTTGATGGTTTTTTTGATTGTTGATTGTGTGTGATTTGTTGTTTTGGTGATTGATTTTTTATTGTTTTGATTGTTTTTTGTTTCATGGGTTTTGTTTTGGTGAATTGATAGGGGATATTGATGGTGATTTTATGGTTGTTGAATGTTAGATTGGTGAAATTGATCTATGGTGTGAATGATGGTGATGTTTTTGGATTTTGGGGAAAAGATTTGAATGGGAGGATGGTTGGGTGTCAGGTGTATGGGGTTGGGTTATGGTTGGTTGTTTATGATGATTTGATGTTTTGTGTTGACGGGTGTGGTGATGTTGATGGTGGTGGTGTTGGTTTATGATGTTGAATGGTGATTTTGGGTTGAGTTGGATGGTGATGAGGGTGATGATGTTGATGGTGTTATGGTTGTTGGTTGTTGATGTTGATGGTGTTTGATGGTGTGGTGGGTTTATTTTTTGTTGTTTTTGGTGATATTTATGGTGTGGTGGTTTATGGGGGTTTGGGGTTGTTTGGTTGGGGGGTTGTTGATTTTGGTGGTTTTGTGTGATTTATTTTGAGGGTGTTTTTGTTTTTTGGGTGGTGTTGAGTGGATTTTTGATGGGGATGATTTTTTGTTTGGGTTTGGTGTCGGTGTTGATATGGGGGTTGTTTTTTTATTTTATGTGGTGTGATATTTATTTTGATGATTTGTTGGTTTATGTTGATTATGGTGATGTGGGAGGGGGATGAATTGGGGGATTTTTGGTGATGATGTTTTTGGTTTATGTTGTATGGTGATGATATTGATGATGATTATGGTGATGAGAGTGATGGTGATGATTATGGTGGTGATATTGATGATGGTGTTGATACTGGTACTTATAAAGATAATAATGGTGTTGGTTATGGTGATGGAATTAATGATAATAGTGATAATGGTAATCATGTTGATAATGATCATGATATTGATTATGGTAATGATTATGATAATGATGGTAACAGTAACGTTGATGATATCGATAAGACCGAAGATGATAATGAAAATGATAATGTTATTGGTGATATTATTGATGATATATATATAGTGAAAATTCGTTGATGGTGATGGTCGTTATAGGAGGTAGTGGGGTAATGATGATGATGTGATGGTGTTGACAAGGGTAGTGATGGTGATGAGATTTGAGGTAAGGATGATAATTATAATGTTATTGATATTATGAGGATAAAGATTCCTGTATTGGTGATGAACACGACGATGAAATTAATCCTAACAACGAAAACAAAGACAACGATGAGAAACACAACAACAAAAGCAAGAAAACAGAAAACAGAAAATATAAAAAAGAAAAAGAGAAAAAAAACAGAAAACAGAAAAAAGAAAACATAACAGTAAAAGGAAAAAAAAAAAAACAAGAAAAAACACAAAACAGAAAACAGAACAGAAAACAAAAAACACAAATCAGAAAACAAACAAAACAAAAAACACTAAACAAAAAAACAAAAAAACAGAATACAGAACAGAAAACAAAAAAACACAAATCAGAAAACAAACAAAACAAAAAAACACAAAACAAAAAAACAAAAAACTGAAAACAGACAACACAAAACAAAACAAATAAACCTCTCTCTATTTTCTCAAGTTCCGTTCAAGACACACCTTTTGGCTCGTTAAACTTGCCTCGTTTATATCACTGTGAGAAGCGAGAGTGCACTTTGGCAGGTGTTTTGAGGACCTCTCAGGGTAGGAAGAGAAGAAGAGGAGGAAGGAAGGAAGGAGGAGGATGGGAGGAAGATAGGAGGAGGAGGGTAGGAGGAAGGAAGGAGGTGGAGGATAGGAGGACGGAAGGAGGTGGAGAATAGGAGGAAGGAATGATAAAAAAGGAGAAAAAGAAAGGGAAGCAATAAGAGGAGGAAAGGAGGCGAGAAGGAGGAGAAGGAAGAAGGTGAAAGGGAAGGAAGAAGGAGAGATAGAAGAAGGAAAAGTGAGGAGTAACAAGAAGGAGGAGAAAGAAGAAGAAGAAAATGAGACAAAAAGGGGAATAGGAAGAGAAATGATAAGAGGGAAGAAAGGGAAGGAAAGGTAATTAGGAGATTAAAGCAAAATTTGAAAAGAAAGGAGCCAATGAAGGAGCCAATGAAGGAGAAATGATGTGAATAAGAAGATGAAAGAAAAGGAGGAAAATGAGAAGAAGAAGGAGCATAAGAAGAAAATGGAAATGAGATGGAGGAGGGAAAGAAACGTGAACGGAGAGGAATCAGAAGAGGGAAGAGAAGGAGGAAGATAAAAAAAAGGAAGAGAAGAAGGGAAGAGAAAAGGAGGAAAGAAGCCAGAGAAGGGAAGAAAAAAGAGAGAAAGTGAGGGAGAAGGAAGGAAAGGAAGGAAAATAGAAGGGAAAGAAGGGGGAGAAGTAAGGGAGGAATAAAGGAGGCAAGAAAGAGAATAAGAGAAGGGAAGAAGACAAGGAGAGGAAGACTTGGGATCGAGGATGTCGAATTTTAAGAAAAAAACAAAAATACGGAAAGGAGAAAGCAAAAATAAAGACGAAGAAAAAGAAGGAAATGGGAAATAAAGAGAAGAAATGAAGAATACAAAAAAAGGAGAGAGAGAAAAGAGGGAGAAGGAGAAGGAAGATATGGAAGGAGAGAGAAAAGGCAGAAAAGGAGAAAATTTTTAATAACGAAGGTAGAAGGAAGGGAAGGAGAAGGGAAGAAACAAAATGACCGATTTTAGAGGAAGAAATTCAAGACATACAGAGACACATCTGCTTTCTGTTTCTCTCGAGCAGTCAAAAACACACACGCACACACGGGCAAACACGCACACGCACACAAGCTAACAAACGAATACACACACAAACACCTGAATCCCCCCCCCCCCCCCCCTCAACCGTTTACGTAACAACAAAGCGTAGACGAACAAAGAGAGGAAGAGGAATAACAACAATAAAAGCTGAATTGGGAATCAAAATTTCTCTCTCTCTCTCTCTCTCTCTCTCTCTCTCTCTCTCTTTCTCTCTCTCTCTCTCTCTCTCTCTCTCTTTCTTTCTTTCTTTCTTTCTTTCTCTCTCTCTCTCTCTCTCTCTCTCTCTCTCTCTCTCTCTCTCTCTCTCTCTCTCTCTTTCTCTCTCTCTCTCTCTCTCTCTCTCTTTCTTTCTTTCTTTCTTTCTTTCTCTCTCTCTCTCTCTCTCTCTCTCTCTCTCTCTCTCTCTCTCTCTCTCTCTCTCTCTTTCTCTCTCTCTTTCTCTCTTTCTCTCTTCATCCCTTCTCATTTTTACGTGTGTGTGTCTGTGTGTGTGTGTGTGTGTGTGTGTGTGTGTGTATGTGTGTGTGTGTGTGTGTGTGTGTGTGTGTGTGTGTGTGTGTGTGTGTGTGTATGTGTGTGTGTGTGTGTGTGTTAAATAATACTTTTATGAAGTGAGGGGCAGAAAATGGTATAAGGGTTTAATATCACTTTAACTAAACTCATGTGTTTTGCATTTTTAGGTGAGAGTTGAAAGTAATGAAAAAGCTGATAGCACACTATTATTTCATTTCCTTTTTTGCCAAAATGTAATATTTTTTACTGGAAATAGTCCGAGAAGAGAGAGAGAGAGAGAGAGAGAGAGAGAGAGAGAGAGAGAGAGAGAGAGAGAGAGAGAGAGAGAGAGAGAGAGAGAGAGAGAAAGAGAGAGAGAGAGAGAGAGAGAGAGAGAGAGAGAGAGAGGAGAAAGAGAGAGAGAGAGAGAGAGAGAGAGAGAGAGAGAGAGAGGGAGAGAGAAAGAGACAGAGAGAGAGAAAGAGACAGAGAGAGATAATAAGAGAGAGAGAAAGAACACACAATAATAAATAAATAAAAATAAAAAGATAAACACGGCTAAAAAAGTCCACAGCCCCGGAGATGAAGAGGCAGCCTCCCACACAGTTGTCTAAGCAGCTACTTGTTGAATTAGCTTCGTGTCAGCGTTCGAGGCCAACCCATAACCATCGGCCAGCATCACGCGGCCCTTGCATCACCGCCGCCGCCCACAGACAGAGACTTCACGCACCGTTTACGAAACAATAAAGCCTCTTTCGCCGCCCGTAAGTCAGCGCGCAGCAAGGGCGCCCTCAGCCCGCCGCGCCTGTCTCTTCAACGCCCTCTTTTCCTCAGTAAATTTTAGTCTTACGAGCAAGTTGCAGGTGATGTGGAATTCCCCGGGCGGGACGAAGGGGAGCTCTCTGACCTTTGCCTCGTACGTGCTCAAACCAGTCCTTCCGTCCATCCGCTTCTTACCCAATGTCTTTGTCTCCGATACTTTTGATTCTACTTTTCTTGAGCGTCAGGTAGTGCTCGGTTCCCTAAACGCGTTACGCGGGGGATCTCGCTCGCATCCGACTCTGCGACGCAGGGTCCAGGGGAATGCACGTCAACGTGACGCTCAGTCAGAACCCCTCTATATCATTACCGCTATTCATCCGCCGTTCGCTCCTTCTTTCTACTGTCACCTGCATCTCTCCTTCGCTCCCTTCCTCTTCCTCCCCTGCCTCCCCCCTTTAATTCTCTACCTCCTCCTCTTTCCTCTTTCCCTCCCCCTTCTCTTCTCCCTCTTCCTCTTCTCCTCCTCTCTTTCTTCTCTTTACCTTTTTCTTCAAGCCCCCCAAAAAAAAACGGGGCATTACCCATCGACTTACTAAAATTTAAACACCACCCAACCCAAAACCCACCCCCGGGGCCAACCCAAAATAAACACACCCCCCTCCTCTCTTCTTCTTCTTCTCTCCTTCTCCTCCCCTTCCCCTCCTCCTCCTCCTCCCTCCTTCTTCTCCTCCTTCTTCTCCTCTTCCTCTCACCTCCTCCTACCTTCTTCCTCCTCCTCCTTCTCCCCCTTCTCCTTCCTCCTCCTCCCCTCCCTTCTTCTTTCTACTCTCCTCCTCCTCATTTACTATTCCTCTTCTCCTCCTCCTTTGCCTCTCTCCTCTTCCTTCTTCTCCTCTTCCTCCTCCTCCTTCCCTCTTCCTCCTCCTCCTTCTTCTCCTCTTCCTCCACCACACTCTCTTCTCACCTCCTCCTCCTCTTCTTTTTCTCTTCCTCCTCCCCTCCTCCACCCCTCCTCTCTTCCTCTCCCCCTCCCTTCCCCTTCTCCACCACCCTCCTCCCCTCCTCTCTTCCACCACTCCTCCTCTCCCCTTCCCCTTCCTCCTCCTCCTCCTCCTCCTCCTCCTCCTCCTCCTCCTCCTCCTCCTCCTCCTCCTCCTCCCTCCTCCTCCTCCTCCTCCTCCTCCTTCACCTAACCCCCCCTCCTCCTCCTCCGCCTCCTCCTCCTCCTCCTCCAGCTCTCCCACTCTCGCCTCTCTGCTCGACTAGCCTTGCCATAGTCATTCTCTTCTTACGGCGCTTGCTCTTGCCAGGTTTTTTTTCTCTCTTTTCTTCTCCTTCTTACTCTTCTTTTTGTTATTCTTGTTCTTTTTTTTCGCCTTTTCTTCTCTCCTTCCTCCTCCTCTTCCTCCTCCTCCTATTATTTATTTATTTATTTTTTTTTTTACCCTCCATCTCTTCTCTCCTGTCTAAAGACATTTTATGTTTAATAAAAAAAAAAAAAAAAAAAGTTGCATAAAGTATACGGTCGTTATGGTCTTCTCTTGTAGTATAGCAAAATCTGGCGTTAACGAAGACTGTGGAAGATTTTCGTATTTTTTATTTATTTTTTTCTTCTTTTTTTTATCTTTATTTTAGGGAGGGGGGTATGGATGAGATGGGAGGGGGGGTGTAAGGGATGGGAAGGAGGGGGGGTGTAAGGGATGGGAAGGATGAGGGGGTGTCAGGGATGGGAAGTGGGGGGGGGGGGTGTTAGGGAGGAAGCATCTTTATTTACATATTTTACGGCTATCTTTTTTTTTTTTTTTTTTTTTTTTTTTTTTTTTTTTTTTTGAGGGGGTGGGAGTTATGAGGAATTTGGCAGCGGTGGTGGTGGTGGGGGAGGAGGGGGGAGGGGGTAGATGTAGTGTCATGGGTGAGAACTTTTTTTATTATATTTTTTGTGTGTAAGATTGATCTCCGCATTTATATGATCATTAGACTGTTTATCCTCATTCATCTCTCTATCAGTCTATCTTTTATCTGTCTATTCCATCATTTTCCCTCTCCCTCACCCTTCTTTTTTCTTTATATTTATATTTCTCTCCTCTCTCTCTCTCCTCTCTTTGTCTAATTGTTTGGGTTGCGAGCTTGGATAATGATGATAATGAGAGAGAGAGAGAGAGAGAGAGAGAGAGAGAGAGAGAGAGAGAGAGAGAGAGAGAGAGAGAGAGAGAGAGAGAGAGAGAGAGAGAGAGAGAGAGAGAGAAAATAAATAGAGAAAATACACAACGTCTGTAAATGAATCTTACAGAGAGTCGGTGTGTGTCACTGTGTCACTGTGTTTTGAGTCACGTCGAGAGAACGTAAATATTGCGAAAGAGAAAAGAAAAAGAAAAGAAAAGAAAGAAGAAGAAGAAGAAAAAGAATCAGTTCCCCTTAGAAAAGTTGATGTACTTAGAGCAAAAGCTACTAAATAGGAAAATGATAT
>NC_061826.1:10354240-10356740 GCF_019202785.1 Penaeus chinensis | reverse complement strand
TGATATATTTACCGGTGAGTCAGTCCGTCCAGTTTTAGAATGTCCCTGACGCTACTTTCTTCGCCAAATAACAGATGGCGCTTGTGTCGAAACGCGCCATTAGTTTTATAAGGAATTACGTTTAAAGTTCAAAATAATTTGATAAATACCATGTAAAAAATAGGATAATAGAAAATAAACTTAAGTTTATTTTGATTGAGACTTCAATGACTTTATGATATTATATTAATGATAAGTATAATTATTATGATAAAGCTCCTAATGATAATGGAAACAACAACAACAACAACAAAACAACAACAACAATAATATTAGTAATAAGATGATAACAACTGGATAACCCTATCTTCTGTGCAACTATAAACAATTAGTATTACATACCTGATACAAAAAATAAAGGTCTTATTGCTAAAATTAAAACTGTTTGCAACTGTATTTATTTTTATCTAGAACTAAGATCTACTTTTAGCAGAAGTTCAGATATTTAAAAGTAGTAAGCTATGTTTTTTTTTTTTTTCTATGAATTCCCAACACACACACACACACACACACACACACACACACACACACACACACACACACACACACACGCACACACATTATTATCATTATCATTATCATTATTATCATCATACTTGTAATCACACAATAATCATGAATTGATCCTCATCAATATTTTTTGCTAAAATCATCATTCATACCGTTATCATTATCATTCTTAATATAGTATATGTACATTTACGAGTTTGATAAAGACTTAACATGAATTAAACTAATGCATATCACTCTTTTATCACTGAATTTCAGCTTATTTTCACTAATTTCTATATCAGAATTGTTGTTCTTAGATTTAGCTAACATTAATAACCTTTCCAAATAAAAATGAAAATACACAAGCATAATGATAAAGCATTACATTTTATTTTAATTTATTTCGCATATATATTATATTCATTTGTCTAATATCCCCATTCTTTGTATCCTTAATAGGAATAATAATAGAAATGATAATGATAATAATAGTGGTAATTATAGTAATGTTTATGGTAATGGTAGTAATAATGATAATGGTAATGGTAATAGTAATAATGATGATAATGATAATATCATCATAACTGATAATAATAATAATAATAGTAATAATAATGATGAAAAAATAAATAATAGTAATAGCAATGATACTACTACTACTACTACTACTACTAATAATAATAATGATAAAAATAATAGTAATAATAATGTCGTTTTTTTCTTTTTTGTTTTGTTTCTGTTGTTGTTTTTTTTTCTTTTCTTTTACGCTTCTTCTTCGCTTCAGTTATCTTTGTTATTGTTGTTGTTATTTCTTCTGTTCTTTCTTTTGCCTTTTCTGTGCAGTGTTTTTCCTGTTTTTTTTCTTCTCCTCTGTATTATATTTTTCTGATTTTATCTTCTTTATTAACACTTTCTTATTCTCCTTTTTCACAATTTCATTCTTTCTCCTCCACATTTTCAACCATAATCTCTATTTCCAACTTTACCTCTTTTTCCTTTTTTTCATCTCCCCCTCCACCAACATTCCCCCCATTCTCCTCCACAATTAACTTCATCGCCAACAAAGCCTCTTCCTCTTTCTCCACCATCAACCCCACCTCCACCTCCACTTTCCCCTCCTCCTCCTTCCTCCACAATCAACTTCATCACCAACACAGTCACCACTTCTTCCTCCACCACTAGCCCCACCATCACCACCACCAATACCATCTCCATCTATCACCTCCATCACTATCTCCCGCCTCCTTCTCCTTCCACAATCAACTTCATCACCAACACAACCCCTATCATCTTTCTCCACCACCAACACCATCACCATCACGCAATACCTCCACCACCACCTCCACCACCACCACCACCACCTCCCCCTCCACCACCACCACTTACTACCTCCACCACCACCTCCCCCTCCTTCCTCCCCCTCCCTCCTTGCCTCTTTGACACACAATAGTCCCAGTTCCTTTACAAATATGCGCTGAGGATGTTGTAATTAAAATATCTTACTGTTTCCCCTGCATTATCTTCTCGGACAATCTACTCTTGTTCAGATCCTGGATGATGTTTCGTTATGTCTTTCTTCGTTAAAGGAAAATGAACTGAATTGAAGCTCCTTCTCTGGCTTTTGATAGGAAGCGTGACAAAGCGGGAATGAAAGAGTGGAAAGGGAGAGAGGGAAAGAGAGAGGGGGTGAGAGAGGGGGGAGGGGTAAGGGTGAGAATGTGAGGGAGAGGGAGGGAGGGAAAGGGAGGGAAGGAGGGAGGGAAAGGGAGGGAGGGAGAGAGAGAGAGAGAGAGAGAGAGAGAGAGAGAGAGAGAGAGAGAGAGAGAGAGAGAGAGAGAGAGAGAGAGAGAGAGAGAGAGAGAGAGAATAAGGGAATAAGGAGGAATAGGAGAAGAAAAAGAAGCAGCAGAAGAAGAAACAGAAGAAGCAAGAAGAAGAAGAAATAGAAGAAAAAGAAGAAGAAGAAGAA
>NC_061826.1:10322133-10327133 GCF_019202785.1 Penaeus chinensis | reverse complement strand
TCTTCCGCTCTCGCTAGAGTTTTATGGAAAAGGAAAACGTATCGAGTGTGTGTTATTTTGGGGAAACCCTTTTTATGCCTCTTCTTGATGTGAATATGCATGTGTGTCTGTGTAGGCAATTTATTTTTTTTCACATCCACACGCGCACATAAGGTCACACAGATAAATGGAATATATATAAAGTATGAAATATATATACATGAACAATCACATAGACACACATACACACACATACATAGATACACACACATACACACAAACACGCACACATGTACACACACACACACACACACACACACACACACACGCACGCACATACAACTATCTGCATCTCTGCCTATACATATCTACCTATACATAAGTTTATAAAATGTATTTGTATGGATGTCTAACCTTTACTAAATACCTAATTCATATTTCATATTTCCAATAGACTTTCTCACGCAATATATGACAACACAAAATATATAGATACGTTAGTTGAGATATAGAAAACAAATCTCCTTTGACAGACATAATAAACATGATTTGAAATGTTAAATATGTCTTAATATTTGCTCAATATACAAAAGGTGACTTGATAATGACAAAGAAGTTCAAATTCTGTTCATGGAATGTTCAAATGCTTTATTAAACGTATTGTCAATGTTAATTATGATGAATTACAGAAGCATCAGGATAATGAACATGCTGCATACTTATCCCTTAATGGAAATATACAACAATTGTCAATCTACATATAAATTTAAATCTTATTCTTGTGTATTTTTACAAGTAATAATGTTTAACGTACCATAACTTTGCTATTTTCCACAATATATTCTGTAGAAACAAAATGCACAATGACAGTACGAAATTGGTCCCCATCAATATTTAGTGGAATAAAACATGAGTCAAAGAAACTGCAATTGATATTTTCATCGTTTTGATGAGTTCATGCAAGGTGGAGGAACAGATGCCTTTGCAATAGATTCTCTCCTTTCAGTTCATTCTCTTGTCTCTCATGTCTTCCTCTTTTGGGTTTTCACTTTGATTATTCTTCTTCCTTTTTTTTTTTTTTTTTCTTTTTGCTATCCTACTATCTATTCCTGATCTTGCCTTTGTCACTTCAAGTCGTGTTTTTTTTTTTCTCTCTCTCTCTGCCCTTCCCTCTACTCATGTGTTTTCCTTTTTTTTCTTGGTTCTCTTCATCGTTCTGTGTCCTCATTCGCATCTCTGTCGAGTTCTCTTCTCTCTCTCTCTCTCTCTGTCTCTACTTCTCTCTCTCTCTCTCTGTCTGTCTGTTTGTCAATCTTGTTGTTGTTGTTGTTGCTCTTCTTCTTCTATCAAAAAAAATGTCACATGTTGAGCTTGTTCTCTCTTTTCCTCTCTCTAGCCTCTCTCTCACCTCCTCCCCCTCTCTCTCTTCCCTCTTTCTCTCTTTCTCTCCCACTCAACCCCACTCTTTCCCCTTCCTTTCTATCCCCTTCCTCTCTCCCCTCTATCTCTCTCTTCCTCTCCTCTCCTCTCTTTCTCCCTCTCTCTCTGTCTCTCCTCCTTACCGTTTTTCTCTCCCACTCTCTTTCACTTTCTCTTCCTTCCTCTCCTCCCCTCTCTTTCTCCCCCTCCTTCTTTTCCTCTCTTCCTTCCTTTTTTTCTTCTCCTTCTTTTTCTCCCTTTCTATCCTCCCTCCTTTCCCCCTCATTCTCCCTTCTTTTCCTCCCTCCTTATTCTCCCCTTCCCTCTTTCCCTCTCTTCCTTCCTTTTTTTCTTCTCCCAATCTCTTTTACTATCTCTCCCTTCCTCTCCTTCCCTCTCTCTTTCTCCCCCTCCCTCTTTCCCTCTCTTCCTTCCCTTTTTTCTTTTCCCAATCTCTTTCACTCCCTCTCCCTTCCTCTCCTCCCTCCCTCTTTCCCTCTCTTCCTTCCTTTTTTTTATTCTCCCAATCTCTTTTACTCTCTTTCCCTCTCTCTTTCTCCCCCTCCCACTTTCCCTCTCCTCCTTCCCTTTTTTTATTCTCCCAATCTCTTTCACTCCCTCTCCCTTCCTCTCCTTCACTCTCTGTTTCTCCTCCCTCCCTCTTTCCCTCTCTTCCTTCCTTTTTTTATTCTCCCAATCTCTTTTACTCTCTTTCCCTCTCTCTTTCTCCCCCTCCCTCTTTCCCTCTCCTCCTTCCCTTTTTTTATTCTCCCAATCTCTTTCACTCCCTCTCCCTTCCTCTCCTTCCCTCTCTCTTTCTCTCCCTCTCTCTTTCCCTCTCCTCCTTCCCTTTTTTTCTTCTCCCAATCTCTTTCACTCCCTCTCCCTTCCTCTCCTTCCCTCTCTCTTTCTCCCCCTCCCTCTTTCACTCTCCTCCTTCCCTTTTTTTCTTCTCCCAATCTCTTTCACTCCCTCTCCCTTCCTCTCCTTCCCTCTCTCTTTCTCTCCCTCCCTCTTTCCCTCTCCTCCTTCCCTTTTTTTCTCCTCTTTGCAAACGCTAGTCTTTCCTCCTACACGAATCGAGCCTGCCGGAGGTCCCACGAGATCGCTTGCTTTAAGACTACACTCCCTCGCCTCCCAGCTGTACACCTTGCTCGCGCTGTACATCTCCAAGCCTTTGTACACACTTTCCCCTCGTCTGTACATAGGCGCCGATTACAGTGTGTGCATCGGCATGACTTTTATTTATTTTTTACTATTATTTTTTTTTTGCTTTGTCGTGCTGATATGCTTTGTGTGATATAGGCATAGCGGTGTACACACACATACACACGCACACAAACACACATACACACGCACGCAATTACACATACGTACACATACATATACATACACATACAAAGCTTTGGCGAGGTTGGAATCTGGGAAATGATATTAGCAGTAATAGCTTATATCATTTAAATTTAAAAAGGAGACAGATAAACAAGGAGACAGACAAATTACTAAATGAATTTAAAAAAAAAAATGCATATGCCTAATAACAAACAAAATGCAGAAATAAATGGACAGATCCCATTGAAAACACCACAATCGTAGGCCATTATTTTCATCCAAAATATTTCGACCAAATAAGAGAAGATCTAACCCAAAAACAAAACAAAGGAAATAACAAATCAAACAAAAACAAAAGACATTCCCAACAAACTAAAACAAAACTTCTGCTGACTGTACATCGCCTGTGCATTTTCCACCTTGTACATCTCTACCTGTACAACTTCCGCGCTGTATAAACGCCAGTTGGATGCATTCCTTTTTTTCTGTACAAATTTGCATCTTCCTTTGTACGAAACCCATGTTCAGCAAATTCCCTTTCCTTTGCAAATGGGTTATGTTTGAGATCTTGGGATGGAGTGATCAATTTTTTTTTTTTTTTTTTTTGTTAACTACGTACGCTGTTTTCTTATTTTTTTCTGCGTCTCATTCGTTTTCTTATGATATTTAGTTTTATTTCTTCGTATGTGTTGTGTTTTTTTTGTTGTCTTTGTTGCTCTTATTTCGATTATTTTGTATTTCCTCCTTTTTTATTTCTATTTATTTCTTTTGTTATTGTCATACGTCATTAATTTTTTGCATGATTTTAAAATTTTCCTTTCAGGTTTCAATATCATCTAAATGATCTCCACCCTTTTGCATCATTGCTATTAATCGTCATTATATACGTCTAAATGTGTAATTTTTTGTTTTATTCTCGTAATTTTCCATGTCTATCTATTTCATTTTGACTATTTAATTCATCTTAATTTGTTTCCACATCTAGACCTCTGTGCCTACGACATACTTCTGTTCTTTATCCATATGCCTCTTTCTCTATGTATTTGTTAGTACTAGTGGCTTCATAGCTCTCTCTCTCCGTTTCTGCCGGCCTATTTGTCCGTCCGTCTGTCTGACTCTCTCTCTCTATCTATCTATCTATCTATCTGCTTATCTGTCAGTCTATTTAATCATATCCATCTATGTATGTATGTATGTATGTATATAGATAATGGAATTGATAAATATATATGTATATATATGTATATATATGTAGTATATGTATATATGTGTATATATACATATATATACATATATATATACACATATATATAGATAGATACTTATATACATATTCATATATATATATATATATATATATATATATATATATATATATATATATATATATATATATATATGCGTGTATGTGTGTGTGTGTTGTATGTATGTATATATGTATATATGTATGTATGTATGTATATATGTATGTATGTATGTATATGTATATCTATCATCCTCTGTCTTTGCTGTCTGCCTGTCTGTCTGCCTCTCTCTATCTATCAGTCTATCCAACTATCTGCCCCTTTCTCTCTCTCACTTTCTCGCTGTATATATTTCCATACCCACCTTCATCCACAACTGTATCTATAGCCGCACTATAAATCCCCTTCGTCACTTAATCTTAACAACGCCATCTCCAAAGTTCCTCTCTTGCTAAATTACTGGTTGTGGTTGTTATTGGAACGTATGTTGTCGTTCTATTGTTTCGTAGGGAGCAAAGACAGACTGCTGAAAGGAAGGCTAAAAATAATAGTCAGATGGTAAAGGTAATCATAATAATGGAAGTGATTAATTTCAATTGCAGTGAAATATCTGACGTAAAAGGAGGTAACCTTTAAGAGTTTAAAAACGTATCAGTAAGACGTTGATGATGTCATTGTTATATGTAGACTAAGGATTATGTCAGTTTAATAATCAAATTGGTGATTAAAGTCACAATGGTGCAATGCAATAAATACAAAATTAAAGAATGTATACGATTGTTATTATTATATTGAAAATCAATAGAATTGTTTACAACGGCAGTAAAATAGCAACAACTATAAAAACAACAACAAGAATAACAACAAGGCATATGGGATTATCAACCATAAAAGTAATGAACATTTTAAATATAGCCATTATAATGTACCAATATGCAATGAAACAGCAGTTACGATTTGCCCATATTGATATCTGTGCTATAATGTGGCTGGACAGGTCGATCGATACATAGATTGGGGGATAGA
>NC_061826.1:10282133-10289633 GCF_019202785.1 Penaeus chinensis | reverse complement strand
TGTCTATTATTATTATTATTATTATTATTATTATTATTATTATTATTATTATTATCATTATTATTATTATTACCAATAACAAC
Organism: Penaeus chinensis; assembly: GCF_019202785.1. Taxonomy (NCBI): domain Eukaryota; kingdom Metazoa; phylum Arthropoda; class Malacostraca; order Decapoda; family Penaeidae; genus Penaeus; species Penaeus chinensis. Next base: position 10,289,550 of record NC_061826.1, on the reverse strand, counting down.
AACAATAACAACAACAATAATAATGATAATAATGATCATAGTAATGATAATAATAATTATTACTATAATTTATTAACATTATTCTTATCCTTATTCTTATTATCCTCATCATCATTATCATCATTATCATTATCATCACTATTATAATTTTTGTCATCATTGTTATGATACTGATAATGATAACAATAATATTAGCTGGGATTATTATTACGGTTATATTTATTGTATTATCGTTATTGTTATTGTCTTTATCATTATTATGACTATATATTTTTATTCATTTTTATTATTATTATTATGTTTTATCGTTATTCATATTGCTGTTGTTATACTTATTATCATTATTATTATTATCATTATTATTGTTATTGTTGTTGTTTTAATATTATTAATGTTACAAATGCTATTATCTATTTTATTATTATCATTATTATTATAATTTTTATAGTTATTAATTATTATAACCATTATCATTATAATGATGATTTGATCAGTATCATTATCATTATATCATTATTGTTGTTATTATCATAATACTTTTAATTTTGTTATTATATATATTTTGTTTATTTAACATTATCATTGTCATTTACTTTATCAGCATTACCATTATTATTGTCATAATTATTATCAATATTTTTAATATTATTATTGTTATCATTATTAACATCATCATCAATGCTGTCGTTGTTATCATCGTCCTTATTATTATTATTATCATTATCATTAGTATTATGATGATGATGATGATAATAATAATAGTAATTTTTGTTTTTATTATTATTACTATAATTTATGTTCTTGTCATTATTATATTTATCATTAGTATGATTCTCAACATCGTTATTATCATTATTATTAACCCATTGCCGCCGGCGAAAATGAATAAAAAATGGGGAAAATGATGTGCTCCTTTTTATATTTTTGTGAAATGTCTCTGTACATAGATGGCTCTGCTAGTGCTTAGCCACAAAGGAGTCAATTAGTAGATCTTGAGACCTTACCAGATTTCACCTTTCCTTGAATTGACGGGAAAAACGTATTTTTATTAGTGCTTTCATTTTCATTATAAACATCATGATTACCATAATCTTATAAACATTAGTAACAGCAAAATAAGATAACGTGAAATATTTTCGTAAATCAATGAAAATGTTGAACGGGCGAGACAGGCAGTACTCGTAATTGGCTCATTGGTGACTTAGTACAAGTGTAGCCATCTATGTGTAAACCAATTAAACAAGTAAACTCACAGTGGGCATGGCATGTACGTAAATGTCAGTGGGTTAATATTATGTTATTGTCACTATCGTTATTATTATCATATCATGATCGTGATTATTGCATCATTATTATCATTATTATTATCATCGTCATCATTATCATTATTATTATCATCGTCATCATTATCATTAACATCTTCATCACTATTAATCATTATCCTCGTTGTTACTACCACTATCTTCATAATCATCATTACTAACATACTCTTCATCATCATCATCACTAACATAATCTTCATCACCATCATTAATACCATCATCACCATCATCGCTACTGTAACTATCACAACATAATCACAATCATCCTAACTACCATAAACATCACAACAACAGTCCCTACCACAATCACCATCCCTAATCGTCCTGTCACTATCCCTTCTCTTTCTCTCCCGCAGAATTCCACTACAAGACGACGAATAGCGTAGGAGGGAAAGGAGATAAAATGATGCTGGAAAACCAAGCAGGTGATGGACAGCAAGACATCCTTCAGGACTACGACATCGCAGGAGACTCGGAGCTCGGAAGGAGGGAAGGAGGGAAGGAGAACAGCAGGAGGATGGAGGATGAGAGAAGACGAGGGAGAGACGGGGAAGAGGAGGAGGAGGAGGAGGATAGAGAGAGACAAGGGCGCTACCTGACGACTGTTTTGAATCGCGGTTCGTGTGGTGAGTTGACGGGAAGGAGGGAGGAGGGAGGGAGGAAGGAAGGAAGGAAGGAAGGAAAGAAGGAGAGAAGGAAGGAATGAAAAAGGAAGAGGGAAGAAGGAAGTAATGAAGGAAGAAAAGAGGAAGACGGAAGAAGGAAAGAAGGGAGTAAGGAGGAGGAAGAAGGGAAATGAGGAAGGAATGAAAGAGGAAGATGGAAGAAGGGAGGAAGGAAGTAAGGAGGAGGAAGAAGGGAGTAAGGAAGGGAGAAGAGAAGAAGGAAGGAAGGTGGAAGAAGGGAGAAGAAAGAGAAAAAGAAGAAGAAAGAAGGAGGAAATAGAAGAAAGAGGGAGAAAGGAAGGAATGAAGGAAAAAGAAAAAGGAAGGATGAAGGGAAGAAGAAGGAAGGAAGAAGGGAAGAAGGAAGGAAGGAAGAGGAAGGAAAAGGGAGGAAGGAAGGATAATAAGAAGAGAAGAGAAGGGGAGGAAAGAGAAGGATGTGAAAATAAAGGGAAGACATAGAGCGAAGGGGGTAAAAGGAAGAGGGAAAGATACGAGGAAGGAGGGGGGAAGGAAAAAGAAAGGAAGAAAAGAAGGAAGAAAGAGAAGGAGGGAGGAAGGAGAAGGTGAAAAAAATAGAAAAGAGAAGGAACGAGGTGGATAAGAGGAGGAGAGAAGAAAAGAGGAGACAGGGGGGAGGGGGAGAAAAAGGAAGAAAGAAACAAATGAAACAAAATGAAGGAGGAAAAACGAAGGAGAAGGTTAAGAAAGAGAAGCAAAACACAAGAAAAGAGGAGGCTAAACGGAAGAAGAAAGGAAGGAAAAGAAGAAAAGGAAATAAGCAGAGAAAGGGAGGAGGGAGCAGAAAGAGAAGAAGGAGAAGAAAGAGTGAAGAATAGCGGAAAGAGGGGGAGAAAAGGAAATAATAAAGGAGGGAGAAGAAAGAGAGAAAGAAAGGAGAAAAAGAATAGCGGAAAGAGGGAGAGAGAAGGAAGGAATAAACAAGAGGAGAACGAACGAGGAGGTGGAACATAGAAAACAAAAATAATCATATTGGTATTCAGTAATATCAAAATATGTAAATCATGACACAGATCTACTACAGCAACAACAAAATCAGGATTAGAATAATTATATTAATCACTCATAACAATGACATTATTCAAAATGCTGCTGCAACGGATGTTGAGAATAGCTAAGATGTTGCAAATAATAATAAGATGATTAAAATTAAAGAATGAAATTAAATGATTGGAAGAACGTTAGATTAATTAATTGATCTTGTGTGAGAAAAGGCACGAATCTCCTCTCATTAATAATTCATCCATTTTCAACCCGAGTGCTGGTGAAAAGAGCACGGCCGATTTCATGGTATTATCAATAGGCGAAAATTTCCCAGGAATATCTGACCTTGAGCCTCCTCCTGGGACCTGACAAGAATGATGACGTCTCTGGTGATGTCACGAAATTGATGATGTCGCAAAATTGATGACGTCCCATCAATGATGAGGTTACAATATTGATGTTGATGACGTCACAAAGTTGATGATATTGCAAAATTGACGACGTCCCAACAATGATGACGTCACAATGTTAATGGCGTCACAAAGTTGATGATGTCACAAAATTGATGACGTCACAATGTTAATGACGTCACAAAATTGATGATATCGCAAATATGATGACGTCCCAACAATGATGACATCACAAAGTTGATGATATTGCAAAATTGACGACGTCCCAACAATGATGACGTCACAATGTTAATGACGTCACAAAGTTGATGATGTCACAAAATTGATGACGTCCCAAAATTGATGACTCCACAATGCTAATGACATCAGAAAATTGATGACGTCCCAACAATGATGACGTCACAATATTGATGGATTCACAAACCTAATGACGTCACAAAAGTGATGACGCCATATGATATTCTTTATCAATGCGTTGTTAATCTTTTAGAAAAATTAATGCCTTCTTCTCTTCCATATTCATAACATTATTCCTGTTCTTATTCTTCTCGCTTTTTGTCCTTTCAGTTATTATGATCATAACCCAAATTATCACGATCAACACATATAACTAAACCATCACTCACTCTTAACAATGACAGTTAAACTAATAAACAACATTTTCAATTGCAGGCAGCGAGTCGACGTTGCAACAGCTCCTTCTCACGCTCGCCTGTTTGCAGCTCTACCTCCTCCTGTTGTGATAAAACGTTCAGTGCCGTTCAACTGTCGCTGCAGTGTTGCAAGGCAATGCTCATTACATTCCCCGGAACTGGTATTTCGAAAGAATTTTCTTGGTTTTGTTAATTTTGGCCTCGGTGTTAAATGCTTGGTGCATATATTTGCGTATTTGTGTGTGGGTGTGTGTGTGTGTGTGTGTGTGTGTGTGTGTGTGTGTGTGTGTGTGTGTGTGTGTGTGTGTGTGAGGGAGTGAGTGAGTGAGTGTGTGTGTGTGTGTGTGTGTGTGTGTGTGTGTGTGTGTGTGTGTGTGTGTGTGAGTGTGTGTGTGTGTGTGTGAGTGAGTGAGTGAATGAGTGAGTGAGTGAGTGTGTGCGTGTGTGTGTGTGTGTATGTGTGTGTGTGTTTCGTGTGTGTGTATGTATGTGCGTGTGTTCACGTGTGTGTTTGCGCGCATCTGTGTGAACATTTGTATGTAAGCATATACTTTTAAGCGACTTTATGTGCTTGTATGTGCGCGCTTGAGCATTGCAACACACATATGTGTTCATACTCTAGACTGTCCGTGTGTATATATGTGTGCGTGTACAGACGTCGATAGTCACGCGATAGGACTGTGTACACATGTGCGTCCTCACGTGTATTTAGCGTGTACAAATATCCGTATTAATTATCCAGCGGTCCTTTTACAAGATATTGTTCCTGGTCTATATTTCAAAGCAAAGTCGAAAGTAGAGCTTAAGGCAATAACCCTACATCACAGACTGACGGTGTTGCAGCTCGAGATCACCGATATAATTCAAGGTCGTGCTGGAGCCAAGCTGGAAGATAATGCTCGCGGGTCAAGGGTGAAATTATAAGTCGAGATCACAGCTAAACCTTGTGTGCGAGGGGGTAGGGGGAAGGAGGGAGGGAAAGGGATGGGGATGGGGGAGGGGGGTAGACGGGGGGAAGGAAAAAGAGGGGAAAGGAAAATAGGAAGTAGGAAGGGAGGGAGGGAAGAGGGAAGAGGAGGGGAGACAGGGATGGGGGAAGTGAGGGAGGGAAGGGGGAAGGAAGGGAAAGTAGAGGGAAGCAGAGGGAGAGACGAGGGAAGGGAGAGGGGAAAGGGAGAGAGAATGAAAGGAATAGGAGGGTTGGAAGGAAGAGAAAAGAGGAAGAGGGTGGGGGGAGAGCTGGAGGGGAGAAAACTATAAGTAGGAGGGGAGGGGGAGGGGGGACTAAAGTGAAGGCGGGAGGGAGGAAGAGACATGGAAAATAATTTATAGCAAGCACAAAGCAAGTGTCACTCTGTCTGTCTGTTTACCTCTCTCTCTCTCTCTCTCTCTCTCTCTCTCTCTCTCTCTCTCTCTCTCTCTCTCTCTCTCTCTCTCTCCCTCTCTCTCTCTCTCTCTCTCTCTCTCTCTCTCTCTCTCTCTCAAAACCAAAATTATTTATTAAAAGGATATTAAAGTTTATGAAGATAGTGATAGATATAAAGATGGTAATACTAACAATGATAATGACAATGAAGCCCATGATAGTGGTACTAATGGTAACATAAAAAAAAAGACAACTAGATAAAAAAAAAATGATAATAACAGCAAAGATAGGGATATCACTACAACTATATTAATAACGGCAATAATAACAATCAAACTTGTGTTACCAATTAAAATGATAATAATATTTGTAATAATGATGATAGCAATAGTAATTATGATAAATATAATAATAATAGTAGTAACAATGCTAATAATATCAATTATAACAATATTGATATTGATGATAATAACAAACGTAATAATGATGATCATAACAATAATATCAATAGCATTAATAATAATGATAATAACAATAACAACGATAATGATAATGATGATAATAATAATAATAATACCAATAACAACAGTAATGATAATAATAGTAATAATAATAATGAAAATAATAATGGTCGTAATGATAATAAAAAAAAAACATAAATATATTGAAAATAGTAATAATATCAAAGGTAATAAAATTAACCCATTCCCGACAGGCATGGCATGTCACGTACGTCCATGCCATGCCCACTGTGTTTTTACTTGTTTAATTGTATTAACGCATAGATGGCTACACTTGTACTAAATCGCCAATGAGTATTGCCTGTCTCGCCCGTTTACTCTTTTCTTTTAATTTACGAAAATATTTTACGTTATCTAATTTTGCTGTTACAAATGTTTATAACATTGTAGCAATTATAATGTTTACAATAAAAATAATACCATCGGTATCCATAGCACTAGTAAAAAATACATTTTCCCGCCAATTCAAGGCAAAGGGAAATCAGGTAAGGCAGAGCCATCTATGCGTAAAGACATTTCACATAAAATAAAAAAAATAGCGGCAATGGGTTAATGATAATGATAATAATAATGATGATGATAATGATAACAATAATGATAATAATGATAAAGACAATAATGATATAATATTGATAATAGAAGTGATAATAACAATGATAATATAATAATAAAGATAACAATATTAATATTGATGATGATAATAATAATATGAATAATAATAATGATAATAATAATAATCATCATAATGATAAGAATAATAATAATAATAATAATGATAATAATGATAATGATAATGATAACAAAAAGGATGATAAAAGTCATAATAATAAAAGTAATAATAAGAGTAATAATTATCTTTTTTATCATAGCAGTAATGATAATAAAAAGATAATGATGATGATGAGGAGGATAATGATAATAAAAATGATAATATTAATGATGATAATAACAATAATAATGATAATGATATTTGTGATAATAATAATAGTAATAACTGTAATAAACAATAATAATGATAATCATATTCATGATACTAATCATAGTGAAACAAATAATGATAATAGTTTAGAATGGCATTAATAGATATAATAATTATAGTAAAAATAATGAAAAACACCACCGACAATAGCAATAACAGTAATAGCAGTATCAACAAAAAATATTAACAACAACAATAACAAGAAGAGAGAGAACGAGAGAGAGAGAGAGAGAGAGAGAGAGAGAGAGAGAGAGAGAGAGAGAGAGAGAAAGAGAGAAAGAGAGAAAGAGAGAGAGAGAGAGAGAGAGAGAGAGAGAGAGAGATAGATAGAGAGAGAGAGAGAGACAGAGAGAGAGAGAGAGAGAGGGAGAGAAAGAGAGAAAGATAGAGAGAGAGAGAGAGAGAGAGAGAGAGAGAGAGAGAGAGAGAGAAAGAGAGAGAGAGAGAGAGAAAGAGAGAAAGAGAGAGAGAGAGAGAGAGAGAGAGAGAGAGAGAG
>NC_061826.1:10259633-10262133 GCF_019202785.1 Penaeus chinensis | reverse complement strand
TCGGGTGTCTTATTAAGTGCCCTCGAATATATCTCAGAAGACTGAGCAGTGTATATACTTAGGATATACACTGCCTCGGTTCCAGGCCGGGATGACCACGCCCATCAGCAAGTTCAGGGGGAATGGTACTGAACTGCCAGATTGCAGCAAGGACAGCATCCAAGCCCCACGGCATAGTTTCACCACCAGCCTTCTAGGTTTTCAGTAGGGACACGCATATTCCCGTTCTTTTACCACCCTTCAGCTTCGAGATCGCCTTCCTAACCCCCGTCAGGGAAGAAGGTTCTTCGCTGAGGGGTTGATCCGGCACAGGAATTACGACACCAGTTCCGTCCAAACTAACTGTTGGAGGACAACCTGATACAGCTGCTCAAAATACTCAGCTTAACGTTCAGGAACCCCAACTTAATCTGAGATGATCGGTTCATCCACTGAGCAGAGGGCTTAGATTTCAGCTTTGTCAGGGGTTGGTAGACAAGACGGACGTCATTCTCTAAGAAATGGCCTTCGATCTTCTCAGTAAAATTCCTGATGAACTGTTCCTTGCCCCTTCTCACCAGTGTCCGAGTCCTGCTTACCAAGGAACGGCATAAATCCCGATCACCATTCAGTCGACATGGGTACTGTCGCCTCCAGCGTCTCCTGCGAGATGAATTTCCATCTTAATCTCGGGCGTTCGCCAGAGGGGTCCTGTGCTACGTCAAGTAATTCGGCAGGTTTTCGAGTACTGCGAATCGATCAGAGACAGCTGCGGCGAACCTCCGGCTACACTCCTCCCTCAATCCGTCCACGTGAAAGACCCTGGGATGGACATTGGTAATAAGGGTTTTCAAGGGGAGCCAAGGCCAATCTATGGTCGGTGGCGCAGTACGCGGCGCTTCGGAAAGCCCTGCAGTTGTGGAGGATCCTCTAGCGAGTGCTAACAAGGATGATAACAATGGTAATAATAGTAATAAAAGATATCATAATAATGATTGGGATAACAATAATAAAGGGTGTTAAAAACTCAACAATTTACTATTGCGAAAAGGAGGAAAAGGGACAATAGCACTAGTAATTAAGATAATCCGAATAATAAAACTATTGATAATAATAATGATGCAGATGTCGACAATAATAATAGTGATACAAATATTGATCATAAGAACAACACTAACAACAGCAAAATATACAAAACAGCTGATGATAAGAAATATAATAATGGTAGTAATACAATTAGTACTACTGATAATAATAATAATAATGAAAATAATGATGGTGATTACAATAATAATAGTAACAACAGCAGTTACAACATTGATAACAAAAATGATGGTGATCACTATAATAATAATGGTATTAGTAATAATAATGATTACAAAATTAATGATTATAATGATAGTAATGATGATAGGGATGATGATGATGATGATGATGATGGTGATGGTGGTGGTGCTGTTGCTGCTGCTATTGATGATGATGAGGATGACGGTCACAATAAAATGATAGTGCTAATGATAACACAAATAACTTATTGTTAATAATATTGGTATTATTATTTTCATTATTATCATCATTGCTATAACATTAACAATTGTTGTTATCATTATTTTCATTATAATTATATCAATAATTATAATGATGGTAATCTTATCAATGATTATCATTATAATCTTTTATATCATCATGATCATTATCAATATCTTGAAATCCATTAACAGTATATCTTTAATTTCTGATTTAACAGCTGAACAGATATAAGACATTGTACTTGCAGAATCCTGAAGACAAATTCAAGTATTGCATCTTTAATTTCCGTCTTTCCACAAAAACATACCTTTACTAATTCACATTGAAAAAAAAAGAAGTCTTTGGAAGACGCGGACTCGGGAGAGAGAAGAAAAGGAGAGAGAAAAAAAAGAGAAAGAAGGAAAAGGAGAAGAAAAGAAAGAGAGAAAAAATGGCGGTCGCCTCACAATAGCACAAGGGGTAACAGAAGCAAACTCTAAATAGCTAGAGATCTCTTTAAATCCCTTTAGATTCGAAATTCGTCCTCAGGGCTGGAGGATAACGCGCACATTTTTTTTTTCTGTTTTTTTGTTTTGTTTTGTCGTTGTTATTTTTTGCCTTGTTTTGTTTTGTTTTCCTACCAGAATTCTGTAGGGGAAAATGAGCACTGTTGACATTGGACGGAGAGGCGATAATCCTCGAGGATCATTACGGTCCACATGTCTTTGAATAGGAATGCGAAAACAAAACCGCATGTGGATCTCCATATCGGAATTCAATATGACACGCTCCCTGCCTTGTTATCAAATTAATCATTTCGAAACCAGATACTCTTCATTCGAAAAAAAAAGCGAAGCGCACCTTACGTAGACATACACAAATTGTTCATATTTATCAAACTCTAGCCATTTAGAATACCAGAAAAGAAGAAAAAGAAAAAAAGAAAAAGAAAAGAGCAAGGAAATCACAAAAAATAATAATAATAAAAAAAAATATTCACGCACCTCAAAAA
>NC_061826.1:10234633-10237133 GCF_019202785.1 Penaeus chinensis | reverse complement strand
GAGGGTGAAGGGGGAGAGGGATAAAAATATAAGGGGGGAGGGGTGGGGTGAGAGAGAGAGGGAGGGAGGGTGAAGGGGGAGAGGGATAAAAATATAAGAGGGGAGGGGTGGGGTGAGAGAGAGAGGGAGGGAGGGTGAAGGGGGCGAGGGATAAAAATATAAGAGGGGAGTGGTGGGGTGAGAGAGAGAGAGGGAAGGAGGGTGAAGGGGGGGGGGGGAGGATATAAGAGGGTTAAAGGGTTAAGGAGAGGAGAGGATATGAGTTTAGTGAGGAAAGGAGGGGAAGAGGAGATGGAGATAAGGATAGGAAGAGGAGGAGGGGGAAGGGGGAGGGAAGGTCACGGGGTAATCTGTATGGGTGTATTGGGGGGTGGGGGGTAGGGAGCTTGAGGGAGAGACTAGGTGGGGAGGAGGGGCAAAAGGAGACGAGGGGGAGGAGGGGATAGATTTGGGTGGAGGTGTGATGGAGAACTGTTGGGGGACGGGAATATAGTTAATGGGGGGGGGGGGGCGGAGGGTGAGCTGAAATGGGGGTTGAAGAGATTGAGGAAAGAGTGGACAGAAGGAAGGGAGGAGGAGGATCTGATGAAGGGATGAAGGTGGGAAGGGGGGGGGGGGTGAGAGTAGACAAGAGGATCTCTTCCCCCCCCCCCAAGCCTTCTCTTTCTCTCTGTCTGCTTGCTTCTGTCTATGTCTCTGTTTGTCTATCTATCTCTTTGTGTGTCTCTCTCTCTCTCTCTCCCCTTTCCCTCTCTCTATCTCCTATTACAGGAAATATAAATAAGAACTACTCTGAACACCATAAAGTACTTATACTACACGAAAAGAAAGGCAATAAAACCAGAAGTTATGCTAATTCTTATTCTGTAAATAATGAACAAAGACATAACTAACTGAATAGTTGATATAATTCTCTATTCCTTCCTCTAATTTCTTCTTTGACTCCCTTTCGTCTTTCTCCTTCTTACTCCCTTCTTTCCTCTTTCCCTTCTTTTTTATGTAACTTTCTCTATCTCTTCCCTCTTATTTCTCTTCTTTTCCTTCCATTTCCCCTCTTCTTCCGTTTATTTCCTCGTCTTTCTCAGCTCACTCGTCCGTAGTGCAGGAATGAAGAGAGCAAATTACTAATTGGCACTCTTCCTCACCCCTCTTCGCTCTCTGCTCTTTTTCTTCTTCTTTTTCTCTTTTTCCTCTCTCCTCCTTCCCCTTTCATTTTTTAATCTTCCTTATCCTTTCAATTTCTTTTGTTTTTGTTCCTCTTCCTTATTCCCCTCCTCTTTTTTTTTATTTCTCCTTGTTTGTCCCATTTTTTTTTTTGTATTATTCCTCTTCAGTCTTTCCTTTTCTATATCCTTCTACATCTCCCTTTTTTATTTCTTCCCACCTTTTTTTTTCTCTCCTACTTTCCTCTCCCTCTTTGCTTTTTTTCCACTTCTTTTTTCCCTTCTTTCTATCTCCTTTTCTTCACCTCTTCCTTCTCTTTTATATATTCTTCTTCCCCCTCTTTACAATTTTCTTCTTCATCGGTCTTTCTTCTTCCTCTTCTTCATCCCTTTCCTTCTCCTTTCCCCTTTTTTTCTTTCTCTTTCATCTCTCTTCCCCTTTTCTTTACCATTCATTATTTCTTTTCCTTCGCTCCTCTTTATCTCTCCTCTTACCATTATTCTTATTTTCTTTCTTACTCACCCTTCTTTATCCTTTTCTTCCCTCCCTTTCCTTTCTCTCCTTCTCTTCTTTCCCTTTCTCTTCCTCTTCCTATTCTACCCTTATTCTTTTCTTCAATTCTATCCCTACTAATCCGTTCGGGTGAAGACAGTGAAATACCACTCACTGCCCCCCCCCCCCCCTAACACCTCTCCTTTTCCCACTCTTCTCCAATTCTTCTCTTTCTTCTACTCCTCTATTTATTCTTTCCATTCCTGTCTTTAATTTCATTCCCCTCCCCCTTCTTTCCCCCTTCTTTTCTATATATCTTCTTCCTTCCTACTTTCCTCTCTTTCTTCTCCTTCGTTCCTCCTCCCTCCTCCTTCCGCCTCCTCCTCCTCTCTCCCGTATCTTCCCCTATACATTCCTTCCTCCCCCTCCCCCTCCTTCTCACCCATACATTCCTCCCTCCTCCGCCTCCTCCTTCAAACATATATTCCTTCCTCCTCCCTCCTCCTTCCTCCTCCTCCTCCTCCTCCTCTCCCCCGTTTCCTCCCCTATACATTCCTCCCTCCTCCGCCTCTTCCTTCTAACATATATTCCTTCCTCCTTCCCTCCTCCTCCTCCTCTCCCCCGTCTCCTCCCCTATACATTCCTCCCTCCTCCGTCTATTCCTTCTAACATATATTCCTTCCTCCTCCCTCCTGCTTCCTCCTCCTCCTCCTCTCTCCCGTCTCCTCCCCTATACATATATCCCTTCCTCTTCCCCCTCCCCATCTTCCTCACCCGTACATTCCTCTTTCCTCCATCTCCTCCTTCTAACATATATTGCTTCCTCCTCCTTCCTCCTCCTCCT
>NC_061826.1:10207133-10222133 GCF_019202785.1 Penaeus chinensis | reverse complement strand
AGGGAAATGTAGATAACAGACGATTATAAATATATATATATATATATATATATATATATATATATATATATGTATGTATGTATGTATATGTAAAGGAATATATATATGTGTATGAATATATATACATATATATGCATACATATACATATATATATATATATATATATATATATATATATATATATATATATATATATATATATATATATATACACACACACACACACACACACACACACACACACACACACACACACACACACACACACACACATACGCGCGCACACACACACACACACACACACACATATATATATATATATATATATATATATACATATTGATATTGTTTTAAGATTAGCCTTTGATGTATTAGAACGCAATTCAAAGTGACCAATTCAAGAATATAGAGGAAATTGCAGGAGAATATAGAGAGATAAAATTGTATAGCTGAACGAATATAGATAATGAAATAGGGTAAATCATCTAACTTATGTAAGATGAATAACTGTAAGGCTTTCGTGTTAGTATCTATGACTCAGTAGTATATAATCGTTGACATATAAAAAGACCCAAAATTGACTTGATAAACAAACTAACGATTAAAGATACAAACTCCGAAACACAAAGCAACAAAGACAGAAAAACCGAAGACAAAGAATAAAACAAACTAACTAACTCAAAAGGAGACACAGACACAAAGACAAATAACAAAGACGATTAACAAAGACCAAAACATAACGAGCAAAAGGATACATACACATACACACCCCCTCCCCCTTTTCATCATGCTTGCCTACCCTTATTACTGCAAATCTTCCCCACCTCCTCGACTTCCTTCAACCCGTCAAGTACCTGGCCATCTCTCCTTCTCCATTAAATTCCTTTCAGGTTGTCTCTGACCCTGACAGTCTCCAGCTATTGCCCTCCTGATGGGGAGCTCGGAGAATTGTTTTTTTTTTTTTTTTTTTTTTTCTTATTCTTTTTTTCTTTATTCTTGGATCTTCTTTTTTTCGGATTTATTATGATTTTTTTTTTTTTTTTTTTTTTTGGTTAAAGATAGATAAGGGAGACGAGTGTGTTGAGGAGGAGGAGGAGGAGGAGGAAGAAGAAGAAGAATGAATTAGGAAAAACAAAAGTAAGAAGAACAAAATAACCATATTAAGAAAACAGCAAGACCAAGGTGAGTAAGAATAGAAGGATATGAGTTATAAAAATGAAGAAAGATGAGTTAACAGAAAAAGAGAAAGACAGAAATAGAGGAAGATGAGATAATACGAACTGATAGAGGAAGGAAAAACGAAACTTAATTTCACGAAGAACAAAACCGAAAAAGAAATAAAGATGAACAAGAGGAAAAAGAAAAACATAATAAATCACAATAGGAACCAAAAAGGAACCAAACAATAGTTAGAATGAAGAAATACGAATGACAAGAAATCCAGAAGGAAGAAAGGAAATTAATCCCTCTAAGAACGAAACAGAATGAGTAAAAATGAATTTAAAAAAATGAGTTTAGAGGAGTAGGACGAAGCGGAAGCGAAAGGGGGCGTTCGTAATCCCATTAAGAATAAGCGAGAATGAATAAGAACGAGTGAGGAGGAAGGAGGCAGGAGGCAGGGGGCAGGAGGCAGGAGGCAGGAGGCAGGGGGCAGGAGGCAGGAGGCAGGGGGCAGGAGGCAGGAGGCAGGAGGCAGGAGGCAGGAGGCAGGAGGCAGGAGGCAGGAGGCAGGAGGCAGGAGGCAGGAGGCAGGGGCAGGAGGCAGGAGGCAGGGGGCAGGAGGCAGGAGGCAGGAGGCAGGAGGCAGATGGTAGGAGGTAGTAGATAGAGGGCAGGAGGCAGGAGGTAGGAGACAGGAGGCTGGGGACAAGGGATGGGCTTGGGGAGGGGGGGGGGGGCGTGTGGGATCTGTGCTAATTACGGTGATTCTTCCGGCTGCCGGTCGTATATCGGCGTCCCGGCAGCCGAAGATGATTAAACGCTCGCTTAATTACCAGTTGCTTCCCCTCTCTCCTCTCCATCTTCCTTTTATTTCTTCTTCCTCTTCCCTGCTTTCTTATTATTGCATTTTTTTTTTTTTTTGGCTTCTTTTTCTTTCCTCGCTTCTCTATCATTTTTTTTTCTCTCCCTCTCTCTCTCCATTATCTCTTTTTTCTATATCCCTCTCTCGCAATTTTTCGTTCTTCTTCTCTCCTCTTTCCCTTTCCCTCTTATTTTTCTTCCACCCTCTTTCTTCTCTTATTCTTCCCCTTTCCCTTACTTTCTTCTCCTCTCTCTTTTTCTCTCCCTTCTCCTTTTTTCTCTTCCCATCTCCCTCCTATTTTCCACAATCCTACTTTTCTCACCTTCCTTCCAGCTGTTCCTTTTTCCTCTCCTTTCCCTCTTGCCCTCTTCCCTCCTACCATTCTTCCTTTCTTCCCTTTTCTTCACCTCTTACCCTCTTCCCTCCTACCTTCCTTCTAGCTGTCCCTCTTTCCTTTCCTATCTCTCTCCCCCTCTTCCCTCTTGCCATCCTTTCTCTCTTCTCCTCTTCCCTCCTACCATCCTATCTCTCTTCTCCTCTTCCCTCCTACCATCCTTTCTCTCTTCCTCTCTTCCCTTCTTCCATCCTATCTCTCTTTCCCTCTTCCCTCTTGCCATCCTTTCTCTCTTCTCCTCTTCCCTCCTACCATCCTATCTCTCTTCCCCTCTTCCCTCTTGCCATCCTTTCTCTCTTCCTCTCTTCCCTCATACCATCCTTTCTCTCTTCCTCTCTTCCCTTCTTCCATCCTATCTCTCTTCCCTTCTTCCCTCCTTCCATCCTATCTCTCTTTCCCTCTTCCCTCTTGCCATCCTTTCTCTCTTCTCCTCTTCCCTCCTAACATCCTATCTCTCTTCCCCTCTTCCCTCCTACCATCCTTTCTCTCTTCCTCTCTTCCCTCATACCATCCTTTCTCTCTTCCTCTCTTCCCTTCTTCCATCCTATCTCTCTTCCCTTCTTCCATCCTATCTCTCTTCCCTTCTTCCCTCCTTCCATCCTATCTCTCTTTCCCTCTTCCCTCCTACCATCCTTTCTCTCTTCTCCTCTTCCCTCCTACCATCCTATCTCACTTTCCCTCCTCCCTCTTGCCATCCTTTCTCTCTTCTCCTCTTCCCTCTTGCCACCCTTTCTCTCTTCCCCTCTTCCCTCCTTCCATCCTATCTCTCTTTCCCTCTTCCCTCTTGCCATCCTTTCTCTCTTCTCCTCTTCCTTCCTACCATCCTATCTCACTTTCCCTCTTCCCTCCCATCTCCCTTTCAATCTTCCCCCTCCTATTTACTCCTTTCCTTTCTTCCATTCTATCTCCTTCAATTCTCCTCTGTGTCCTGCATTCGTCGTCACCATTTAGGTAAAACTATTTGGTATCACTATGCTGCCATATGTTACTTATATATGTATTGATGGAAGGCAATGAAGGCGTACGTGGCGAAAAATCAAGTATTGTATCGTAGTCTATAATGAAATCTAATGAATATATGGTACATATACAGCTAAAAAGTGTAACGATAATGACGGTAATGATGATGATAAGGATAATTGTAATAATGATGATCATGAGGATAAAAACAAAGATACCGAGAGTACTTACTATAATGACAGTGGTAATGGTAGTGATGTAAATAGGAACAACAACTATAGTAGCAATGATATTAATAGTAATAATGATTATGATAGAAGGGATGACACTGTTGATTATGATAACGATGGTAAAAATAAAGAAAAGAATAATAACAGTAACAATTATACATATACGAATAATGGTGATAATGATAGCGATGGTGATAATAAACTGAATAAAAGAATTGCAGCGCTAGCAGTACTTCTCCCAGTACTACCGATACCTATGGAAATGATAATCATCGACATGGAGATTAATCGAAATGATTACCATAATCACTATTGCTTTCAGAGCTATAAATACATACTAATTACTACCACTAGATAATAATAATATCATTACCACTAGAGAGAGAAAGAAATTAGAGAAAGAGAAAGAAAAAGACAGAGAGACAGGGTCAGAGACAAAATCATATAGACGGAAAGACCAACAGACGAACAGATGGACAGAGAAACAAAGATACATAGAAGCAGAGAGAGAGAGTAAAGAAGAAGAATGAATCCAAAGCCACTAAAAGGCATGAACCTTGAAATAGAAAACTGGCTTGACTCGATTACCTGCTCGCCGAAAAAGCCACATCTAAATGTTAATGAAGCAGAACAGGCGGGAGTCATAAAGCTCGCTTACTTAGTCATCTTTAATCAAAAGGGAATTTATTTTTTTTCTGTGGGAGTTGGGAAGTAGTGGGGGGGGGATGGGAGGGAAGAAAGGAGGGTGATGACGAAGGAGGAAGGGTGGATAATGGGGAGAAAGGAAGGGAAGGTAATAGGGAGGGAGAAAGGAAAGAAGGGAGGGTAATGGGGAGGAAGGAAGGGAAGAAGGGAGCGTTATAGGGAGTAAGGAAGTTAGGGTAATAGGGAGGGAGAAAGGAAAGAAAGGCGGGTAATAGGGAGGGAGAAAGGAAAGAAGGGAGGGTAATAGGAGAGGAGGAAGGGAGGGAAATGGGGAGAGAGGAAGGGAGGGTAATGGGGAAGGAGGAAGGAAGGGTAATGGGGAGGGAGGAAGGGAGTGGAGGCTGGGAGACGAGGGGATGGGAGAGAAGGTGGGTAAAAGGGAGGGTAACAGAGAGATGGAGAGAGGGCCAAGAGAGGAGGGATGAGGAGAGGGATGATTGGAGTGAAGGGAAGATGGGAGGGAACTGGGAGAACGGATAGAAAGAGAGAAAGGATGAAAAGACGAAGGTATGGGAACTGTGAAAAGGATAGGTTGGACAATGTGAGTGAAAGAGCGAAGGGAGATGGAACTGGGGACTAATACGAGGAAAGGGTGAAGAGAGGGGACTGGGAGAGGAGAATTTGGTGAGGGGAGAATGAGAGAAAGAAAGGGGAAAAGGCAAGGGGGAAAAAGAGAAGGGAATGGACACGGGGGGATGATGGGTAGAGAAAGAGCAGGTGATGTGTATTCAAGTAGTGCACGTGTGTGTAGACTGGATTAAATTTCCCTTTTTCCTTTCTTCTTATCTTCTAATCCTTTATAAAGCTGTTCTGTCGTCAGTAATTTGTCTTTGTTTGATTCATTCGTTTCCTTATCATATGTACTTTACATAAACCAAACCATTTACCAATTTGTTGTTCTGTTAATATCTATTAATGTCGTTAGGGTAGAAAGCAAAC
This sequence comes from Penaeus chinensis, assembly GCF_019202785.1. Taxonomy (NCBI): domain Eukaryota; kingdom Metazoa; phylum Arthropoda; class Malacostraca; order Decapoda; family Penaeidae; genus Penaeus; species Penaeus chinensis. Next base: position 10,216,881 of record NC_061826.1, on the reverse strand, counting down.
TTCCCTTTGTATTTTTTTCTGCGCCTATTCATTTGCTTAATTTATATTCTTTCCATTGATTTATTGTGATTGTGATTTATTTCTTGCTTTCCATGTTAAAGGCTTAAAATCGTATTATATCCGATTCTCTTACCATTAGTCGCGATCGTAATGATGTCAAGGAAGGCAATTGATAAGTGGGAGAGGGAATAACAGAGAGGAAGGAGGAAGACATTGAGAAGTAAGCTCATGAACGAAATAGTGATAAATACTGTAGTTAGGTAGAAAAATATATCGATAGACAGTGGTAGTGAGCTTTATGTTTGTATGAAAGATGGAATAATGTAATGTCGCACTGATAGAGATATATAACAAACCTCCCTGGTCAAGACTCAGACCGGGTATGAACCGGAAGGTCAGATCATACCCGGAGTGACCTAGGTTTGAGTCCTGGTTGTTATATATATGTATATATAATATATATATATATATATATATATATATATATATATATGTATATATAATATATATATATATATATATATATATATATATATATATATATATATACATACATACATACATACACACACACACACACACACACACACACACACACACACATATATATATATATATATATATATATATATATATATATATATATATATATAACAACCCTCCCTAACTAGGACCAGGACCAGGACACACACACATGTGTATTAGTATATTGCTATACCTTACCTTCATTCTTGTTTTCTCCTATCATCAGTCCGTTTTGTCAATCAGCCCTACTACTTTTATTACTACTTGATATCAATCCCGATCGTTCCTTGCTGATTAAACCAAATCCCAAGAAAAAAAATGAAGTGAAACATCCTCATGATTTTAACCCTCGTCCTGTGCCTGTGCGTATCAACTTGTTCCTCTTACGTCATATAATTAATTCAAGGGATCTATTGCAAAAAGACTCATCTTCGTTATCTCCTCTCATTCTCTCTCTCTCTCTCTCTGTCTCTGTTTCTCTCTCTCTCTCTTCCCCTCCCTCTCACTCTCTCTCTCTCTCTCTCTCTTTGTCATTCTGTCTATTTGTCTGCTTGTCTTTGTGTCTGTTTGTTTTTCCTTCTGTCTGCCTGTCTGGGTCTCTCTACATTTCTTTATCTGTCTGTCTGTCTGTTTGTCTCTCATTCTCTCTCTCTCTCTCTCTCTCTCTCTCCCTCTCTCTATCTCTCTCTCTCTCGCTCTGTCTCTCCCCCCCCCTCTCTCTCTCTCTCTCTTTCTCTCTCCCATCATTCATCACATTAATATCCACGCGTTTAAATCATCGGTCATACTTTGATGAGCTTTTGCCACGAATAACTTTTCTCACAGATCTCCGTCGCTGCGTTGAAGTCTCCAAAAAATAAGGATTTTATTTATTTTTCTTAAGTCCTGCCTTTTTTAGTTTAGTTTTTTATCTCTCCCAAATTTGCTACAATTTTCATCCCCTTGCTACATCTCTTCTCCTATTTTTTTTTTCCTTTTTTTATTTCTTTTAATATTCTATTTTTTTCCTTTGCCGTTCCACACTTACCAAAAAAAAGGTGCTCCAATATTAACCCCCTGAAAGAGAGATAATGTTATTACTATCATTTTTGGGTGTTTGGTTTTTTCTCATTCATATTTCTCTTTATTCATGGTCTCCTTCGGTCCTTTGGATTGGTTGGTCCCTGATTTGGGGTTTTTTTCTTCAAAGCTTTTGTCAATATTCATTTTTTTTCGGCCAGTTTAGGGGAGAAAGTGGATCCTTGTAAAAATCTATCTGGACAGTGTTTTCCGCTCTCGTATTGTGCTCGTTTGGATTTACCATTGCTTGTGATTATACTCGTTGCTTTCTGACAGGATGTTGCGAACCCGTGTTTTGCAGAAAGTATTTAATAGTTGTGTGTAAAAGACCCTTCTTTCTGTTGCTTTTGCGTGTGCTCATACTGCTATTACTATTTGCAAGGGTGCACTCTTTTTCCACGAAACCAAAAGCAGCCAGTTTTCGCACAAACAGTTTCAGAGCATACCTTATAATGATACACTCACATTTGAAGGGATCACTGCCTTGTGGAGATTCGTACCTCCAGTGTGCCCTTTCCTAAATTTAAGCTGATTATTATTAGTTTTTTTTTGTTGTTGTTTTTCATTTTGTTTCTTTGTTCCTTTTTCTTTTTTCAGCTTGATGATTTACTCCTGATCTTCACATTCTCCCAGTATTTTAGAGCCGTTTCGCTTATCTTTGCCGAATCTTTATTTATTGTTTTACTTTGGCCTTGGTCGATTCCATGCCTGCCTTGTTGTTCAGCAGTCTTCTGATATTCTTTTTGTGAATTTATTGTTTTTACTTGTTCCGCGTTATAATTTCTTTTATGTATCATTATTTTATTGTTAAAATATTTTACTATTATAGTTTTTTTATTAATTTATATATATTATTATTTTTTTTTTGTTTTATATTTCATATCTTGTTAGATATATATAAAATTAGTATTTTTTTATTAATTTTACTATTTTGTTATTATCTTTCATCAATATATTATATTGTTATTTTTAGCATTTTACTATATGTTAATCTTTTGATTATCATTTTTTTATCATCTTTTGTTTATTATCATTACTTACACTTTCGTTATTATAATTTAATTTTACGAACTATATTATTTCTCATTAATCATTTTATACTACTAGTATTAAACCATAATTATTATTATCATTATTATTACTTCATTATAACTTTCTATCATTATTATAATATTATCTTATTAATCGTACATTAGTTTAATTTTGTCATTATTATATATCTTACATGTTATTATTATTATCATCAATATTTTTATTATTAATTTCACTAGTATATTATCATTATTTAGTTATTATCATCTATTATTATTATAATTATTTCATTATTATTATATATTTTATCTTTATCATTATTATCATTTTTACTATCATTATCATTTTTATCATTATTATTAGTTTTAACATTATCATTAGGATAATTGATATTATTTTTATTAACCATTACCCTTATCATTATTATTATTATTATTATTATTATTATTATTATTATTATCATTACTATTATCATTATTATTATCATCAATATTTTTATTATTAATTATCACTAGTATTATTATCATTATTATTATTATTATCATTATTATTATTATAATTATTATCATTATTATTATCATTATTTTTATCATTATCATTATTATCATTATTACTATCATTATCATTTTTATCATTATTATTAGTTTTAACATTATCATTAGGATAATTTATATTATTTTTATTAACCATTACCCTTATCATTATTATTATTATTATTATTATTATTATTACTATTAACATTATCATTATTATTGATATCTTATTATCATTATTTTTTAGATGTTATTATTATTGTTATCATCATTATTATCATTATTTTTATTATTATTATTATTATTATTATTATTATTATCATTTTCATTATTAGTATAAATATTTCTCTCATTATTCTATTTTTTATTATTATTACTACTATTCTTATTATCATTACTCTTATTATTGTAGTTTTGTTATTATCATTGCTATTATTATCATTATTATTATTATATCATTACTACCACCATTACTATCATAATTTTTGTTTTTATTAGTAGTATTATCATCAATACTATTATTATCAGCCTAAGTATTATGATAGTTCCCTATCATTATATTCACTATGATCATTGTTAAATTGTTATTATCGTTATAATCCTCCTATCTATCATTATTATCATCATTTTAATTTTGTTTTCACAAAGTCTACACACTGATTAACTGATTGAATAAAATAAGAATAAGTGCATTGACAATACCTGTTTCACATCTTAAAAAAAAATGTTACTATAATAGGATTTTTTTTTCAATTATAAATACATCTCAAAGACTTACTATCCCTTCATACAACTCCAAAAAAGTTCACTGTGATAATTTCTTATAAACATTGTTACACTTTAAAAAGATACAGATAACATCACTAAAGCATATGACGACAAAAGAATAAAGAGTGGAGTGTATGTAACATAGGAAGATATGGAGGTTTAGGAGGAAGTGGAGGCGAGAGAGAGAGAGAGAGAGAGAGAGAGAGAGAGAGAGAGAGAGAGAGAGAGAGAGAGAGAGGGGGGGGGGAGGGGCTGGAAGTATAAGAAAAAACAGAAATATGCGGAGACCGAGGGAAAGGAGGAAGAGAAGGAAGAAGAGGCTTAAGGAAGAGGAAAAGGAGGAAAAGAAAGATGAGAAAAGAAGGAGGAGGAAGAGAAAGAGAAGGAGCAGGAGGAAAGGAAAGGAGATGGAGACAAAGGGAAAAAAGGGTGGGGAAACATAGGATACGAGGAGCTAAAAAAAAAGAAAAAAAAAGATATTAGAAGGAAGTGGGAAAGGATTCTTCCTCGTTAGAGTTTTAAGAGAACCTTCAAGAAAATATAGCAAGAGTAATAACACACACAGAAAAATGATAATAGAAAAGAAGAGGAAAGACAAAACACATTAAAAAAATGAAGAAAATAAAAAGAAGAATAGGAAAAAAAGAAGAGGAGACGGAGAGTAAACGAAATGTGGATATCTAACCGTAGAGTTTTATGAGTCCCTCCGTTTCGCCGCGTGAATTCTTGGCGACGCACTTGTAAGAGCCAAAATCTTCTGCCTTCAAACTCCTTATGGTGAGCTTCATATGCGTGCAGTATGACACCTTCCCAAACTAGGAGATGGGAAAAACTATTAAGTATGAGGAAATGAAAGAATGTAGAAAGATTATATGTAAAAAAATTGTTTGACAATGATAATAACAAAAATAATATTAGACGTTAAAATGACAGTTACGATGATAATGATGACAAAAGTGGAAATTAAAAAAAAAAAATAATAGTAATAGCATCAATGTTGATAACGATAATGATGATAATGATAATAACGATAATGATAATGATGACGATACTGATGATGTTAATAAAATGATAATAAAAGCAATAATTATAAAAGAAATAATAGTAATTATGATAATATTACTATTACTGCTAACAATAACATCAATAATAATATTAATAATAATATCAATAATAATCGAAAAGAGAAATGTTCATACAACTAATGACATTATTAGCAATAATAAAGATAACAGCAAAAATATAAAAATTACATTGAAATAATGCTACTCATGAAAATAATGATAATGATATTGAACTAATTATAATTATGATACTGATAAAAATAATGATAATGATAATAACAATAATAATGATAATGGTAATAAAAGTAATAATAAAAATAATAATGATAATGATAATCATAATAATGATGATGAAGATAATAACACTGATAACAATAATACCTGTAGTAAGAACGAGAATCACCGTTATGATGATGATAATAATAACAATATTGCAATGATAATGATAATGATAATAATGACAATGATCATGAAACTACTACTACTGCTACTACTACTACTAATAATTATAATCACAACAATAATAGTACAGGAACTACTACTAGTGAAAATAATGATAATAACAATAAAATGTTGATAATAATAATAATAATAATAATAATAATAATGATAATAATAGTCATAATATAATGATAATGATAATAATAATACTCATGATAATAATGATAACAATGATGATTATGATAATAAAAATAAAGAAATAATAATAGTAACCATAACAGTAATAGTAATAATAATAATAATAGTAATAATAATAGTAACAGTAATAATAGTAATAACGATAATAATAATAATAATGATAATACTAATACTAATACTACTACTACTACTACTAATAATGATAATAATGATAATAATAATAATAATAATAATAATAATAGTAATAATAATAATAACAAAAGTAATAATAATAATATTAATAATAGTAATGATAACAACAACAATAATAATAATAATAATTATAATAATAATAACAAGATGAAGAGAAGAAAAAAGACAAACATGATAGTTATGATAAATAGATAATAACAATTACAATACAAAATAATAGTAATCATATTAATAACATAATAACAACAATGTTAGTAATAATAATATTGATCATAATAATGATATTGATAATAATGATGCTAATAGGAAAATAGATAAATAAATAATCATAATATCAATAATGATGTAAATATTAATAGTAATGATGATACTATTGCTATAACTAATGATGATAATAATGATGATGATACAATAATATAAAAAAAAACAATAATATGACATGTGATATTGATAATAATGATAATAGTAATAATATTGAAAAGGATAAAATAGTAATGAAATGAATGATAATGACATACAATTTTATAAATACCAATTTAAATAAATATTCATGTATAAAAGCGCGCGCGCGCACACACACACACACAAACACAAACACACACACATACATACACGAACACAAACACACACACACACACAAACACTACACACGCACACACACACACACACACACACACACACACACACACAAATAGACACACACACACACAAACACAAACACAAATACCCACACGCACAAACACAAACATACTGTACATAGAACTCACCCTCTCTTCGATGCTGTACTTGCGACTAGGGTGAAGCATGACATCCTGGCCCCTCGTCCAGTAGGTGAGGGCGGGGGGGTGAGCCTCGATAGTGCATTCGAGGGTGATGCTGTAACCCAAGGGGGCGCCTACAAGCTGGTGCGGGATACTCATCATGGGTGGAACTGTAGGTGGAATGCAATCGTGTAAGCGTGAGGAAGCAAAGGGTGTTACGCTCTTAACCTGAATATATTGGGCATATAATGTGTGAAATCTATAACTTAATCTATCGTTCGTTGTTTACTTTATACCACAAAACCCAAATAAGCAAGGGGAAAATCAAACAGACAAACGAATATACCGTAGAAAAGCCAATTTGTCCCTAATCCGAAATAAAAAAAAACAGACACACACGAACCGAAAAAAAGTAAGGAATTGGGTCTTGTGCTGGGATCATAAGTCATAACGTGGGGATGAGGTATTAACTTTATCCTAGAGTTTATTCCTTCGCTGTCAGGCCCACCTCGAGCAAGAGGGAAGGGGAGAAATATTAAAAGAGACAAGGGAGAAAGCGGGAAGGAGAGAGAGAGAGAGAGAGAGAGAGAGAGAGAGAGAGAGAGAGAGAGAGAGAGAGAGAGAGAGAGAGAGAGAGAGAGAGAGAGAGAAAGAAAGAGAGATTGATTGGCAGAAAAATATAAATGCTAGTTTCGGAGAACTAAGACCTAGAGTGGAATTTAATTAATGAAGATAAAGAAAGGAAAGATAATTCTAAGTAAGAAAACGAAGAAATTTCACATATGGCACAAACTCGACCGGATTTCATAACTGCGCAGTTCGAAGATGATTGGAAAGCCATACAATTAATCAGAACGTAAAAGCTTTAATTGACACCGAAATTTCATCAACCGAAAATTTGAAAACGGTTTTAATGGAAATATAGAACTGAAGAATGATAAACTAAATCAATAAATATAAAAATAAATTAGATGAAATGCATGTAAACGCGAGCAGCAGAAGTCATGTGTAGGGTTAGGATAGATCTTCCATTACGCTGATGATCTCTCTTGTCTTGAATTATTGGCCATAAAATTGCTACATCAAGGAAAGACTTTGAATTGTAGTTCTCTCTCTCTCTCTCTCTCTCTCTCCTTCTCTCCCTCTTTCTTCTTCTCCCTCTCTTTCTCGTTTTTCCTCTCTCTGTTTCTCTTTATTTCTCTCTTTTTTGTTTTGTTTTTCTTTCTCTCTCTCTTCCGTTCACTCTCTTCTTCTCTCTCTGTCTCTCTCTCTTCTCTCTTTCTCTCTCTCTCCCTCACCTGCTCTCTTCTCTCTCTTTCTCTTTCTCTCTCTCTCTCTCTCTCTCTCTCTCTCTCTCTCTCTCTCTCTCTCTCTCTCTCTCTCTCTCTCTCTCTCTCTCTCTCCCCCCCCCCCCTCTCTCAGTCTTTTTTTTATTCTCTCTCTTTTATGGCTTTTTCGTTTGCTTAGAGATTCCAGTTAGAGATTGGGAATGGCTCTCTGTCTCTGCCATTTGATAGATTTGTTTATTTCCTCGAAATGGCATGACCTGTGGGGTCATCACACACACACAGACACACACACACACGCACGCATACACACACACACACACACACACACACACACACACACACACACACGCACATACATAAAATAAGCACACATATCTTAAAAAAAACTACCTACCAAACTATTAATCCATTTGTTTATTGTTAATGGTAACTATTCATCTATCCCTTTCATGCATAATAAAACTCTCAACTGGAAGTTAATGTATGAACAATAATAACTTGATATACCCGTGGTTCAAGACGAAATTCGATTGCATTTAGTTACAAATGCAGGCACATTAGTACACACCAACACATATTTTCTGCAAGGAAATAATCGGAATCTTTCGAACTTGCCTTTAGGACACTCTTACTCTCGCTTTCATAACATCTGAATCTCAGGGAACTTCATAATTCTTAACCACATGTGCTAGATAACCTCATCTTCTCATCATAAAAAAACGACCTCACTCACATCGAACAAACTGTACCTCTTCAGTCGACAATAAAACCGCATTCTAAAATTAATCACAAGCTACCGACAAATTGTTTGAAGCCCAATAAAATCTTTCACTACGCAAGTAGTGTCCAAGAAGGCAGTTTTAACAAAAAGACCATGGTAGTTCTGCATACGCATATAAAAAGACGCTGAAAAGGCATTTTCTTCATTAATTCGCCTCACGATCAGTACAAACAGCAGATTGGTATTAAACAAATTAATTATATTATTGACGGCGTTTTTCATTCCTAGTTCGCCTTTTTTGTGATACCGATGGTTATTTATGAAAGATGAAAAAAAAGAAATTACTATCGGAGGTTATAAACCCGCTCTATCAATGTCATATTACTTAAGTATATATGTTACTATTAATCTATATACCTATTGTTATATTCTAAATAACTTACATAAGCCTACATAATTGTCACACATATTTACAAGAAATCTTGGTTGTCTACCTTATAGAGGTCTTAAAGCGAATAAAAAGGCAATGCAAACTTTATAGATACGAAATGAAATTAATATATATGTATAAACGCAAACACACACACACACACACACAAAAAAAAAAAAATCATTGGAATTCCGGGTAAAAATAAGTTCAGGGAAAAAGAAAAAATCTACATAGAGGGTGGACAAACAGTACCAAGCATTTCTCATGCATTTCATAATAATTAAACATTATGAGAATTTACTTTAAGAAACTTACATATAAAGTAGTTGTTAATATTACATAGTGATATCGTGGTACATAATAGCATCAACACATTTCTTATAACCATTACTTCCAACAGCAAAATCTCTCACCATATTTCTTAGAACCATCGCTTCCAACAGCAAAACCACTGAGCATATCGTCTTAGAACCATATTTTTTAGAACCATTACTTCAAAATTACTTACTTATTGATTACTTACAACAGCAAAATCTCTCAACATGATTCTTAGAACCATCGCTCCCAACAGCAAAACCACTCAGCATATCTCTTAGAACCTTATTTTTTAGAACCATTAATTCCATTTCTACACATGTTATAGAACCATTACCTCCAATAGCAAAACGATTCAGCCTATTTCTTAGAACGTTTACTCACAACAGCAAAACCTTTAAACACATTTCTTGGGATGAT
>NC_061826.1:10199633-10202133 GCF_019202785.1 Penaeus chinensis | reverse complement strand
ATTTCGGTTTATTATTCGTCTGAAGAGGAACTCGTGAAGAGTTCGAAACGTTACGATTTTTATTCATTTCTTACTGTGGCTGTTTTCTTTTTCTATATATATATAGAAATGCAGATATACATATATATATATATATATATATACATACATACATACATACATACATATATATATATATATATATATATATATATATATATATATATATATATATATATATATAGTTCACACGCATATATTCCTACATATGCGTGCGTTCGTTAAAAGAAACGGGATTTATGAAAGGAAGTAAAACATCTGTAGCAGCATTTACAAAGGGCAGATAGAAAGTTACTTTGCTCGGCCAGGAACGGCTTAAATCCACACACACAGAAAGATATTTCAGCGGGAAATTTTACGGCTTATTTTTAATCGGCAGAAGCTCCGGGAGACCGAACGAAAGAGCAGGTGAGAGAGAGAGAGAGAGAGAGAGAGAGAGAGAGAGAGAGAGAGAGAGAGAGAGAGAGAGAGAGAGAGAGAGAGAGAGAAAGAGAGAGAGAAAGAGAGAGAGAGAGAGAGAGAGAGAGAGAGAGAGAGAAGAGAGAGAGAGAGAGGCAGGAGGGTCGCTGATGGGATGATGGCTTGGGTGTGATGGGGGGGGGGGGGGGTACGAAGAAGCGAGAGAGGGGAGGAGGAAATGAGGAGGTAGAGGGGGAGGAGAAGGAGTAGGAGGAGGAAAAAGAAGAGGAGAGGAGGGAGGAGGAGAAGGGGGGTGGGGGAGCAGAAGGAGTAGGAGGAGAAGAAGGTGGAGGAGGAGGAGGAGGAAAAGGAGGAGGAGGAGGAGGAAAGGGAGGAGGGGGAGGGGGAGGAGGAGGAGCAGGAGGAGCAGAAGGAGTAGGAGGAGGAGGAGGTGGAGGAGGAGGAGGGGGGAAAAGGAGGAGGAGGAAGAGGAAAAGAAGGGGGAGGAGGAGTAGGAGCAGAAGGAGTAGGAGGAGGAGGAGGAGGAGGAGGAGGAGGAGGAGGAGTAGGAGTAGGAATAGGAGTAGTAGTAGTAGGAGGAGATAAAATAGGAGGAGGAGGAGAAGGAATAGGAGGAGGAGGAGGAGGAAGAGGAGGGGAGGGGGGGGAGGAGGAGGACGAGAATGAAAGAGTCACAGAATATCGTGAAGCGAAAAAAAGGAAATAGAACAAAATGGTAATTTTAAAAAGGAGGAACGTAGCGAGGAGAAGGAAAATACAAGAACGGGAATAAAAATAAGGAAGAAGTAAGGAGTAAGGAGAGGAGTAAGAAAAGATACGAGAAGAGGACAAAAAGTGAAAAAAAAGAGGAGGAACATAAGACAAACGTAAAAAAAAAAAAAAACGACTAAAACAAAAACAACAAAACAACAACAACAAAACCACCACGATATTTACCCCACACAAACAAACACGACCCTTGCCCTTTCCTACTAAAGCTATTGTGATGGCGAATGTAGTTAGTTCATTCACAGCAGATACATCAATAACCTAGGTTTTGCCATCAATGTTATTATTCCTATTATCCAGCGCCACAATAGAACAGCATAATCCAAAAGCCATTATCGGTACATCGACTTTCAGAAGAAACGCGGTTAAAATAGTTATATTATAACCAGTTACAGAGTGAAAAAAATATATGGATGTGTGTGTGCGTATTGTTAATGGAGTAATGGTCAAAATTGTTAAATTGGAAGTGAGAGTAGAACAAATTGATAGGTATGATGAGGGGAGATGGTGATGATGATGATTGCTGATGATGGTGATGGTGAAAATGATAATGAATGTGGTAAATGTTGATAATACTGGTTACTTCTGTTGATTACACTCATTTGAGAATCGTCATATTAATTTTTTCATAACGATTACTAGTATACAATGACACACAAAATAATAATCATGAGAATATAGATACAGCCCCAAAAATATCATAATGTTCATACTAATAATAAGATAAATACAGACATATATACGAAATTATTGAAAAATGACAATCTCATTTCATGCTACGTGCTGTGTCTCTGAGAGTGAATCAGCTTCGACGTTGAGTTTGATATGCAAAATACTCATTAATTATTCAAAAATATCTTGAAAAACGTTTTAGAAGTCGAGAGAGTGATCTCCTTACAAGACCTCTTGCGCTGTGACTAAAGTATGCCAGAGGAGAGTAGAGGGGGAAAAAAGAAGAAGGGGAATGGAAGAGAGAGAGAAGAGGAGGAGAGAGAAGAAAGGGAAAAGGGAGAGAGAGAGGGGAGGAGAGATAAAAAGGGAAAAGTAGGAGAGAGAGGAGAGGAGGAGAAGATGTGAGAAAGAAGAGGCAGAGAAGAAGGGGAAAGGAAGAGAGAGAAGAAAGGGAAAGGGAGAGAGAGTGGGGAAGAGAGATAAAAGGGGAAAGTAGGAGAGAGAGGGGAGGAGGAGAGAGAAGATGGGGAAAAGAAGAGGGAGAGAATAGGTGAGAAGAGAGAGAGAAGTGGTGAGAAGAGAAGAAGAGGGAAGGAAGAGA
>NC_061826.1:10192133-10194633 GCF_019202785.1 Penaeus chinensis | reverse complement strand
CTATCCATCTTACTCTCTTTGTCATTTTCATTTCCTCCATTTTACTAACTATTCGAAAATTACCTTTACATTCTAACCCTCTCTCCTTCCTTATTTCCCTATTTGCTTGCTCAATTATTCCTTTTTTTTTTTTTGTCTAATTTACGCTCCTCGCTATCACTCCTCCCTCCTCTCTCCTTTAATTTCATTTTTTCTTTCCGTTTTCTCCTCTTCCTCATTCGCACCTCCCCCCCCCACCCCCTCCCTCACCCCCTTCTAATCACTAAAACAAAGAGAGAGAAAATCCGGCGTGATATCGGTGTCTCTCTCTTTATGTTTCCTCTTTCTTGTCTTCTTTCTCTCTCTCTCTCTCTCTCTCTCTCTCTCTCTCTCTCTCTCTCTCTCTCTCTCTCTCTCTCTCTCTCTCTCTCTCTCGCTCTCTCTCCCTCTCTCTCTATCTATCTCTATATCTATCTATCTCTCTCTCTCTCTCTCTCTCTCTCTCTCTCTCTCTCTCTCTCTCTCTCTCTCTCTCTCTCTCTCTCTCTCTCTTTCTCTTTTTTTTTCCTGTCTTCCCTCATTGTCTCATTCCTCCCTTTTCCTCTCACTTCCTCTATGTACCTTTCACCTTCTTTATTCGTGTCCATCACTTTCTCCCGCTTTTCTTTGCTACTTTTTTCATCTCTCTTTCTCTCTTCGCTTCCTCCTCCTTCTTCAGCCTTTTCTTTCATTCTCCTTTTCACGTTTCTTTCTTTCATCATTTTGCTTTACCTTCTCCTTCCTCCTTGTCTATCCTTCCTTCTTTCCTCTCTTTCTCTTTTCCCTCTTCCATTTCTTTGTCTATTTTGTTCCTTTTTTCCAATTTCCTTTTCCTCTTCTCTTTATTTCCTTCTTTTTCCAATTCTTTGCATTCACTTTCAAATATCCTTCCTCTTATTTTCCCTCCCCTCCCCTTTTCTTTCCTTATTTTCTTCTTCCTTCCTCTCCTCTTCCTTTCCTTTTCCTTCTCATTCACTCCCTTCCTCTTTTCCTCTCTCTTTTCCTTCCTCTCCTTTCACCACTTTTTTCTCTCCTATTCTCCCTGTCTCCTCTTCCCCTGTCTATTTACCCTTTTTTTCTTTCACTTCTTTTCCTTTAACCTCTGCCCCTCTTCCCTTTCCCTCCTTATTCTTCCTCTGTTTTTCTCCTTGTTTTCCCTTTGTTCTAACATTCCTCCCTTCCTCTTCCCTCGCCTTTCCTCTCCCCTCTCTCTTTTCCTTTCACCTTTTCTTCTTCCCTTTCCTCCCCTCTCCTTTCCATTCGCCCTGATCCCCATCATCTCGTCCTTCCCCCTCTCTCCCTCTCTCTTCCCCCTCTCTTTCCCCTTGCCCTCTTACCCACCTCGCTTTCCCTCCCCTCCCTCTCCCTTCCCTTTCCTCCCTCCTCTCCCCTCCCTCCCCCCATCACCCACCCTGTCCCCTTACTCTCCCCTACCTTCCTTTCCCCCTCATTTCCCCCCCTCCCCCCCTTCCCCCCCTCCTACCCCCTTGTTCTGATCACTATCATCCTGAAGGAAGCCAGACGCAGCCTCCTCATTCGCCTGTGTTCGAAAGCGGTGATTGGCAGTTCAAAAATCGATCGTCGAGATTACATATAGCGAGAGAAATTAGGATTGTCAATAGCGCTCGTTGGTTGAAATGATCGGTTTCGGACGTCGTCGAATACGTCATTCAGATTAGGATTGTTGGGTGTGGTAGGCTGAGTGGTTGTGTGTTAGAGTGGCAGCATGTGGCACAGTGTGGTAGGCTGAGTGGTTGTGTGTTAGAGTGGCAGCATGTGGCACAGTGTGGTAGGCTGAGTGGTTGTGTGTTAGAGTGGCAGCATGTGGCACAGTGTGGTAGATTGAGAGATTGGTAGAGTATGGCAGGATGAGAGTGTGGTAGATTGAGAGGGTGGTAGAGTATGGCAGGGTGAGAGTGTGGCAGATTGAGAGAGTGGTAGAGTATGGCAGGATGAGAGTGTGGTAGATTGAGAGGGTGGTAGAGTGTGGCAGGGTGAGAGTGTAGTAGATTGAGAGAGTGGTAGAGTATGGCAGGGTGAGAGTGTGGTAGATTGAGAGAGTGGTAGAGTACGGCAGGGTGAGAGTGTGGTAGATTGAGAGAGTGATAGAGTGTGGCAGGCTGAGAGTGTGGTAGATTGAGAGAGTGGTAGAGTATGGCAGGGTGAGAGTGTGGTAGATTGAGAGAGTGGTAGAGTATGGCAGGGTGAGAGTGTGGTAGATTGGGAGAGTGGTAGAGTAGGCAGAGGTGAGCGTAGTGTAGTGGTAGTGTGATAGAGTGGCAGAATGTGGTAGAGTGTGGCAGAATGAGAGAGTGGCAAAGCATGGCAGGGTGGGAGTGTGGTAGAATGGTAGTGTGGGTATGTGGTTGAATAAGTAGTAGTGTGGGCTTGTGGTAGAAAAAAGGGAATGCGTTGAAGTGATAGATCAGGTGCTTAAGGGGAAAGGGGAGGAGGGAAGGGAACAAATAATTCTTTATTTGAG
>NC_061826.1:10177133-10179633 GCF_019202785.1 Penaeus chinensis | reverse complement strand
TTTCGGTCGTATGCGAAAATGAGTGGGATTTTTACTCTCTCCGATGCTCATTTTGTATGGTCTTAGGGCGATGTTCATTTCCTTTCTTGTTGTCATCGTTGTCTCTGTCGTTAGCTTTATTTTTATCATATTTTATCATGATGATGATGATGATGATGATGATGATGATGATGATGATGATGATGATGATGATGATGATGATGATGATGATGATGATGATGATGATGATGATAATGATGATAATAATCATCATCATTATCATTCTAATCATGATTACTACTTTTCTACTCTTCATCATTTATTTCGACTTACTGGCCCCTAGCTCCTCCGATAAGTAAACAATCCTTGCTCATTAGCATTTATAACAAAGTGAAAAAATTATTAGACAAATATTTTCATCTAAATGTTTTGGAGAGTACGATTAAATTACTAAATGAAGAAACGGAAAAATAGGTGAGATTTTTTATTTATTTTTATTATTACTCTTTTCAAATAAATGTGCGGGTATTAGCTTGATAAATGACTAAGGCTCAAAATAGCGATGGATCTGATTAACAATTTAATCACCTAATAAGTAAAGCTAATGATTCCTTGTTAAAGGGATAGTTAGACTGGCATTCAGACTAGTTCGCGTCAGTACAAAATAGATGAACAAATAGACATATATCGAGTAGTTACGTAGACACAGTAGATTTTGAAATACTGAAGAATCCGGTTTGACTCTAGAACTAATGCTTTAAAATGGAAATAAAGAAATTTATTTCTTTCTTCTTCATCTTATTCCTATTGTTATCGTTATTATCATTGTTATTATTAACATAATGATGATAATAACACTAACACTAATGATTACGATAATAATCGTAAAGATAATAAAATGATGATGATAAAAATATTGATAATAATGATATCAATAACAATGAGGATGATAATAATATTAATAATAATAATCATAACAATAACAATAACAATAACAATAAAAATGATAATGACAATACTAATACTGACAACAACAATAACAATACTAATGATAATTATGATAATAATTAGTATTACTATTATTATCATTATTGTCACTATTATCATTATTATCATCATCATTATTTTATTGTTATTTCCATTTTCATTAGTATCATTGTTATTACTACTATCAACATCATCATCACCATCATCATCATTATTGTTATTATTATTATTATTATTATTATTATTATGATTATTATCATCATTGTTACTATTATTATTAATACTATTATTATTATTATCATGCTCTGATTATCATGATTAATAGTGTATCATAATCGATGACTACTAATTAGCTATTATTACGATTATCATTAGTTTAGTAACCACACACACACTGCTTAGACTAGGCAAACCATAGTGTTAAATTGCAAAGAAAAATATCTTGTGATATTCCTGAGCGTCGTGGTGGCAGACATGAAGTAATATTCTATGATGTTATATAACGGTTATGAAGGTGATATAGCCCGACGCAATGTAATGAGTATATTTGTCATAAAATCGTATGTCATGCTGAAGAATGTAGTTTGATATAATCTTTATAAACGTCATAATCATAGGTTTAAACGTATATTACTAGTTTAAAGCGAATCATTACATGCTTGGTGTCATAATCCTATTTGGCAATCAGTGACACGCAAAGAGTATATTCAATTTAGAATCCTTTATGATCCAAGCGCAGCTGTTATGTATGATCCATGATATGTATAGCATATGCGAACATTCATAGAAATCTGGCTCTAGCGATTTAGAAATAGAATTTACAGACAGAAATAATTAAACATGCCGGCAGCAATAAAGCCGACAGGAAATTACTTCTTCTGTACGTGTATTCCATCTATTTTTATTACATGTAAATATCAGAGCGTCCCCGCCGGTCGTGTCGGTAGCGATGACGTCAGGCAAGCAAAAGCGACACAAACTCGCCGGAGTACGAGCGCCTGCTTTTACTAACACTCCCTAGTGGTGGCGATGGCTGTGGCACCAGGCAAGCACAAACGGCACAAACACTACGGGGTCTGCGCGCCGCGTTTCACTAACACACTAACCTTCCCGTCACGCTGCGCTTTACCAACAAACTTTCACCTGATTTGCAATATCATCTTTGCACCGAGCCTTCTCTGCCGGAACATTGTATTCAGCCGAACTGTGAATTAATGGTGAAAAATAAGCAGGAGAGACCGGGCTTCAGCGAGGCTTTACGAGAGCACAGCGCACCACAGATTTCAGTTGACAGTCCATTGGGTAGGTAATGGGTCCTCTCTTAGGCAATTTACCGCTAAACACTCCGGTCAGTGTTGTAAATGACAGCGGGGAAAATCTCTGCGTTGGGCAAGGACTCATCGCTTAATTGTGCATATGGTGATGGCTGTGTTAGGCTACGGACGAGCCGATTATTTACGATTGGGAGAGCAAATTCCTGCGATCTTATCATGTGTTGGTTACAAGTTGCATGATTGCTTTTAAGATCAGTAAC
>NC_061826.1:10152133-10154633 GCF_019202785.1 Penaeus chinensis | reverse complement strand
GGGAGAGGGGTGGGGGGGTGGAGGGAGAGAGTGGTAGTTAGTTTAAAGATAATCTCGTGAGATTGAGGAGACTGAACCCTTTGTTATATTTTTTTCTTCTCTTTTTGCATTTCGCTCATGCTTTATTGCCTCTTTCTCCGTTTTCTCAGGGATATCGTTGCTTGTCTGTGTCACTTTTATTATCTACGGGTTATCTATCATTTATCTCTACCGCTATATACCTATGTAAGTCTGTCTATATATTTTCCTATCTCCCTCTTTTCTTCTTAGTCTGTTTTTTTTTCTGTCTATCTTCATGTCTATATGTGTCTGTCGGTCTTTTTCTCTCTCTCATTGTCTGTCTGTCTTTCTTTGTCTGTCTGTCTTTCACTCTCTATCTCCCTCTCTCTCCATCTCTCTTTCTGTGTGTGTGTGTTTGCCTTTTCCGTCCTCCTTCTCTTTGTGTCTGCGTCTGCTCTCTCTCTCTCTCTCTCTCTCTCTCTCTCTCTCTCTCTCTCTCTCTCTCTCTCTCTCTCTCTTTCTCTCTCTCCATCAATCTATCTATATGTCTGTCTCTCTATCTCTCTCTTTCTCTTTCCATCTATCCATCTATCCCCTGCTTCCTCTCCCTAAAGGACAAAGAGAGAGGGAGAAAGAGAGAGGAAAGAGAGAGAAAGAAAGGAAGAGAGAGAGAGAGAGGAAGAGAGATAGAGAGAGAGAGAGAGAGAGATAGATAGATAGATAGATAGATAGATAGATAGAGAGAGAGAGAGGGGGGGGGGGAGGAAGAGATAGAGAGAAAGAGAGAGAGAGAGAGAGAGAGAGAGAGAGAGAGAGAGAGAGAGAGAGAGAGAGAGAGAGAGAGAGAGAGAGAGAGAGAGAGAGAGAGGGGGGGAGAGAAGGAGGGAGAGAGAGAGAGAGAAAGAAAGAGAGAGATGGGGGGGGGGGGATTTCAGACGGTACGGAGCTCACCGTTTCCCTGACATTAGGATTAAAGATTTAATATCAATTCTCCTACCAATAGAAAGAAAGCAAAAACTAAAAAATGAGATATAGATATAATGATAATGTTATTGACAGTATGGAGAATGATCATCATATTGACCTTGAAAATGATAAAGGCAACAGAAGTAATGAGGATGATAATTACTCAGAAAATGTATCATGATAGTTGTAATAACAATCATAACATTAACAATAATAATTACAACAGTAATGGTAATAATGGTAACACTTATCATTATGATATCATTATCATAACAATGATAAAAGTAATAATAATAATAATAATAGTAATTGTAGTAGTAGTAGTAATACTAATAACTGACAACAACAATGACAACTGATAACAATAATAACGATTGATTATTACAATAATAAAATGATGATGATATAATAATAACAATAACAATAGTAATAATAACAATAATAATAATGATAATGATAAAATAGCCATGACAACATTGATGACAATGACTGCAACAACCACAACAGAAATAACAGAATAATAATAATAATAATTATAATAATAATAAAATCACATAGCCTTAAATCAATACTCATATAGGAATAATATTAAAACCAAAAAACTCCAGATCTATAGATATATCCTACAGTAATGCAATTTTCCTCTAATATAGCTTTTATAACATCAAGGTATGTTTACGGTTGCGTGATACCAAGGCGTAAACGAATCCGTGATATAAATAGGATATATTGCGCTTAACAACAAAGAGACTGGAGGGCAATGACCACAAAACAAACTATATGTACGTGTGACTATAACCCTTTGAAATGCTGGATTACATATAAACTTTTATAATGATACTTGTTTTCTAAGTGCATTGCTTAAAAAAAATGGTTAAAGTTTGGTTAAAACGATTGGTGATCATGAACATATTTTGCAAAAAGGATTTTTAATCCTCATAGATATCATATACGATAGTAATGCGATAGTAATAAAAGGAAAAACATCCATGTCCATATATATGTTCCCTATGAAGCTTGTGACAGTAAAAGGGGAAAGAGTATTGATATTGAAAATTATTTGTGACGTTGGTATCACATTAGTAAACCTTTATGATTTTTCCATTGTTGTTATCATGCTCAATATTGTCATCATTACTGTTAACATTATTGCATTCAGTATTACTTTTAAAGTTGTTGTTTGATTTATCATTAATATCATTAAAATCATTATTATTATCATTATCGTTATTACAATTATCAATATTATTAATGTTGCTATTATTAACATTATCATAATATTTGTATCATTATTATTATCTTTATTATTACTAATGTTATTGTTAACATCATCATCATCACCACCACCATCATCATTACCATCACCATCCTCCTCCTCCTCCTCCTCCTCCTCCTCATCATCATCATCATCATCATCATCATCATCATCATCATCATCATCATCATCATCATCATCATCATCACCATCATCATCATCCTCATCACCATCACTACCACCACCACCATGACCATCATCATTACTGCACCCGCGTTC
>NC_061826.1:10099633-10107133 GCF_019202785.1 Penaeus chinensis | reverse complement strand
CAATGTGTACACACACACACACACACACACACACACACACACACACACACACACACACACATATATATATATATATATATATATATATATATATATATATATATATGTGTGTGTGTGTGTGTGTGTGTGTGTGTGTGTGTGTGTGTGTGTGTGAATAAAGCTTGTATCGTCTAATAGCTGAATGAATTCCTTCATCTCTGCTTATATTCTCTACTGCTTAACTATGTAGGCTCATTCTCCTTCTCCACCTGATCATTTTATTCCCATTTCCTCCGCCACCTCTTCACCTAAGCATCCTTCTACCTTGTTTGACCTCTCACTCGTAATTCAGTGCCCTTTGCTGTCCGGTTCAATCACTTGGAATCCTTAATTTACTATTTGGTTACTTATCCCTTACCACCCAGTCAGTTAGATGTTCTCCTACTGCTATCCAAGTGATTAGACGGCTTTCCCTCTCTTAGCCAACCAGTTACAGTACACGCCTTCCCCTTTATCAGCCAATAACTTAATTGTTCTCCCTTTTACCACCCAATCAGTTAGAAGCTCTTCTTCTTCTATTCCAGTGATTAGACGCCTTTCCCTCTATCAGCCAATCTTTTCGTTGCCCTCCACTCCATCACACAATAGGTTAGACGCCCTCCACTCTACTAGCCAATAGTAGTCTCTATCATCTATTCGTTCCCAACTTAATCTATCCCAACTCGAGGATTGTAAAGAGTCATTCCATCAATATACAGAAACTTATCGTATACGAAAAGTAACAAGTGTTTGTATCTTTATAACCCCCAAAGCTATGAATTGAAGAATACAACAAATAGTTTACAAAGGGCAATGGGTTAGTCAGTGGATATGCATAATAAAAAGTCAGGTCAGGTCAGGTCTTCACGACAGTAATTCTTCGTTGGATAAAGATACAAAGTGTTCTATCTATTGTTCTGAATATCTAATTGTATCATAATAGTGTATCGGTCTTTTAGATCATTCAAGAGGTAGGTACGTCTTTTTAATAGCATACATCATCAATACATAATCCAATTTTAAATCAATTATATCGATTAACACTGCCAAAATAATCGCAAGATGTAACTCTTGAAGGAAAATGTTTTGTTCATTCATTCATTCATTCATTTTACTCAGAGATATCCCCGCTTCTTCTCCAGCAAAAAAATCGATTCTATTTCTCACATATGTCGCCATTTCTAGACATTGCTTAATTATAACTCTCGGGTTCATTTTGTCGCGATCATATTCTTTTAATGACCGAAATAAAACTTACACACACACACACACACACACACACACACAAACACACACACAGACACACACTGACAACACAACAGCATACACAACACAACATAACACACTCACTCAACACACACACACACACACACACACACACACACACACACACACACACACAACACAACAACAACAACACACACACACACACACACACACACACATACACACACACACACACACACACACATACACACACACACACACACACACACATACACAAACACACACACACAACACAACATAACACACTCACTCGTCAGATACCCCCCCTCCCCTTACCACCCAAACCCCCATACACACAAACACAGAAACCCCCAAAAAACACAAACACACACACACACAGATAAAGGTAAATTGCAAAAGAGACAAATTGACCAAGATAAGAGGTTGCTTGTAAGACCTGCGTAAGTCTCCGAGGCTGAGATAAAGTGATCAGACCACATGTCTCGCAGTCCACAGATAACAGCCGTGGGGGAAGGTGAAGGAGAAGACTGGGTTGGTGAATTCGAGGAGATTGTGGGTCAAGGAGACAAAGAGCTTCCGTGAGAAATATGGTTTCGGTCTTGCTACGTGTGGGTGGATTTTTTTTTTATTTAATTGATTTTTTTTTTTTTTTTTTTTTGGCCATGGTTGTAGTTGCTGTTTTTTTTATTATTGTTATCATTATTATCATCATCATTATTATTTTTATTATTAATGTTAATTTTTGTTATTGTTATTATCATTGTTGTTGTTGTTATTGCCATTATTATTACTAATATTATATTATCATCACCTTTATTGTTATCACTATTAATATTATTATTTTTATTATTATCATTATTATTATTATTGTTGCTATTACTATTATCCTTATTATTATTATTGTTGTACTTATTATCATTATTATTATTATCATTATTATTATTATCATTATTATTATTATCATTATTATTGTTATCATTATTATTGTTATTGTTAATATTATTATCATTACTATTATTATTATTATTATTATTATTATTATTATTACTATTGCTCTTAATAATATCATTATCATCATTATCATTTTTATTTTTATTGTCATCACTAATTGTTAATATTATTGTTTACATTATTATTATTTTCATTATCATTATTTTTATTATTATTATTTTCATCATTATCGTTATCATTATCATTATTATTACAACTATCATTATCATTATCATTTTTATTAGTATTATCATCATTATTATAATTATCATCTTTATCATCATTATCATCAATATTATCATCCTCCTCCTCATCCTCATCATCATTATCATTATTATTATCATAATTATGTCTTATTATCATTATTATTATTATTATCACTATTATCATTGTCATTATTATTATTACTGTTATAATTATTATTTTCTTATTAATATCATAATTCTTATTCTTATTCTTATTCTTATTCGTATCCTTATCATCATTTATACTATTATCATCATTATCAAATTGTAAAAGATAAATGAAGAATCTGAGAACAAGGAAGCTGTTTGTTAAATCTCAAAGGAAAGGTGGCTGTTGGCTGTCAATTGCTTCCTCTAGTCCGCCTGTTATTGCTCTCTCGTTCCTCTTATCGTGTTTCTTCTCTGGTTGTTGTCCTTTATTTTTTCCTCTTTCCTTCTTTCGTGTGTTTTATTCTTTCGACTTTTTAGATTTTCCTCTTTTGAAATTATCATTTTTTTCTTCTTTTTTTTCATATCTTTTCATTCTCTTCTGGTCAGTTTATGTTCCCATTTTCTTTTTGTATTTATTTGATTTATTGTAATTCTTTTTTCCTTTTTTTTTTTTTTTTAAATCGTCTCCCAGAACAAACTATATACAAACAAAAGCGTTTGGTGTATTGGACATGAAAATAAAACAAACATTTTAATTTGCTGATAGTCTTCTTTATATTTCAGACACGAAGTGATTTACTGTCTTCTCAATGACTTTGCTATACTGTCATAAAAAAAAAACTAAGAAAAACATTTTCTTTTCTCTCAAGGATGAGGTGGAATTATTGTACAAAGAGATAAAATAGCGAGAATCATGTCGTAATGAGATTTCAAATACCAGCTGAAGAAACGAACATGTGTTGTAAAGTGTCCAGTTATTTCTGCTTATCCTATAAGATATTAAAGGAGTTTTTTATTTTCGTTTTTCATCTTTTTGTTTATCTTTGTTTCTCTCTCTCTCTCTCTTTGGCATTGATGTACAACATATTTGACTGAGGGTACTATGAGTAAGACTATTATTATAAAAGGGAAATAGCAATATAAGCATACAATATAAAATATGATACAATATAAAATAAAATTTAAGGAAATTTTATCCTAATGAAATTAACCTTTATAATCTCATTAAATTATATGTATTTAATGCTTTAATGTAAAGAACCTTAGGTATGGCGACTAATGCTTCATTTCCCACAAGAAAGTTCTCTACGCCTTTTTATTCTTTTTATTGCCTTTCCCTTTTTCCTCTTCCTCCCTTTTCTCTTGCACCTTTTTTTTTTTCTTTTTTTTTTTCCTTTTCTTGATTGTCTCTTTAATGTTTTTATCCTTCTCTCCCTCATTTCTTTTTATCTTTCTATCGTCTTCTCCTTTCCCATCCCCCTTTTCCAAGCCTTGTTTACTTTTTCTTCTCCTCTCCTCTCTTTTTTCCTCTCTCTTTCCTCCCTCCTCCTCTTCTTCTCCTTTATTTTTTCCCTTCCTCTTCGCCCTTTTTCCTTTCGCCCTCTCCTTCCCGCCTGACTATTTTCTTTCTTCTCCTCTTCTCCCCTTTCTACTACCCTGCTCACTTTTCTTCTTTCTCTTTCCCTCTTCCCTCTTCCTTCTTGCCTTTTCTCCCTGCCTTTCCCTCTTCCCCATCCCCATTTTCTCGTCTCCATGCCCTCCTCTTCTCTCCTCTTCTTCCCTCCTCCCCCTTTCTTCATCCCTTCTCCCCCCTCTCTCCCCTTCCCATTCCCCTTCTTCCTCTGCTTCTATCCACCTCTTCTTTTATCTCCTTCTTCTCTTTCTTCCCCTCTTTTCTCTCCTATCTTTCCCTTTCTCCTTCTTCCCTCACCCCCTCCTTCTCCCTTTTTCTCTTTTCCCTTCTCCTTTTCCCTCTCCTTTTTCCATATCTCTCTCCTTGCCTTTCCCTCTCTCCCTCCCTTCCCTCTTCGTCATGACCTCTCCCTTTCCCTCCTTCTCCATCCCCGCTATCCATCTTCTTTCCCCTTTCTTTCCTTCCTTCTTCCGTCTCTGTTCTCCCTCCCCATCTCCCTATACTCTCCCTCATTTTCTCCCTATCTTCTCCCTCCCTTGTTCCCTCCCCCTTCCTTCTCCATCTCCCTCCCTTACCCTCCCCATATCCTCCCTTTTCCTCCCTTTCCCCCCTTCTTTCTTTTCCCTCCCTTCTCCATTTCCCTCCCCCCTTCCCAATATCTTCCCCCTTCAGCCAATCTTTTCGTTGCCCTCCACTCCATCACACAATAGGTTAGACGCCCTCCGCTCTACTAGCCAATAGAAGTCTCTATCATCTATTCGTTCCCAACTTAATCTATCCCAACTCAAGGATTGTAAAGAGTCATTCCATCAATATACAGAAACTGTCTTCCCCCTTCCCGATATCCTTCCTCTCTCCCCTTCCCCCTTCCCCCCTTCCTCCTTTTCCCTCCCTTCCCCCCTTCCCGATATCCCTCCTCTCCCCCCTTACCCCTTACCCCCCCTTTCCTGCCTTTCCCTCCCTTCTCTATCTCCCTTCCCTCCTTCCTGAATATCCCTCCTCTCCCCATTCCCCTTCTCCCCCCTCCTCCTTTTCCCTCCCTTCTCCACCTCCCTCCCCCCCTCCCCCCTCCCCCTCCCCATCCCCCTTTCCCCCCCTCCTCCTTCTCCATCTCCCTTCACCCCTTCCCGATATCCCTCCCCTCTCCCCTTCCCCTTCCCCCCCCCCTTTCCTCCTTTTCCCTCCCTTCTCCATCCCCCTTCCCCCCTCCCAATCCCCCCTTCCCCCTTCCCCTCCCCTTCCTCCTTTTCCCTCCCTTCCCCTTCCCCTTCACCCCCTTCCTCCATCCCTTTCCCCCCCCTTTCCCCTTCTCCCTTCCCCTCCCCTTCCTCCTTTTCCCTCCCTTCTCCACCTCCCTCCCCCCTCCCCTCCCCTTCCTCCTTTTCCCTCCCTTCTCCACCTCCTTCCCCCCTCCCCTCCCCAGCCCCCCTTCCCGACAATGGTCATTGAAGGGGGAATCGGCTTCGCTAATGGACCATTACGACCTCTGTCCGTTGCCTGACCAGCTCTTTTGTCTGTTGCTGTCAGGGAGTGTTGTCCGGTACGAGCTGGCAGAGATGGTTGGCAGAAACGGTCGTCGGAAACGTAATGTCAGAGGGGTGTTGTCAGAGAGAGTTATCAGAGGTGTGTTGTCAGAGAGTGTTGTCAAAGAGGTGTGCTAGTCAGAAAAGGGATGGCAGAGGTAAGAATGAAGAGGAAGAAGGAGGAGGAAGAAGAAGATGAGGAAGAAGAAGAAGAAGATGATGAAGATGAAGAAGAAGAAGAAGAAGAGGAAGGAGAAGAAGAAGATGAGGAAGAAGAAGAAGAAGAAGAAGAAGAAGGAGAAGAAGAAGAAGGAGAAGAAGAAGAAGGGGAAGGAGAAGAAGGAGATGAAGAAGAAGAAGAAGAAGAAGAAGAAGAAGAAGGGGAAGAAGAAGAAGATGGAGATGAAGAAGAAGAAGAAGAAGAAGAAGGAGATTATGAAGAAGACGAAGAAGAAGAAGGATATGAATAATAATAATAAGAAGAAAACAGCAAGAAAATACATTCAAAGAAAGAAAAACAAATAGACTTTCGAGTAAAAACACTTTAGTAGACTTCTGTTATTTTGCTCTGGCTGTGTCCTATCTCTTATCTCTCCGACATATCACCATTTTCCCGCATCACTCCCCTGTGCCACCTACATATCACTGTTGTATCACACACGTATCACTTCCTTGCATTACAAACCTATCATTATTTGTCCTTATCCTCCATGTATCCCCCCGGCCACTATTCACCCGTATCACATACACGTAAGATTGTATCCCCATATCACACATGTATCTTTGGCCTGGAACACACTCGCCCTATCAAACACATAAACCTTCTCCAGTATAAGATACGCAGCAGCATAATGCTCCTTATAAGTACCATATATCAAGTACCTTGAATCGAATACGGATTACATATATGCCATTGCGACAAAAAAGAAAGAAAGAGAGAGAGAGAGAGAGAGAGAGAGAGAGAGAGAGAGAGAGAGAGAGAGAGAGAGAGAGAGAGAGAGAGAGAGAGAGAGAGAGAGAGAGAGAGAGAGAGAGAGAGAGGAGAGAGAGAGCGAGAGAGAGAGAGAGAGAGAGAGAGAGAGAGAGAGAGAGAGAGAGAGAGAGAGAATGAGAAATGAGAAAGAGAGACAGAGACAGAGACAAAGACAGAGACAGAGAGAGAAATAGAATTACAAAATAACAGTCTCTAGGTTTTTAATTTTCTTTGATTATCACGACGCAGGTATCGTTAAGAATAAGTAAGTGAATAGAGAAATGAGATTAAAAATGATGATAACTAAATAAACAAATGAAGAAATGAAGAAATATATATAGATAGATAGATAGATAGATAGATAAATAAATAGATAAATGAATAAATATATAGATAAAAATATAGCTAGATATATATGTAACTAATTAAGTGAACTAAATGAATACACATAAGTGAATAATAAAAAAATAAAAAAAACACACAAATAAATAAATACCTTTCCTCTTCAAATCCAAATTGCCTCTTTCCTGTCACCCTTAAGGCACAACCATCACTTTTATGACAAGGATATGACACGGTTTCACACGTCAGAGGCCGCAGGCAAACTCCTCCGTCGACGAAACAAAGCCAAAGATTGGTTTCATTACAATCATTCTGATCACCGGGGACTAACAATCAGTGACAGAGCCTCAGGTGTTCTGTCTTCATAACTTTTATCTCTGTTTGTGTGTTTGTGTGTCTGTCTGTCTCTTTCTCTGTGTGTGTGTGTGTGTGTGTTCCTCCTTCTCACTCTCTCTCTCCTACTCTTTCTCTTTCTCTCTCTCCCCCTTTTCCTTTCTTTCTCTCTCTATATCTCTATCTCCCTGTCTGTCTGTCTGACTGTCTGTCTGTCTGTCTGTCTCTCTCTCTATATTTCTTTATGATTAACATCTGAACCCC
>NC_061826.1:10044633-10049633 GCF_019202785.1 Penaeus chinensis | reverse complement strand
CAAAACCATACAGACACAAGCATAAACACACACACACACACACACACACACACACACACACACACACACATACAGATACAACACGAATATAAAACAGAAACAAATATAAATCTACCAATATACATATTAGATATAGTTTGAAAAATATGATTTGTATCGGCCTTTATCATATTTGATAATGTAATTAGATAGCTTTTTATACAGAAATTAAAGCGTGAATGCTATCATGACAGCAAAATAGGATTAAACGGTGAAATATGATAGATATTATGAAGAAAAGGATGGTGATAATACATCTGAAAGGAGGGCAGTTGCAGTAAATAATGATTATGATGAAACCAATTAGTGATTATGATTATCATCGATGATATTTTAACTAATACTATCATCATTATAACGAGGATAATGATAATCAAAGAGACAATTATGTTAGAAAATAAAGGAAACGGTTTTTGATATGGCATCGTACTTTCTCCACACAATAACGTAACAGACAAAGAAAATAAACATAAGAATTATTATCGGGAAAGAATTGCGGAAAGAAAGTCAGGAAAGGAAATCGGCATTCCTTCCCTTCTCGTTTATTCCTAAACAATCATCCTACCCCTAGAAAAAAGGATAATAATAAAAAGGAATTATATTTATGTTGATAAGGGCATTCCATTTCCAAGATCAGCTTTGCGAGAAGATTTTTTTTTTTTTTTCACACGTGGACAACGTTGATTTATAGATTCCTTTTGCAACAGAACACTTTACACGATGATATTAAAAATGAAAAAAAAAAAAAAAAGGTTTTCAGGGACCGTGAAGAGGGACGATCAAACTCATTCGAGAGTAAGAAAATGCTATAACAGCGCTAGCGATCACGATGATCATTCTTATCATTCTTGGAAGAGCTGACGGCGATGGAAGGAACTTAATGGCTGTGATAGGAATTTTAGTAGCGTAATCTAACTGTAAGTACAGATTTGATTCTTATGTTATACATATCATGTACGTTATGCTTTATATCATAGTTATTTATGACGACTCTGGGGAAATATCATAGCAGTTACAAATATGTCAGTGTAAATATCATTAAAATAAAATGTCGCAAGTAGTATTATTTAGGTTGTATTGAAGCATCTTTTTTTTTTTTTTTTTTTTTTTTTTAGTCTTTTATTTACCATCCTGGATGATGCATGGTCATACATTATATAGTTATATTAAATTTGAATTTCAGGCTATAATATCATTATGATAAGTACCATATCAGTTAAAGGAAAGTCCTTAATATGGCACGCCGGCGCACAGCTTGGACGTGGAAAGGTATTGCTACATTTGATATGCGGTCACATGATACTACATTCCAGATTAGGATACAGCATAAGTATATCTTCTGAGACATCAGATGATATGAAATGGATAGATAGTTCTCCGTATCTCATGCTGAAAGTCTATAACATATGACACTCTAAGATATAATGTACAAATGTTCGCTTATATTCTTCATTACACAGTTCACACTTAGTTTCTTCGACATTACAAACTGTACTGACCTGCCAATACAATCTATATCCAAGCCTGATTCTTGCGGCCACCGTAGCACAATGTCTTGTTCTTATTTTATATAAACCATGAATAAATGAATCTTGCGTAAACCGGTCATAGTGGCATCGAAGCAGTAATTCAAATATGATGTGTTTCACCGTAGACTTTTGACACACTAGGCCTTGGAAATTTACCACATGGCATATCATGTAACTGTATTTATGAATATAACCATACACAAATATAAACCGGCAGGATAAAATCCTAGGCACAGAAAGCGTACATACATGCATACCCATGCAGTCATCCAAAAAAAAACACGCAGACACACGTAATGATATGAAACATCCATATTACATGCCATGAGTTTCTGATTGACAGCTTTCATAAACTTCAGCTTAGATACGAGACATCCTTCAGACAAGTCTAGACTTAAGTTAGCCAACTAGTCTGAAATTCTCTCCTTTTTATTCCTTCTTTCTTTCTTATCTTCTATTCTTATGTTTCGGGGATTAATTTGAAATTATCGGATCCAAACGTGTGATTTATTATTTTTTTATTTAATTTATATTTTTCATTTGTGTTCTCATGTCAAGTAAAATATTGGGAAAAAAATGGAGTTGGTGTTGGAATTGAAATTGCTCACACGAAAGCAATGAGTCAATTTTTTTCACATGATGTGTTATTAGATTTTCAGCTGTAAGTGCATATGCCTTTATTATCCGTGGTCTGATACGCGTCAAACTACAGTGGCTTGTGATTTCTGCAATCTTTTGTTATTCACTCTCGTTTCTCCTGTCTTTCGTTTCCCTCTGTCTCTCTCTCTCTCTCTCTCTCTCTCTCTCTCTCTCTCTCTCTCTCTCTCTCTCTCTCTCTCTCTCTCTCCCTTTCTCTCTCCCTCTCTCTTTCTCTCTCTCTCTCTCTTTCTCTGTCTCTTTCTTTCTCCCCCCCCCCCCCCCCTCTCTCTCTCTCACTCTCTCTCTCTCTCTCTCTCTCTCTCTCTCTCTCTCTCTCTCTCTCTCTGCTCTGGTGCAGGTAGCCTTCTTGCTGACCACCGTTCAAATACTGCGTTGTAACCATTGAAACAAGATCCTTATTATCTTTTATCATTACTCTATCTATTTATCTATTTATCTATCTACCTCTGTCTCTCTCTCTCTCTTACTCACTCACTCACTCACTCTCTCTCTCTCTCTCTCTCTCTCTCTCTCTCTCTCTCTCTCTCTCTCTCTCTCTCTCTCTCTCTCTCTGCTCTGGTGCAGGTAGCCTTCTCGTCTAACATTCTTGCTGACCACCGTTCAAATACTGCGTTGTAACCATTGTAACAAGTGGAATAAAGCTAGATCCTTATTATCTTTTATCATTACTCTATCTATTTATCTATTTATCTATCTACCTCTGTCTCTCTCTCTCTCTCACTCACTCACTCACTCACTCACTCACTCTCTCTCTCTCTCTCTCTCTCTCTCTCTCTCTCTCTCTCTCTCTCTCTCTCTCTCTCTCTCTCTCTCTCTCTGCTCTGGTGCAGGTAGCCTTCTCGTCTAACATTCTTGCTGACCACCGTTCAAATACTGCGTTGTAACCATTGTACTAAGTGGAATAAAGCTAGATCCTTATTATCTTTTATCATTACTCTATCTATTTATCTATTTATCTATCTACCTCTGTCTCTCTCTCTCTCTCACTCACTCACTCACTCACTCACTCACTCTCTCTCTCTCTCTCTCTCTCTCTCTCTCTCTCTCTCTCTCTCTGTCTGTCTCTCTCTCTCTCTCTCTTTATACTCTTCCCTCTTTGGACGCTGCTTTCAATGCACGGCCATTTCATATGTTCGTACGAGTACAATAGTATATGCTTACCTTTGTGTCTATGTGTCTATGTAAATGTATGTAAGCGCGTACGTATGTAAATAAATGTGTAATGTGTGTTTCTATGTCTGCGGGCGTACACATGTATGCATGTATATTTTCTGAATGCATGCATGGTCTAATGCATATCGTTGTACGTGTGCGTCTTTTAATGCGTGCATACAAATGCGTACACAACATACACATGTGTGTGGATCACCCCTCCCCCTCTCACTACACACGCACACTCTCTCTCACTCACAAACACAAAGACAAATCACCCGCCCATGCCCGGTTGCGTAAAGCCTCTCCGAATAAAGGCAAGGCCGAGAAATATGTTCGGCTTCCCCACGCTGTCCCGCCAGAGTTTAAAGAGGACGGTGGAGGCAGTCGGCGATACTCTTGGGTCCTCTCCTCTTCCCCCCCCCCCCCCCCCCTCCTAAAAACTCGAACGTGTACAGCAAAAACGGAGTAGACGCAGTAAAGATCCTCCTGTTCCTCCTCCACCTTCTTTTTCTCCTCCTCCTCCTCCCTCTCGTCATACTATTCGTCTTCCCCCCTCCTCCCTCCTCTGCTTCCTCCTTCTCTTCCTCCTCTTTCTCTTCCTCTCTCTCCCCCTTCCTCCTCCTCTTCATCTTTCCCCTCCTCTTCCCCTCCTCCTTCCTCCTCCTCTTCTCCCTCTTCCTCCTCTTCATCTTCTTTCCCCTCCACTCCCTCCTCCTCCTCCCCCTCCTCCAGTCCCTCCTCCTCCCCTCTTCCTCCGCGGCCGCTACCCCTTATCAAATATCTATCTGTTGCGCTGACACTTTGCATTCTCGCGCGGTTGCTTTGGCTTCGTGTGTATGTATATTGGGGAGAGATATGCTCTCTATCTTTACCCTTTCTCCCTGTATCTCCCTCTCTCTCTCTCTCTCTCTCTCTCTCTCTCTCTCTATATATATATATATATATATATATATATATATATATATATATATATATACAGTGTATATTCATATATGAACGTACAGCCGTCATGTAAGCTGAAGGGACATGGTGAAGATAGAGTACGTTTTCGATGAGACAGGACAGGTGTAACCTCCGTTACACTTGTTCTCTGGAACGCACATGTAATCGAGGCCTAAAAGGTATAAAGGCATCATAAAAACTTGAACACGTGTAGCAAAAACTGAGTAGACGCAGGAAAGATCAAACCCCTGTAGTGAACAGCTTATGCAAAATCAGCATAAGTGCAGAGTAGACTAAAGAAAAGAAAACAGGCAAAGTGTAGAGGTAGCGAAGCTTGTACATGTGAATAGGGAAGGTATACAAGAGTAATGAAGACGATGAAAGTGAAAGTAAGAGACATAGAGACTTGACGGGTGAAAAGGAAACCAAAACAATGTACCAAAGAAGATCAGACGAAAGCAAGAGAGAGAGAGAGAGAGAGAGAGAGAGAGAGAGAGAGAGAGAGAGAGAGAGAGAGAGAGAGAGAGAGAGAGAGAGAGAGAGAGAGGAGAGAGAGAGAGAGAGACCGAGAGCAAGGCGTTCCATCATGGGAGAAGAGATGCCTGAGTGAGGCTGGAATTTCCCGACAGCAGGCTATGCATAAGGCAAGAAGGCCACAAGACCCTTGTTAAATAT
>NC_061826.1:10009633-10012133 GCF_019202785.1 Penaeus chinensis | reverse complement strand
CCCCACCCCTTCTTCCTCCATTTCCACTTCATTATCTCCTCGCCTTACCTTCCTCTTTCCTCACCCCCCCCCCCCTCCATCTTCCCTCTCTTCACTCCTTCCTCCTCCAGTTCTTTTTTTCTTCCTCGTTCACTCCATTGTTTTTCTCTTCTTCCCTCCGTCTCCCTTCTCCTCCATTCGATTTTCCTTCCAACACCTCCACTTTCCTCCTTTTTCCTCTTCCTTCCTCCTTCACCATCCCTCTCTCCATCCCCCTCCCTCTACACTTCCTCCACCACCTCTTCACTTCATCTCCCTCCCCCTCCCTCTTCCTCCTCCCTCCAAAACCCCCTCTTCACTCCATCTCCCTCCTCCTACCTCCTCCTCCCTCCACCACCCTCTTCATTTCATCTCCCTCCTCCTCCCTCTTCCTCCTCCCTCCTCCTTCCTCCAACCCCTCCACCATCCTCTTCTCCCCCTCCACCCCTCCTCCTCCCTCTTCCTCCTCCCTCCTCCTTCCTCCAACCCCCCCACTATCCTCTTCTCCCCCTCCACCCCTCCTCTATCTCCTCCTTCCTCCGACCCCCCCACCATCCTCTTCTCCCCCTCTATCCCTCCTCCTCCCTGTTCCTCCTCCCTCCTCCTTCCTCCAACCTCCCCACCATCCCCTTCTCCCCCTCCATCCCCCCTCCTCCTTCCTCCAACCCCCCCACCATCCTCTTCTCCCCCTCCACCCCTCCTCCTCCCTCTTCCTCCTTCCTCCTCCTTCCTCCAACCCCCCCACCATCCTCTTCTCCCCCTACATCCCTCCTCCTCCCTCTTCCTCCTCCCTCCTCCTTCCTCCAACCTCCCCACCATCCTCTTCTCCCCCTCCATCCCTCCTCCTCCCTCTTCCTCCTCCCTCCTCCTTCCTCCAACCCCCCCCCACCATCCTCTTCTCCCCCTCCATCTCTCCTCCTCCAACCTCCTTCCTCCACCCCCCCCCCATCCTATTCTCCCCCTCCACCCCTCCTTCATCTCCTCTCCGCCTTGCCTCCGTGTTATAGAGTATGTTTCCTTGTCTGTCTACAAACCCGCTTAGCCAATACGGACAGAAGACTCTACAACACAAACTGTACGTGTAATTAAGGTATTTGTGAGCTTGCCTTGGAATATATTCGCGTTGAATGTTGTGTTTAGGAATCCAATTAGATTGATTTACATATAGATATAGTTATGGTTATGTAATTACAGTTGAATGTGGTGTAGCTTGCCAAAGAGAACCGTTTGGGTCGATATCATTATCTGGTTTAGGATGTAAATGTGTATATATATATATATATATATATATATATATATATATATATATATGTATGTATTATCTCTTTCTTTCTCTCTCTTTCTTTTTCCCTTATTCCCTTTCTGTCTTTCTATCTATCTATCGAATTGTCTATCTCTCTGACCGTGTGTGTGTGTGTGTGTGTGTGCGTGTGTGTGTGTGTGTGTGTGTGTGTGTGTGTGTGTGCGTATGTGTGTGAGTGAGCGTGCATGTGCGCGCACGTGTGTGCGTAAGCGCATGCTAGTACTAATATGCAAAATTAATAACAGGCTTTCCCTACGATACTCACCTCATTGGACAATATACCTTTAATTCTAGCCTCACGTGATGACAACACTACTAAATTCGCGTCGCATACGCCGGCTAAAGTAAAATTTGCGTAAAAAATACGTTTACATCTATTTTTTCAATGATCTTTAGTCTTTTGCGTCAGTAACAAACTGTTGTTATTTGTCTATTTTTATTGTTTTATTCTCTTTCATTCTTGCTAAAGAAAAGGATAATGGAAAAAGAGCCATCTTTTTCCTTCGTTTTCTCTATCTTTTTCTTATATTTGTTTTGCTTTCATATAAAATGCAATCTAACGTATGAAGCATGTGAGGGACAAATATGTCTATGAGAAAAAAAGATGGGTGGGGGGGGGGGGGGAAGAGAGTAAGAGAGAGAGAGAGAGAAAGAAAGAGAGAGAGAGGGCGGAGGGGGAGCGACAGACAGACAGAGAAACAGACAGACAGACAGAATGACAGAGAAGGAGGGAGAGAAGGAGAGCGCTTACTTCTGCTTGTCTATTATAACCTTCAAGTTAGAAAACTATTAATCACATCGATATATTCACCAAATACATAATCAATCTTCTGCTTTTGCTGTAGCTGTGTCTCATTCTTATTAGGGGTCGCTATGTAATCTGGCAGATACTTATATGACCGGATGCCCTTCCTGACGCCAGCCCTCTCTATTTACCTGGGCTGACTTACCCACCCTGTGATTAGATTACCAAATAAATAATCAATAATGTAGACAATAATTGATAAACTAGAAAATATACCTAACTCTCAGAAGCCGTCAATTTTCAACAACCGCAATTCAGCTGTAGCTTGCAAGACGGGATGCAATGTTGACCTTAAAAGCACAGCACCGAGTGTTGCAAAATAACAAGCCATAAAAGACAGGTCAAAGGTCAGGCTTTATAACCTCTCTTTGTTG
>NC_061826.1:9989633-9997133 GCF_019202785.1 Penaeus chinensis | reverse complement strand
GAAGCGGAGTGGGGGTGTTGGGGGGGGGGGGGCAAGCGAACATAGAGCGGCCATGAATTATGCATTATGGGCGGGAACTGTTTATATCTCTGTGGGATTGTGGCCTCTGAGGTGGCCCGGTCCTGTTGTGTCCTTTTGCGCGAGGAAAGATCTTTGGATTTTGAGAATTTTAAGAGTAGAAGATAAAAGTGAAAAATTATTGTTATTATCATGTTGTGGTTGTAGTTATGGAAATGGTTATGTTTGGTCTTATACCCTTTTTTCTTTTTTTTTTTTTTTTTTTTTTTTTTTTTTTTACTTTTTTTTTCTTTTGCATGGCTGTTCATCTGTTTTTTGTTTTTTTGTGTGTGTCTCTCTCTCTATCTATCTATCTATCTATCTATCTATCTATCTCTCTCTCTCTCTCTCTCTCTCTCTCTCTCTCTCTCTCTCTCCGTCCCTCCCTCCCTCTCTCTCTCTCTCTCTCTCTCTCTCTCTTCTCTCGCTTCTCTCTCTCTCTCTCTCTCTCTCTCTCTCTCTCTCTCTCTCTCTCTCTCTCTCTCTCTCTCTCTCTCTCTCTCTTTCTCTCTCTCTCTCTCCCTCTCTCTCTCTCCCAGAATTTTAAAATAGGTGTCAATGATGAAAATATTGCTGATGGTAAGGATAAAGCTAGAATAATGATGGTAAAAAGAATGATTTAAATAAAACTACAACCTGTTTATTAATAATTCACCGCTGCAACATGGTATGTGACAACAGACTTCGAACACACATATTGCATGCCTTCCGTCTCACATACATTATGCAACATATGCAATATTTATTCAAACAGTAGGGTAGATGTTTGGTATGAGAAAATTGCATTTTTCTGTGTCTTACTCACTACATTGTTAAGCAACCCTACACTCCTTCATTAACATGTCAATAGTAAAGGAAAAATATAACATAATACTAAAGTATTTGTCTAAATGGATCTTTACAATGCAACAATGAATTCCAAAAGTAAATTAACAACAGCAACGTATCATGCTGCAGTTTAAGAAATCAATATTATTTGAAGTAAAGTAAAAGATTAAAAATATACATTAGACAATGTTGTTAAACTCACTACCGCTTTTTGTAAATCTAAGAGAAGTTTACATGAGTATGTTACAGTTAAAAGGAGATTTCTGTTATTCTTAAGTTTATAGTTTAGAATAAGAGCATTGGCTGATAATATTTTCTTTCATCATTTATTTGTGATCTCCTACATTCGTGTGTTATTGGGATATATATTTACTTATCTACTTATTCATCTTTTTAGCTATCTATTCGTGTTGATATCTGTTTACATCAGTGTTCATTCATTCATTAAATATAACAATTAGCTTAATTATTCCTTCGTTGATTAACGTATCTTTTTTTTTTGTTTAGTTTATGTCTCATGTACGCAATTATTTCTTTATTTCTTGTTTACTTGATTACTGTCTTAATTACTGTCTGTATTGGCATTTATGGTTGACTCTAATCATATAAGAAAAAACATGATTTCTTTCTGCTTATCTTAATTAAAGAACAAAAAGATAATAATCCTTTTTGCTCAGAAACAAAACTATTTTCATAACATTTTCTTGTGAAAACAAAACAGAATTGTAAATGTTGTTTCCGAAAGAAATATATTGTTGTGTAATAAAAAATACAATTAAAAACTTTTAATTTATTTGAGGATACAATAGGAAAAGCCTTTTGTTCTTGAAAGTATAACAGGAATATCATTATGTTCATAGAATATAAAAGAGTGATCATTTTGTTCTGCGAATCTGATATAAAAAAAAAATGTTTTCTAGTAATAAAAGACATATATATGTGTATGTATAGTAGAGAAAATATGTTCTAAGAATATAACAGAAATAACATTATGTTATGCCAATATGTTTATTACCTTTATTTTTCGTTACGAAAATACAGCAGATACAATAGGCTACTGTTGAATTATGAAATTTAAAAAAATAAATTGTTCTGCTAGTATTACAAAAAAAAAAAAAAAAAAAAAAGTATTATATTATGATGCGAGAGAAGGACGATTGGCGTGTTATGTTTTCTGTTGTTGTGCAAGCCGTGCAATATGCTGAAATTAACTTCGTTATATATGCCACGGAAGTAGAGCGAAAAATTAGTACACTGTATCATTCGTACTTTGCTATACACAGGATTGCATTGTACCTAACGTGTTTTTTTTTTTTTTTTCTTTTTCATTTCTGCGAATTTATATATCGGAATTTTGTATTGCACATATCAGTTTTAATTAAATGTGAAAGTGCTTTAGAAAAAAATATTTTTTTCTTTCTCTTTAGTTCCTTATGGTGTCAATAGTTCATTATGAATCTCAATGAATATGATTTTTTCCTCGCAAGTGTAAAAAAAAAAAAAAAACACAATGTGAATGAAAATATAAAATAATTATGGGTATAAATGCATAGGAGAAATTTGCAAATCAACGAGGATTTTGATAATAGTATCAAGGATTATGAGAATGATGTTGATTATGATGTTGATTATGATGTTGATTATGATGTTGATTATGATGTTGACTATGATAGTCATGTTATGATGACGAAAATTACCATCATGATAATTATGTAAATAATTAATTCACAGAAGTGATACTTATATGATGATCATAATAATAACAATGATAATAACGATTATGTTGATAATAACAAATGATAATGAGAATAAGAGAATATTAAAAATTACAATAGCAATAATAATGATTATTATTATTATCATTATAATTATTGTCATTATTATTATTATTATTATTATCATTTTTATCACTAGTAGTAGTAGTAGTAGTATTGTTATAATTATCATTATTATTATTATCCTCATCATCATCATCATTATTACTATCATTATTATAATAATAATAAGGACAATGATAACAGCAATGATAATAGTTATGATTATAATTATTACTATTGTTTTTGTTATCATTATTATTATCATTATTATTTTTGTTGTTGTTATTGTCGTCGTTGTCGTCACCATCATCATTATTACAATTATTACTATTACCATTATTACTATTATTGTTATTATTATTATTATTTTTATCATTATTATTATTATTGTTATTATTATCATTATTACAATTATTATTATTATCATTATTATCATCATCATTATTGCAAATATTATCATTATTAATTTTATTATTATTATTATTAACATTATTACAATTACTATTATTATTATCATCATCATTATATATATATATATATATATATATATATATATATATACATATATGTAGATACGTATATATATATATATACATATTTATATATACATATATATACGTATATATATATACATATATATATATATACACATATATATATATAAATATGCATTTATACACATATAAATAGATAGGTGATAGATAGATAGGTAGATGGATAGATAGATAGATAGATAGATAGATAGATATATGTGTGTGTACACATAGAAACATCTAAGTATGTGCATGTACATATCGACAGAAGAGTTTCGCAAAATGGAGATTCATGTTTTGGTTGTGAGAATTCAGAAAATATGATAATTCAAATTTGCATATATGAAAACATACACGACTAAATATTGATATTACAATCCATCTGTATTTTGAGAATTCACTACGTTCATTCGATAGAATATAAAACAAACAGTGAGAATAAGAAAAAAAGGGAAGAAAAGAGGGGGGGGGGGGGGGAGAAAACACACACAAAAAGAATCTTCAAGTTATTATAAAAACGTCTTCGAGAATCTTAGCTAACGAGGCATTGAATTTTACAAATCTAATATTTCCGCTAAGCATGTGCATTCAGGCCAGTCAAAAACATTTAGTTTACATTCTCTTAAGTCCTTAACATGTTAACGTACAAACAAAACTAACACATTCATACACATGCACATTTCACGCACATACACACTGTTACATGTACAGAGCTACGTATTTGCACATATTCAAATAGAAAACCAAATGTAAATACATACACACAACATAAACACACTCACTCAAACCCACATCAACATATAGACACTCACAAGCACATAATTTCACAAACAGAGCAACATGACCATTCACACACTCACAAACACTCACTCATTAATATATTCATTCTCAATTAGACATGATACACATGCACAAAGTCATGTAATAAACATAAACATGCACTCATGCTTCTCTCTCTCTCTCTCTCTCTCTCTCTCTCTCTCTCTCTCTCTCTCTCTCTCTCTCTCTCTCTCTCTCTCTCTCTCTCTCTCTCTCTCTTTCTCTCTCGCTCTATCTATCTATCTTTCTAGAAAAATGATGAATATTCACAGCTTTCCCATGTTCAAAAATAGTTGCTATTGTTGTGGATAATCCGCCTCCACTCTCCGCTTCTTTTGGACTCATTTCCTTTAAAATCTTATTCCACAGTTATTCCACACACCCTCTCGGTCTCCCTTTCTCCTTCAGATGTTCTATTTCCATTTACTTCATCTGCCTGCTTATCTCTCTCGGTGACAGAAATCTATTCTCCTGGAATTCCTGAATACTTCTGTTACTTTCGCCGTTTATTCTCTCATTTCTTATCTTATTATCTTTCCCACCCATCTTCGTTACACGTTATATACTTTTCTGTGGTTTCTTACCTGGCCACGTTTCCAATTAATACGTCGTTGTACTTCTTTCAACCCTTTTATCGGCGTTTCCTTTCACTCTTGTGGTCATTCTCGTGTCCCTCAAAATTCCTAAAAGATTTTTATAGTTTCCCCAACAAGCTCGTTTTCTATTGGTAATTTCCGAATCAAGAGTACCTTGTGAGAGCTGACTTGAGCCCCGATTATTCAAACTCTTGAACTTGTCTAGTCTAACAAAAAGTTATAGGACTTCCACATCCAGATTTTATTCCTATTACCACATATGCATTGTTTATTTCCTGCTAATCTTATTAGACCCTCTGTTAACGTCAAGGGTTTGCGTTTCGTAACTCACTCTTCTCCGTGTATCCGTAAAAAAGGGAGGCCTATTGATGAACTATGTTAAGAGCCTAATTAAAACAAACTTGCAAACACATTCTCTCTCTCTCTCTCTCTCTCTCTCTCTCTCTCTCTCTCTCTCTCTCTCTCTCCCTCTCCCTCTCTCTCTCTCTCTCTCTCTCTCTCTCCCTCCCTCCCTCTAAAAAAAAAAAACACTCTAAACACTCCAAAACACACACATA
This sequence comes from Penaeus chinensis, assembly GCF_019202785.1. NCBI lineage: Eukaryota > Metazoa > Arthropoda > Malacostraca > Decapoda > Penaeidae > Penaeus > Penaeus chinensis. The sequence continues at coordinate 9,991,926 of NC_061826.1, read as the reverse complement.
CGCTATACAAATGAAAAAAAAGGAAACCAAAATAAAACAATAAAGCGAGACAGAAACACAGGTACGTGAGAAAGAACCTGAATGTCAAGGAAAGTCAGTTCAGCGCCTCCTGCTGCCGGCATGTCCTGCCATTAACTTTCTCACCGTTATTGGTGTTTCCCTTTTCTCTTTCTTATTAGTCTTTCCCTTGCTCTATTTTTAGCCTTTAGTTTTAGATTTTGAGTTTTTTTAATTCTCTCTTTCTTATTTTCTTTTGATTTTATTATTATTATTATTTTTTTTTTTTTTTTGGCTCTCTTTCTTACTCTTTCTCATTTTCTTCTCAATTTATTTCTCCCTTCTCTTCATTCTTTCCTCCTTCGTTCCTCCTTCTCTCCCCTACCCCCCCCCCCCTTTTTACTTCCTCTTCTTTTCCTATTTGTCTCCACCTTTTTTCTCCCTCTTTTTCTCCTTCTTTTAATCTCTCCTACCCCTTCTTTTCCCATCTTTATCCTTTCTCTTCCTTCCCCTCACTCCCTTTCTCTTCCCTCTTCTTCATTCGTCTTCCATCTCTCTTTCGCCTTCTTATTCGACCGCTGATCACGGAAGAGAAAGACAATTGTTTATGCCGTGGAATGTAGGATGTGCGGGGGGGAGGAGGGGAGGGGGAGGGGGGTTGACTGAGGTGGAATCAAGGGGTTGACTGAGATGGAGCTGCAGGGGGGAGGGGGGGGGGTTAAGGGTGAAGTGGGGCCGGGTGGGGGGGACGAAGAAGAGGACATGGGGAAAGGGGCGTGGGGTGAGTGCATGGGGAAAGGGGGGAAGGGGTGAATGAGAGGGGATAGAGGTGGTGGGGTTAGCGTAGGTGGAAGTGGGGATAGGAGATCAAGTCGGAGTGTGAAGGTGGGTTAAAGAAACTGGGAGTAAACAAAGAAGATATGAAAGAGACGTAAGAGAAGAGGAATAAACTTGGGTTTAGATTACACGGGTGTGAGTGTACCGACGGGAGAGTGAGGAAAGTTCAAGCCAATTCACCTTTGCTTTCCCATTTTAGCTGTACAGTCGGCAAAATACTTAAACGATGAGTGTTAATTGAATCATGTCAAGTTGGTCCCATATCCTAATAGACATAGGAGACATGTGCGTAGAGGAACATGTATTTTGGGCCACAGGATGACGAGGTAGGGTTGCCAGTTCCTTTCCGCCCTGACTTTGACTCCAGTATTCAGATGATAGTACTTAATTGCCTCTATGTCGGCTGAGAGGGACTGGCTGGGCGTGAACCGGGCCAGTCCTAATGAGGTACGCTCTCTTCAAGCAATTAAAATGATAAATACAAAAATCTGTAAAAAAGATAAGACGAAAGAGGTGAACAATACAGAAAAAAGGATAATAAAAAGGTATCTGACAATTGTTTTTTTTTTTTTTTTTTTTTTTTTTTTTGAAGGAAAGGTTATTGAAGGAAAGATTATTTTCGTGCAAAGAATATTTGGAAATATATAAGAGGTTTCCTTTTCAAACTATTATATCCTTTTTGTAGTTACGATGTAGGTAATCTTTAATTCAAAATCTTTTCTGTAATATAGGGAAAGAAACATACAGATGGAAGCTTTGGATATTCCTTTCCCTTTCGCCAAATTCTAAACAGGTTTTGAACATGTTTCAAATATAATTAAACAAACCAATATTTTGTCAGTTGTTTCTTAACTTTCTTACTGCTGTTCCATGACAAAGCATACATTTTTTGCAGATGTTTGCTTTAGAAATATAATTGAAAAACGCTTCTCCTGAAAACAATGGAAAGTGTAAGAGCTAATTCTTAATAATTCCAATTTTATGCAAAAAGCTTATGATTACCAACAGCTTGGTTAGGGCCAGATGGTAGCTTTGCGGGCTAGCAGGTACATTACACTTTAAAAATGGGTTAAAATTAAGCCTTTCTTCGATGAATAAGAACAAAACAGATAATTAATATTCATAAGAGGACGTATATACCTGGTAGTGTACTGAACGAATCCCACTGAAACGAAAGATCTTCGTGAGACTGGGAAGGAACTCTCAACTACTGGAAAATGCATTATTCCAGTTCCAGAATCCGATTACTTTTGAGAATCTTAAAGAGTTTGTTTACTATTAATTGATTCGTTCAGGAGAAGAGTGAACTTCTCCTTGCTGATGGAAATGAACTTGTTTGTTCGCGTCGTATGTTGTGTTTCCATTGCTGTAGAAAGTTTTAAGAACATCTTTGACTCTCTCTCTCTCTCTCTCTCTCTCTCTCTCTCTATATATATATATATATATATATATATATATA
>NC_061826.1:9980655-9982033 GCF_019202785.1 Penaeus chinensis | reverse complement strand
TCCCTCCCTCCTCCTCTTCTCTCTCTCTCTCTCTCTCTCTCTCTCTCTCTCTCTCTTCCCCTCCTTTTCTCTCTCGTTCTCTCTCTCTATATCTTATCTATGCATCTAGGTCCCCCCAAAAAAAGAGATAGAAAGGAATAGGTAAGAAATTAAATAAACAGAAAGAATTAACACACGTTGAAAAATAAATAAGAAAATAAAATAAAAAGAATATGAAAATTAAAACACTCAAAAGAAAAAAACAACAAAAAACACTCACACACAAAACACAAAAAACACACACAAAAACAAACAAACAAACAAACAAAAAAAAACGAACAAAAACACCAAAAAAACAAAAAACAAAAAAAAAAAAAACACCCCCCCCACCCACACACGAAGAACAAACACAAGAAAGAGAAAAGGCCCCCAAAAAAAAAGAAACTCGCACAAACTCCATTGTGATTCGTCCGCCGCCGCTGCGTTCAGTCAGAAATTGATGAGGAGAATTCCGAACGAATTTTCCCGGAATACTAAAGGATGACGCGACGATCCGCCCCAGAAACAAATGCTACACGAACTGCGCACCGAGAGTTTTTATCTCGTGTAGGGCTGTCATTTGTTAAGATTATTATTATTAAGGAAGATGTTTGTTTTGTTGTTGTTGTTATTGGTCTTTTTTTATTATTATTATTATTTTTCTTTTCGTTTTTTTTTTTTTTTTTATTTGTTTGTTGTTTTATCTCCATTGTTATGATTCTTATCAGATGTTTTTGTTATGATTATGATTTTTCTCTTTTTTTTGCTTTTAATTAATTTATTATTATTATAATTTGTTATTATTAGGTACGAGGGTCGGAAGGGTGTCTTTTGTTATTATTTTTATTAGGGGAGCTGTTCTTGTTGTTATTATCACATTTATTGTTATTTTTATTCTTCTGTCTCGTGTAAAAATAGAGGAGTGTCATTCATTAAAGAATATTATTAGTGCTGTTATTATTGTTATTATTTTCTCTTTTTTTTGTTTTAGTTGTTATTGTATCTTTTACGAGGGCGGTGGGGATGTCATTTATTAAGATTAATATTTGTTGTTGTTGCTATTATCATTTCTATTTATTTGTTGTTATTCTATCGCGTGTGAGGGTGTAGGGGTGTCATTTGTCAAAATTGCTACTATTTGTTTATTTTCTTTATTTCTTTTTTATTCGTTATTCTCTCTCGTCTTTGGTTGTAAAGGTGTTTTTTTTATTATTATGATTATTATTAACGATGTTATTGTTATTGTTGTTTGTTTGTTTTGCTTTTGTTAATTTTGTATTTTTTGTATTTACTTATGTGTTGAACGTTTATGTTATTCATCCATGCTGTGTGTGTGTATTTATGTATGTGTAATCTACGT
>NC_061826.1:9945655-9950655 GCF_019202785.1 Penaeus chinensis | reverse complement strand
ATGTTGAATAAATGATAATGATAATATTAATCATAATGGTAATGACAGTAATATTATTAATGGTAAAGATAATAGTAATAATAGTAATAATATTGATGATGGTAATAATAATGATAACAATAGTAATAATAATAATAGTAATAACAACAATAGTAATAATAATAATAATAATAATAATAACAGCATCATTAACAATAAATAATAAAGAAATATTACAAAACTAAAAGCTAAGAAAGCGAAGAAGACTAAGAAGAAGAAAGAGAGAAGAAAGAAAAAAGAAAAAAGAGGAAAAAAATAAACAAAATAAAAGAAAAAGAAGAACAAGATATAGAAAATAAAGAAAAAAAAAATAAAAAGAAGAAAATAAAATTAAAACCAACATAACAAGAAGAAAAACAATAAAAAGGAGAAGAAAGCGAAGAAGACGAAAGAAAGAAAAGCAAAGAAAATCCAAGAAAAGCAAAGAAAAACAACGAAAAGCACAAAAAAAAAAAAAAAAAAAATCCAAGAAAATCCAAGAAAGGCAAAGAACAGCAAAGAAAATCCAAGAAAATCCAAGAAAATCCAAGAAAAGGCAAGCCGGGCCATCGCCTCGACTGTCAACAAGGCCTTTGATTACCTCTCGGCGTGGAGGGTCCGGCATAACAGAGCCTCAAGATCTTTTCCCTAAAGTTACAATTAAGGTTCCTCTCCCTAAATTGAGAGCTGATGACGCCGGGTAACTTCGGGTGGTAAACAGCGCGTTCGAGGGGGTGGGGGGGGGGGGGGTGTGACTAGAACAGCTTATTGGATTTGGTTGAAATGTTCTTCATTTTTCGATTTTTTTGGGGGGCTAAATTTTCGATTTAAAACAAAAATGGTTACGGTGTGTTTTTATATGCGAGTTTTTTGTTTTTTTTGTTTTGTTTTTTGGTGTTTGATTATTATTATTATTATTCTTTATTCATTTTGTAACATTAGTATTTTTCTTCCACTTTTTTTTCATAATTAATTATTCAAATTGACCTTAAATATCACCCTCTCACTTTTCCACTTCTTTGCCATGATCATCCATTTTCATTTTTTATTTTCAATTTTTTTCTTCCTTTTTTTTTCGCTTTCACGGATCTTAAACATTGCCTACCGTTGCGAACAAACTACGAGATACAATTAAAAGTTAATTATTGTGAATAACGAAGCGTGGACAGCGTAATAAAGTGTAGGTTATTGATTGATGTGATAGGGATGTAATGTTGCAAGCGACGAATTAAAACTGCGTATAATTGCAAGAAGAATCTGCATAATGTGTATATTTTTATTTATTTATGATGTTGATATGGAAAATGGTGTTTATAAATGTGATAATGAGAATAATATAGGTGATAATAACGATAATGATGATTATGATAATATTTTTCTTTTAACAATGATGATAATGATGTGTATATGTTTTTAATAATGATGGTAATATGGAAAATGATGTTTATAAATGGTGATAATGATAATGATAAAATTGATAATAATGATGACATATATTGTGTCTTTCTAAGTTCTTTTGATGATAATTATGTGTATATTCTTTTAATAATGATGGTAATGAGGAAAATGATGTTTATAATCGTGATAATGACGATAAAGATGGTAATAATGATCATGACGATTTTAATTATGTTTTTTTCTAAGTTCTATTGATAATGATGATAATGATGTATATATTTATGTTAATGATGGCAATATGGAAAATGATAATGATGGTAATAATAATGATAAATTATTAATGATAGTTAAGATTATAGTGATAATATATATATATTGTTTTTTTTCAAAGTTCTTTTAATAGTGATGATAATGAAGTGTATATATTTTTGATAATGGTGGTAACAAGGAAATTATATCTATAATGGTGATAATGATAATGATAAAAATGGTAATAATGATCATCTATATTGTTTCGGCGAAAATGAAAATAAAAATGATGATAATGATAACAATGATAATATATGTTGTGTTTATTTTATCTAAATTCTTTTAATAATGATGATAATGATATTTGTAATGGTAAAATGATAATGATATTTGTAATGGTAAAAATGATAATGATATTTGTAATGGTAAAAATGATCATGATAAAAATGGCAATAATGATAATGATTGACTTTAATGATAATGAAAATGATAACAAAAAACATCAACAGATATAACAACGAAAATGATAATGAGAAATCGTAATGATTGTGATGGTAATGATAATGATAATGACAATAATGATGATAATAATAATGACAGTAATGATGATAATAATAATGACAGTAATGATGATAAAAATAATGAAATAAGAATAGTAACTGTGACGATGATGATAAAAATAATGATAATAATAGAAATAATAATGATAATAGTAATAATAATGATAATGATAATAATAATAATAATAATAATAATAATAATAATAGTAATGATAATAGTAATAATAATAATGATAATAATAATAATAATAATAATAATAATAATAATAATGGTAATAATAATGATGATGATAACAAAAATAATAGTAATAATAATAATAATAATAATAACAGTAATAATAATAATAATAATAACAATTATAATGATAATGATAATGATAATGACAACAACAATGATAGCAATAATAATAAAAATGATAGTAATGTTAATAATGATAACAATAATGATAAAAATAATAATTTTAACGATGAATGTGATACTAACACAACAAAAAGTAATTATAAGAATAGTAATTAAAACGACAATGACAATGTTAATAGTGATGATGCTGATAATAATAATGATAGTAATAAAGTAATTGCAACAATAGGAAGAGCAACATTAAATGATACTGATAATAATGGTGATAATGACAATAATAATAATAATAATGATAATGATAATAATAAAAATAATAATAATAATGATAATGATGGCAATGATGACGATGATGATAAAAAACTATAATAATAACGATGATAATAACGTAACCAAAAGTAATTACAATAATAACAACAATAGTAATGATAATGATGATAATGACATATAATAATAATGATGGTAATTGCAATAGTAATTATAATAACAATGATGAAGATAATGATGATAAGAACTATTATAATTTTAAAGATAATAATGACAAAGTAATATTAATGATGATATTGATAATCAGTATCATTGCTTTTTCACAGAAATGAGTGTTCCATCATGTTATATATATATATATATATATATATATATATATATATATATCACTGTTACTTGTTCCTTAATTCACTTGGATGTTATATTGGATTATACTCGTTAATATTCATATTCTATTGACCATAGCGTTTTAATTATGAGCTTTTAGATTTTAAGTGTTATGATTTTCTAAAAAAATATTCAATGGGAGAATTTCCAGGACTTTATTGTTCTCATATTTGTTACTGTTTAGAGGGTAGTTTGCAAGACGTTTTCCAGGTTCTTGATCTTGCATGTTGCACGTGCATTAGTCATATCACTATACGTCACAATCTGCATGGGCATATCGCCTACATACACCACGTCCTCATATATATCGTTGACAATTAGAATTTACAATATGCCCTACAGCTGTATGTCTGTGTTAATTACAGTTGTCACCTGAGTTTACTGATCTCGAGAGTGTTCCTAGTGCCTCGGGATCTTATATTGTCAGTAAATGTTGCACTGACATTGGTTATTCCTTCTCACACACTCACGCACACACACACACACACACACACACACACACACACACACACACGCACGCACGCACACACACACACACACACACACACACACACACACACACACACACACAAACACTCACACACAAACGCATATGTGTATATTTATATATACGTCTGTGAAAGCACGAACGTCAGATACACAAGGTTATATATTCTCCTGGCTCTCTCTTCACAGCAGAAATAACCATTCCATATTTAATAATGTTTGAGAGGAAGGCAACTTTTCCATGCCCCAAGTGAGCTGGGCGATGCCATTAGAATTTGAATGGCAGTAGAACAAGGGACTTTTTTTTTCCCTAACATAACTGTCTTGAACTTGGCTAATCTAGTTTAAGAACTTAACTTAGCTTAGCCTAAGTTGGAAATGTTATCTTATTGGAAGTTGTTATTATTTTTTAATCATTATCATTATTATTGTTATCATTATTATCATTAATGTTATTGTTATTATCATCCTTATTATATTATTATTATTATTATTATTATTATTATTATTATTATTATTATTATTTTTATTATTATTATCATTATTATTATTATTATTATTATTATTATTATTATTATCATTATTATTACCATCATAATCATTTTCATTATTAATATCATTATCATTACTATTATGACTATTGTCATTATCATTACCATTATCATTATAATTATTGTTATTATTACCAATACAATTATCATCTTATGATATTATTATCACTCGTGTTATCATTGTTATTATTATAATTATCATCATTATAAGTATTAATATCGTTGCTATTACTAGTATTATTACTGGAAATATTCTTATTAAAACCATCACATTTTTTTATCAAACCTATTATTATTATTTCATAAATTATTTTACCAATTTTTGATCATCATTGCCTTAGAGGGGTTGTTTAAATGATGATAATAATATCATTATCATTATCATCATCATCGTCATCGTCATCGTCATCGTCATCGTCATCATCATCATCATCCTCACTATCATCAGCATCACCATTATCATCACATCATTATCATCATCATCATCACTATTCTAATCATCACCATCCTCATCATCCCCATTATCATCATCATCACCATCTTCATCATCACCATTATCATTATCATCACCATCTTCATCATCATAATTATCATCATCATCACCATTATCATCATCATCATCTTTATCACCATTATCATCATCATCACCATCACCAAAAGCACTAGTAATAGTAAACATAGTATTTTCTGTTCCAAAACCGTCGTAATGAAATTGACATATTTTAA
>NC_061826.1:9913155-9915655 GCF_019202785.1 Penaeus chinensis | reverse complement strand
TAATAATAATAAATTAATAAGAGAGAGAGGGAGAAAGAGAAGAGAAGAGAGAGAGAGGAGGGGAGAGAGAGGAGGGGGGTGAAAAAAAAAAAAAAAGAAAAAAAAAATTTTTTTTTAAAAAAAAAAAATAAAAAAAAAAAAAATAAAAAGAGAGGAAGAAAAAGAAGAGAGGATAGGGGAGGGGGGAAAAGAGGGAAGAGAAAGAAAAGAAGAGGAGAAGAAAAAAAAAAAAAAAGGGGAAGAAGAAAAGAAGAGAAAAGAGAGAGAGGGAGAAAAAAGAGAGAGAGAGAGAGAGAAGGGAGAGAGAGTGAGAGGAGAGAGAGAGAAAGAAGAGAGAGTGAGAGAGAGAAAAAGAGGAGAGAGAGAGAAGAGGAGAGAGGGAGAGGGGAGAGAGGAGAGAGAGAGGAGAGGAGAGAATTTTAAATTTTTTTTTTTTTTTTTTTTAAGTTTTGTTTTGATTCCATTTTTAAAAATGGATATTCTTGGTGTGACTACTGTCTGTTTTCATTTTCTTTTAAAAATATCCCTGTGTGAAAAAAATGGCCGGGGTTACCTCCCAGGGGCGGGGATTCGAACGGGGGTTCAGAAGATTGTAGACGAGAACGCTCCCGCTGCACCCACAGCAAAATAGAGAGAGGGGAGAGAGAGAGGGAAGAGAGGAGAGAGGGAGAGGAGAGAGGGGGGGGGAGAGAGAGAGAAGAGGAGGAGAGGGGGGGAGGAGGAGAGGGGGAAGAGAGAGGGGAGAGAGAGATAAATTAAAAGAGGGAGAGGGGGAAAAAATGGAAAAAGAAAAAAAATTTTTTCCACTGATAACAAAGGGACCCGCTGTTCGCTAGGTATCTCGCAAACGAAGTTACCATCGAAGTCTCAGTTTGTTGGGGGTCCAGGCAGGCTGTGTGGCTGTTATTTAAATATGATCCGTTTTCACCTCGGTCATCAATTCCCGGGGGAAGAGTTCGTGGATATTGCCTTTCTCTCTTTGTTTTTCCTTTTCTTGTGTTTTTTTTTTTCTCCTTTTCGGCTCTGGTCGGCTGGTTCTGTCGGTCCGTTAAAAAAATATATGTCTTTGTCTCTCTCTTCTCTCCTTTTTTCTCTCCCCCTTCCCTCTCTTCTCTCTCTCTCTCCCCCCCCCTCTTCTTCTTCTCTCTTTCTTTCTTTCCCCTCTCTCTCTCTCTTCTTTTCTCTTTTTCCCCTGCCTTTCTTTCTTTTCCCCTTCCTTTCTGCTCCCCTTCCCCTCCTTCCTGTCCCCCCCCTCCCCCCTTTCTTTCTTCTGTAAATTCTTTTAATATTGTTTAAAGGACCTGCCGTGAACACGAGCTTTATCTGGTCCCCTTTTAATTACATCTTATTGCGACAAAGGCTGAGTATTGCGTGTAACTTCGGTGATCTGGTGCATGTATTTTTCTCCCCCTTCTTCCACTTCCCCTCCTTTCCCCCTCTTTCTTCCTTGTTTTATTTTTTTTCTCTCTCTCTTCCACCCCCAGCCCACAACCCTTCTTCCCTGTACAAGCCTAATTCATTACATTCCTTGCGGTTGGTCGAGTAGCGAAGAACGTCGAGCGAAAACGTTGCCGAGGGTCTTCAAACGTTTATTCTTCGTATTAGAAACGTTGGGGCAGGCGTTTTAATGGCGATGCGTTTTCGAAATGAATATGCGTGAGATCGTGTGAAATCCCACTTTGAATTCTAAGTAGATGGGGCTTCGTTGCTGGGACTTCTTTCTTGTTTCTTGTTTATTTAATGATGCACTCTGACATACGGGTCCCCCGGCGGGGGGGGGTAGCCGGTTCCCTTTGATTGTTTTAAAGGATATTAGGTTTACACACGCATACACACGCGTACCTACATACATTATACACACTCATACACATTTATGCACGTATATACATACATACAAACAGTAAAGGGAAATATAAATAGATTTTACACGCTGACGCACACTGAACGTGCGTATACATTTATCAAAACAGGGTTTATTGTGACAGTTGTGGAGAAAGTATTAATGGAAAAATAATTTATAAAAAACCCTTGATTCGTTGGCGTCGCCCTTTTTTTTTCCCAAAACCCCAACCCCAAAAACCCCCCATTTTTTTTTATATATTTTTTATATATTTTTATTATATTTAAAATTTATTATTAATAAAAAAAAAAAAAAACCCCAAAAAATTTTTTCAAACCCCCCCCCCCCCCACCTTTTTTCTCTTTTCTCTTCTCTCTTTTCTCTCTCTCTCTTCTCTCTCTCTCTCTCTTTATATATTATAATTATAATATATAATTTTAAAATTTTATATACATAATATTAAATTTATAATATATTTTATTTATATAATTTTTATATTTATTATGTTTATACACACCACACAAAATACATACAAATCATACATAAATATATATAATATATAATATTATATTTAAATAAAATATTTTTATTATTTATATTATATATTTTATATTATATATATTTTTATATTATATATAAACACAAAACACACACACACAC
>NC_061826.1:9883155-9885655 GCF_019202785.1 Penaeus chinensis | reverse complement strand
TGTTCGTATATACATAAAAATAAGCATATGCACACACACACACACATACACACACACACACACACAGATTATATGTGTATATATATATATATACATATACATATATACATATATACATATATATATGTATATGTATATATATGTATACATACATACATAAACACACACACACACACACACACACACACACACACACACACACACACACACACACACACACACACACACATATATATATATATATATATATATATGTGTGTGTGTGTGTGTGTGTGTGTGTGTGTGTGTGTGTGTGTGTGTGTGTGTGTATATACATATATACATATATATATATATATATATATATATATATATGTGTGTGTGTGTGTGTGTGTATATATATATATACATATATACATATATATATATATATATATATATATATATATATATTTATATATATATATATGTGTGTGTGTGTGTGTGTGTGTGTGTGTGTGTGTGTGTGTGTGTGTGTGTGTGTATGTGTACACACACACATATATATGTATATATATATATATATATATATATATATATATATGTATGTATATGTAAACGAATATATTTATATACTGAGTGTGAGTGTGCATATATCTATGTTTATTGTATATATATACACACATAGTGTATATTCTAGTATCGCTTTGAATGTTGTTTGCTAATAAAGGAAGCCAAAACAACAAAAATGAACTAATTTCCTAGCAAGCTGTAATGGACATTGCTGCTGAAGTTTGAAAAAAAAAAATGTATACGCGTTACACGGAATTTTTTATCTGAATGTTTCTTGTAATGTTTTCCATATTTATCACGATATTATTCACCCTTCTGGCTTATTTTCTATTTGTCTTTTCGTCTATATGTCTGTCTGTCTATCTGTCTTTGTGTGTCTATTGCTCTTTTTCTGGCCGTTTGTTTATCGGTCTCTATCTGTCTATCCCTTTTCTATATATTTGTTAATGAAAATATTTGATTATTATAAACGACACACGAAGACCAGCTGTTCTGTCTCCGTTATATTCTTGATTTCATCTTTTTTATTTCAGGAAAAAAAAAAATATATATATATTGTCATGCACAAAGGAATGATATACACGCATATGCAGCTTATGAAATATCCGCCTGTGATAATACTAAAGATAATAACGATGATAATGAGGAATATAATGTTAAAGATAATAATGAGGAATATAATGATAAAGATAATAATGAGGAATATAATGATAAAGATAGTAATGATAAGGATGATAATGATAAAGATAATAATGATAGGGATGATAATGATAATAACAACAAGACAGACAATGAAAATTATGATAATAACGACAAGACAGATAATGACACTTATGATAATAACAATAAAGATAATAATGATAATGATGATTAATACGAAAGTGATAATGATGATAACAACAAAAAGCTAAAGCAAAATTAAAAACAATGTCATCTAAGAGCTAAATTAATATTCAAAACAATATCAACAAAAGCTAAATCAAAATTCAAAACAACACCAACAAAAAGCTAAATTAATATCCAAAACAACATCAACAAAAAGCTAAAGCAAAATTCAAAACAACACCAACAAAAAGCTAAATCAAAATTCAAAACAACACCAACAAAAAGCTAAATCAAAATTCAAAACAACACCAACAAAAAGCTAAATCAAAATTCAAAACAACACCAACAAAAAGCTAAATCAAAATTCAAAACAACATCAACAAAAAAGCTAAATCAATATTCAAAACAACATCAACAAAAAGCTAAATCAATATTCAAAACAATATCAACAAACAGCTAAATCAATATTCAAAACAATATCAACAAACAGCTAAATCAATATTCAAAACAATGTCAACAAAAGCTAAAGCAAAATTCAAAAACAATGTAATCTAAAAGCTAAATCAAAATTCAAAACAATGTCAACAAAAGCTAAAGCAAAATTCAAAACAACACCAACAAAAAGCTAAATCAAAATTCAAAACAACACCAACAAAAAGCTAAATCAAAATTCAAAACAACACCAACAAAAAGCTAAATCAAAATTTAAAACAACACCAACAAAAAGCTAAATCAATATTCAAAACAACACCAACAAAAAAGCTAAATCAATATTCAAAACAACACCAACAAAAAGCTAAATCAAAATTCAAAACAACACCAACAAAAAGCTAAATCAAAATTCAAAACAACACCAACAAAAAGCTAAATCAAAATTCAAAACAACACCAACAAAAAGCTAAATCAAAATTCAAAACAACACCAACAAAAAGCTAAATCAAAATTCAAACCAACACCAACAAAAAGCTAAATCAAAATTCAAAACAACACCAACAAAAAGCTAAATCAAAATTCAAAACAACACCAACAAAAAGCTAAAGCAAAATTCAAAACAACACCAACAAAAAGCTAAAGCAAAATTCAAAACAACACCAACAAAAAAGCTAAATCAATATTCAAAACAAAAGACGATCGGCCTGTCGTC
>NC_061826.1:9878155-9880655 GCF_019202785.1 Penaeus chinensis | reverse complement strand
CCCGAGTTCAATTCCCCGTCGCGGCGGTCTTAAAAATGCCTGCGCTCTGACTGCTTGCTCATGCCCGAGAAAACGACATATCGTCTTGAGAAGTCAAACGCAGGTGTCGTAGGCGAAGTCACCGCCGTGTGATAGCGTGGTAGCGCGCCAAACCGCGGTTGATTAGGAAGGGCATCCAATCAGGCAAGGGAGACACTGCCATATAACCTCTCAATAGTGCATTGAGATAGGCCTATGTCCTGAAGTGGAATGAATGGCTGTATAAATATATATATATATATATATATATGTCTATATATATGTATATATATATGTATATATATATACATATATATATAATATTTCATATCTATGCCAAAAGATGAACAGATAGGATGAACTTCCAAAGCAATCATCATAATGAACGCATATATCCTTCCTCTACAGACTACCTTTCCCTTTAGGCGATCTAACAAATAGCGAGTGTAATATCAAACACTATATCAGCCTCTGAAGTTCATCGTCTACAGTGGTATTCTGTGCTCCTCTCCTTTTCCCTTGTGGTTTCGGGTGCTGAGATGCTATAGCCAGAAGAGGAGATATTACTAGAGCTAGAGAGGGGAAAGGTATTCAGAAGAGGGAAGGGTATATAAGGGGGAGACTGATAGGGGGTGGGAAGGGAATGCTGGGGTTGAAAATATATGTAGGGGAGGGAAGGAGATGCAGGGCTTGGAAATATATGCAGGGGAGGGAAGGAAATGCAGGGGTTGGTAACATATGCAGGGGAGGGGAGGAGATGCAAGGGTTGAAAAAAAATATGCAGTGGAAGGGAGGAAATGCAGGAAAGGTATGTAGGGAAGGAAAAGGTATACAAAAGAGGGAAGGATATGCATAGCAGGGAAAGATGGTTTTGGGGAAGAAAAAATGTGCATGAGAGGCAAGGATATACAGGGGAGGAAACACTGGGGAAGGAAGGATGTGCAAGGGAGAGAAAGATATATACAGAACAGAGAAGGATAGGAAGGAGAGTGAAGAATAGGCAGGAGAGGGAAGAATATTCAGAAGAGAGAAGTATATGTGGAATAGAGAACATGAAGGATATGCAAGGATATTCAGGACAGGGAAGGATATTCAGAAGGATATACACGGCAGGGAGGGATATGTAGGATAGAGAAGTATTTGCAGATGAAGAGAGGATACGTGGAGAAGGTACAAATATAGAGGAGAGGGAAGACTGTGCAGGAAAGGATGCAATATTACGGATAAAGTTGATATGGTAAGATATCGTGGGTTCATCGAATACCCTTAGAGTGGACGTTGGATTCGTGAACAGTGCGTAATTCATGCAAAAGTGTAAGGAACAATATTACCACCAAAACGGCATCCGAGGTGAATGTAATGAATGAGTTTAGACGAGTTGAAAAAAAAAGTCTGAGAGTTCTTTAAACAACCACAACAGAATTTACAATGCGGTTATATTTTTTATTATTATTATTATTTTTTTTACAGTACTATTACTTGTAATGGTGTTTCATAGACGATATTTACACCAAGATATTAAGAAAAACATCGATTATTATCTCTAATCGAAGCTGAAAAATGATGTTATACTAGATTTAAATGTGAAAGTGGACCCGTACCATCAACGACAATATCAGTTATCGCTATAAGGACAGTAACAAAATAAAAACAAAAGGATTAGTAAAAAAAGAAAAGAAAACAAAACATTAAAAACAGAAACCTTATAAGACAGTAATAACAAGGGCATTAACAAAAAACATCTTCATCACCAACATCAACAGAAAGATCAACCATAACACAACGCCACTAACACCAACACTAAGAAAGAACAGAAACAGTAACAACAGGAACAAAAGGCTGCAACAGGTAGAACATCAACAACGGCACCATTAAACTAAACAATAGCAGGAGCCTCACCACCACAAACAACAAAGACAACAACAACAACAAAACATTGACCACAAAATACAACAACAACAACAACACCCTCTCCACCACAGTCACATCTACCACATCTAACAGCATCGGCGACAGCAACAGCAGAGGCACCATCAACACCACCACCACCAGCGTTTGAGGTGCGAGACAGAGGTTTTAAGCGGATAACCATTAAGCGATACTGAAAAGAGGAGGGGAAACCCGTAGAGTCTGGTCACAGTATAACCAGCACTAGGGCAAAAGGATTCGGTTTCATTCTTTCAGTGGTTTTTATATTAACGGAGATCTTAGCCTTAAATGTACGTTTCGACTGATTGGGGGAGGCAGAAGGGAAGGAGAGAGCGAGAGAGAGAGAGAGAGAGAGAGAGAGAGAGAGAGAGAGAGAGAGAGATAGAAAGAGAGAGAGAACAAGAACGAGATAGATAGATAGATAGATAGATATATAGATAGATAGATAGATAGATAGAGAGAGATAGAGAGAGGACAAGAACGAGAAAGATAGATAGATCGAAGATAGATAGATAGATAGAGATAGATGAGAAGGAGAGAGAGTAGAAGAGAG
>NC_061826.1:9833768-9836268 GCF_019202785.1 Penaeus chinensis | reverse complement strand
AATAATAATAATAATAATAATAATTTAAAAACCCACAAAACTAATTAACCAATCAGAGACCCGCGACATCAACCAGCGAATCAAGAATCAAGAAACCCACAGATGAACAGAGAAATGAAAGAAAACAAGGAATCAAGAAAAATGAGAAATCAAGAAAAACAAGGAATCAAGAAAAATGAGGAATCAAGAAAAACAAGGAATCAGACATGAACTAGGAATAAAAAACAAGGAATCAAGAAAAACAAGGAATCAAGAAAAACAAGGAATCAGAAATTAACTACGAATAAAAAAACAAGGAATCAGAAATTAACTAGGAATATAAAAAACAAGGAATCAGACATGAACTAGGAATAAAAAAAAAAGGAATCAAACATGACACACGGAAGAAAACAAGGAATCAAGAAAAACAAGGAATCAAGAAAAACAAGGAATCAGACATGAACTAGGAATAAAAAACAAGGAATCAAGAAAAACAAGGAATCAAGAAAAACAAGGAATAGAAAAAAACAAGGAATCAGAAATGAACTACGAATAAAAAAACAAGGAATCAGAAATTAACTAGGAATATAAAAAACAAGGAATCAGACATGAACTAGGAATAAAAAAAACAAGGAATCAGACATGAACTAGGAATATAAAAAAACAAGGAATCAGAAATGGACTATGA
Source organism: Penaeus chinensis (assembly GCF_019202785.1). Lineage (NCBI taxonomy): Eukaryota > Metazoa > Arthropoda > Malacostraca > Decapoda > Penaeidae > Penaeus > Penaeus chinensis. The sequence continues at coordinate 9,835,601 of NC_061826.1, read as the reverse complement.
ATAAAAGAAAAAACAAGGAATCAGACATGAACTAGGAATAAAAAAAAAGGAATCAGACATGAACTAGGAATAAAAAAACAAGGAATCAGACATGAACTAGGAATCAAGAAAAATAAGGAATCAGACATGAACTAGGAATAAAAAAACAAGGAATCAGAAATGAACTAGGAATAAAAAAAACAAGGAATCAGACATGAACTAGGAATCAAGAAAAATAAGGAATCCGACATGAACTAGGAATAAAAAAACAAGGAATCAGAAATGAACTAGGAATAAAAAACAAGGAATCAGACATGAACTAGGAATAAAAAAACAAGGAATCAGAAATGGACAAGGAATAGAAAAAAAAGGAAACAGACATGTACTAGGAATAGAAAAAACAAGGAACCAGACATGAACTAGGAATAAAAAAAAAACAAGGAACCAGACATGAACTAGGAATAGAAAAAAACAAGTAATCAGAAATGGACTAGGAATAATAAAAAAAAGGAATCAGAAATGGACTAGGAATAGAAAAACAAGGAATCAGAAATTAACTAGGAATATAAAAAACAAGGAATCAGACATGAACTAGGAATAAAAAAAACAAGGAATCAGACATGAACTAGGAATATAAAAAAACAAGGAATCAGAAATGGACTATGAATAAAAGAAAAAACAAGGAATCAGACATGAACTAGGAATAAAAAAAAAGGAATCAGACATGAACTAGGAATAAAAAAACAAGGAATCAGACATGAACTAGGAATCAAGAAAAATAAGGAATCAGACATGAACTAGGAATAAAAAAACAAGGAATCAGAAATGAACTAGGAATAAAAAAAACAAGGAATCAGACATGAACTAGGAATCAAGAAAAATAAGGAATCCGACATGAACTAGGAATAAAAAAACAAGGAATCAGAAATGAACTAGGAATAAAAAACAAGGAATCAGACATGAACTAGGAATAAAAAAACAAGGAATCAGAAATGGACAAGGAATAGAAAAAAAAGGAAACAGACATGTACTAGGAATAGAAAAAACAAGGAACCAGACATGAACTAGGAATAAAAAAAAAACAAGGAACCAGACATGAACTAGGAATAGAAAAAAACAAGTAATCAGAAATGGACTAGGAATAATAAAAAAAAGGAATCAGAAATGGACTAGGAATAGAAAAACAAGGAATCAGAAATGAACTAGGAATACAAAAAAACAAGGAACCAGACATGAACTAGGAATAAAAAAACAAGGAAATGAACAAGGAATCAAGAAATATAAGGAATCAAGAAAAACAAGGAATCAATATAAATAATGAATCAAGAAAAACAAGGAATCAACAATAAACAAGGCAGCAAGAAATCAAGGAATCAAGAAAAACAAGGAATCAAGAAAAACAGGGAATCGAGAAAAACAAGGATAACAAAAACAAGAAATCAAGAAAAACAATGAATCAACATAAAATAATGAATCAAGAAAAACAAGGAATCAACAATAAACAAGGCAGCAAGGAATCAAGAAAAACAAGGAATCAAGAAAAACAGGGAATCAAGAAAAACAAGGATAAAAAAACAAGGAATCAAGAAAAACAAGGAATCAAGAAAAACAAGGAATCAATAAAAAATAAGGAATCAAGAAAAACAAGGAATCAATATAAACACAGATTCAAGAAAAACAAAGAATCAAGAAAATCAAGGAATCAAGAAAGGCAATGAATCAAGAAAATAAGAAATCAATAAAGACAAGGAATCAAAAAACAAGGAATCAATAAAATAAGGAATCTGGAAAAACAAGGAAGAAAAAAGGAATCAAGAAGAATAAGAAATCAAGAAAAAAAAACAAGGAATCGGA
>NC_061826.1:9823768-9828768 GCF_019202785.1 Penaeus chinensis | reverse complement strand
CAGTCTGTAAGGGGTTGATATTTATGCCTTTTCGATTTACCGCCGGCTGCACTGCTGACACAGCACATAAAGCACATGAGATGATGTTTGTTTGTGCGAAAGTGTCTGTGCTGGTAGCGTCCCAGAGCAAGCATTTCCCCTGCATCAACGGAAAGACTGTCATACCGCCCGACCTTTTGCTATCTCCCTTGTCAAGTACAGCAGGTTCCAGGAAGGACGGTATCCTCGCACTCTGCCGTGCTCTCTTGATATTATCATTAAGAGCAGAGTGTCTCGGTTATTGTCCAGTACTGACCTAGCAGGACAGGGCATAACGTCCATTTGACCTCAACATCTATATTTATATGGATGGTATCCGGTTGCACTGACCCTCTGGGCGATATCGATGCGGAGAGTGTCATCGTCGAGGTGTGTTCCCATAGCGGGCATATGGATCGCATGGAACCACACCCCATTTTCAGGCTGAATAGCGGCTAAGAAACGAGCTCTGAACGCTTGATCTCCTTCGTTTAGCATGCGGTATAGAGAGGCTTCGGATGATATGAAATTCCATGCCTTCTGTTTAGATCTTTGGGTAGGAATCGGTTCTTCATATCTCCGTTATAATCCCTCCAAAAAACCTCACTGCTTCAGCCAAATCATCAAAAGACGGTGCAGGCAAAGGCTGGGGGTAGTATCAGCGTTATAGGAGGATATAAAAGCAGCTATATCTGTCGCCTTCCGAATGCCAGGACCCCCAAGACTGACAGAGAGATCGTCTTGTTTTCAATCGGTAGCATCAAAATTGACGTTGCATAAATCCGTAACTTCTCTCCGTAAAGTATCATCAATGAGTTGCAAGAGTTGGATTTTTTAAAAAGGCCATGCACTGCATCTTAGGGATGGCAAAGCAAATTTTGAGAAGAACCAGGGCTGGATGAGTATCAATTGTTTTAAGGCACTCAATCAGGCCTTGAAGATCCTTGTGTTTCCTTTGCATTACTGGAATTGCTGCTGCTGATATGCTTCCTCTTTTGAAAGACGTATATTTGGCAGAAATTCAGAAACCCATTTAGGGTTCTTGTTCTTCCTCTTGTGTGTGGTTGAGGAGAAGCAATTCGTACTTTGTCTCATTGACGGCTAATCCTGACTGGCGCAGCTCAGAGATGAGACTGGGCAGATCAGTCCCGTCGCAGAATGCATCAAGGTCTCTCCATAAAAGAGGTAAGAGGCCTTTGAATAGGCCTGCCAGAGGAGCTGAAAAAGGCATGGGATTTTCTCTTTAGATGCCCTCAGGAAAACGTCTCTACGAATGCAACTGGAAGCATTTTTCACGCTAATTTTGATGAGAGCGCATTTTCCCTGGCAGTTGTTTATATATGAACGGGTAACGTGCATTGCTGCTCTCAGCCGCTTGGTGTTCCAGAGCCAAGTTGGATCGGCCTGTGATGGCGCCTCAAGTCTTCTGCGCCAGGCCTCATGCCGATCTTAGCTGCGGGGCGCCTTAGAGTGTTGCCCAAATCGATGGGTCTCCTGTCAACATCCTTCTTACAGACCGCATAAAGAAGCACCAAAGACGCAAGCTCATCTGGGATTTCACCTTACAACACCGTGTTAACAAAGGCCGCAAGAGCCTCCTTAAGAGCCTCAACTGCAGCACCTGTGTCACAACCAAGCAAAATTATAAAATGCACTGGCGTAAGGCTATCAGGCCCTGCTGCGGAACCCGAGGGAAAGAAATTCACAGCTGTGGTGATTTCCTCTCTCTATGTATATGTATATATAAACATATTACTATATATATATATATATATATATATATATATATACATATATATGTATGTACGTATCTACATACGTCCTGATATTGACTCATTATATAGGCATATGAGTTATTATGTAAAACAAAACCATACTGATACTCCCAACTGAATAATGAATGGTTCAGTTACCTCAAAACCTCTCGCACAATTCCCACCTACTGAAACCACATGCAGCAAAGGACAAGGAGATTTTTCCATGTTGCAGTTCTATAATGTACCTCATCAAGGTCCTGCAATCCCCCGCCTCCCTTTTCGTATGTCGGAAAATGAAAGAAATGGCAATAATGATGAATATGATGAATATGATAATAATACCAATGATAATAATAATAATAACAATAATAATAATAATAATAATGATGATAATGACAATAACGGTAATAACAATGGTAATTGTAACGATAATGTTAATGCTAATAAGTAGGATGATGATAACGATAATAGTAATAATCAGGATGATAATGATAAAGATAATAATGATAATGATAATTATAATATTAATAATGATAATAATCATTATAATGATGATAAAGACAATGATAATAATAATGATAAAGACGATGATAATAATAATGATAAAGATAATGATAATAATAATAATGGTAATAGTAATAATAATAATGATGACAATAATGATAATAATAATAATAATAATAATGATAATGATTGTGAGAATAATGAGAGTAAAGATAAAAGTGATAATAATAATAATAACAACAACAAAAATGATGATAATAAGAATAAGAATAAGAATAAGAATAATAAAAATGAAAAAAAAAAAAAAAATAATAATGATGATGATGATGATAACACCAACAACAATAGTAAAACCAACACTAACATGACTAAGAATAAGAATGACTCCTATGACTGTAAATTAGCATATGCATCTTAGTCATCACTTTCTGGATTAGTTATCTTTATCACTTCTTTATTCAAGAAAAAAAAGGATTAATAAAGGATTAGGACAGGAAAGCAGTGACACTGTTTTTGTTTTTTTTGCGTTTGTTAGTTAAACGAGTTAAATTGAGACAGCTTTGTGATATTGGTCAAAGGGGAAGTGACTGTTTTTTTTGGGTTAGAGCGATTTTTTTTTTTTTTTTTTTTTTTTAAGGTAAGTCGACTTTTATGTGTTTTTAGCTATGTTGTTGTTGTTTTTTCCTTTTCTCGTTATATTTTGTTATTTTTGTTCTTTGATGTTTCCCCTTGTTTTTTTTCTCTTTTTTTTTTCTTTTTTTTTTTTTTTTTTTGCTGCGCCACGTCGCAAACTGTGTGTTAGCTTTTAAGTGATTCTCTGCTCGTTTCTCTTCTCATTTATTTTTTCTCTATTTTCTTTCTCTTTTTGTGCCTCGATGTCTGTTTCTCTTTCTATTTATTTGCATTGCTCTTTCCCTCTCTCTCTCTCTCTCTCTCTCTCTCCCTCTCTCTCTCTCTCTCTCTCTCTCTCTCTCTCTCTCTCTCTCTCTCTCTCTCTCTCTCTCTCTCTCTCTCTCTCTCTCTCTATTTCTCTCTTTTTCTTTCACACACACATATATATATATGTGTGTGTGTGTGTGTGTGTGTGTGTGTGTGTGTGTGTGTGTGCGTGTGTGTGTGTACGGAACTGAAAGCCATTTCCTGAGATATCTATCATAAATACAAGACAAAGATCAGTCAGGGTGGTTTCCCCGTTACTTTCCCTGTTTTAATGAGACACTGTCTCTAGAAGGGTTTCCAACCAAGGCTAAAGAGTCGCCTCCACCCTTATATCTATTCATCCCATGGGTGGGACCCCGACAGTTGTTCCCCTCTGGGTCGAAGTGGACCTGGAAGCAATAGTGGCTAAGAGGTGGCTCATACATACGCACGCGCGAATAGAGTTGTAAATATATATATATATATATATATATATATATATATATATATATATATATATATATTTATATATATATATATATATCAATATCTTCCCATATATAAATACATCGATAGTTTCAAGTACAAATATCCCACATCTACCTTTTTCCCCTAATATGTTCATAGCGAAGTCTCGACCAGACATCTCTTAGCGTTGGCAGTGAGAAAGTGGGTTGGCCGTAGAGTGCACAGCTCGTCAGGAGTGAAATGTCACTGCTGAAATCGGCGATTCCTCCAGCATAATGTTTCCGAACGATTATGCAGAGTTGAGGGAAGTGGAAAAGTTGATGTTACCGCTGACTTGTCGTTGAAAAAACGCTTGTGTGTCCGTCCCTTCTGGAGCCTGTCCTGATAGGCTCTGCCGATTCCCCCCTATGACTACACAACGATGTTCAACCACAAGGTCTATTTACTTATATAGACCTTGGTTCAACCTGATTATAGCGATCGTCGACATCTTAATGTAGAGGCGACCTCCATGATGAAATGTTTCACATACTATACCTCTGACTATCCATGGCTAGTTCAGCATCTTCCTTGCTTGGATGCTGGACAGGGTAACATGACAAAACACCTGAAATGCAGAGCTTCTTTCTGGCCGCCAGAAGTGAGAAGTGGAATGGGGGCAATTTCTCCTTTGAGCAATGTTTCTTCAAATATGTAATGCTCTCAGTAACATATATATATATATATATATATATATATATATATATTAAATAGACTGTAACAGGAAATAGACAAAAGTATTAATATTATTATAATCATCACAAATGAAGTCATACGCGTCATCACCGTAATCACCCCGATGCGCTTTTGTTCATTCCCAGCTCGACTCGAGACAACTGTTGCGTCGTGAAGCGCTCTCTCTCTCTCTCTCTCTCTCTCTCTCTCTCTCTCTCTCTCTCTCTCTCTCTCTCTCTCTCTCTCTCTCTCTCTCTCTCTCTCTCTCATACGCCCCCCCTCCCGTCTCTTTATCTTTTCCAGTCGCTTTCGTCTTTGAAAGAAAAAAAAATAAAAACATCGTGCATAAAAAGGGAATCACAATAAAAAAAAATACTTATGCATATTGTTTGTTTACCTTCAAAGCAAATGGCGATGAGTGATCAGTAAGTTAATTTAAACCAACGTGGCGTAAACTACTGATAAACTTTAACCATAAATTTAGGGGCAGCGAAAAGAACACACATGCACATACACACGCACACACAAAAGTATTGAATTCCGATGATGCAGGTAACGTGAGTGCGGGTTTTTTTTTTATGTATCTTTTCTTCTTTTCTTTTTTTCTTTCCTTTTTTTCTC
>NC_061826.1:9791268-9813768 GCF_019202785.1 Penaeus chinensis | reverse complement strand
ATGGATGTGCCAGAGGCATAGATGGTTAAATCATAGTGATGACCGGGGTCCTGGTGGTAGAACTGAGACAATGTCATTTACAGCAAGAAGGAATAAAGTGGTACTGAGCACACTGCCTTGTGGGACGCCTTCGATTTGAGGAAAGAAAGATGATGTGGCAGAGGCAATTTTGACCTGGAAAGTGCGTTGAGAGAGGAAAGACTTTATGAAGACACCCATGTTTCCCCGTATGCCTAGAGAGGACAATTAAGGGGAATATGGTACCTCCATGTCGTATCATATGCTTTTTCTAGGTCAAAAAATATAGCTGGTACGGATTCATGCCGTGCAAATGCGGATGTAATATATGTCTCAAAATGAGCAAGGGGGTCAACTGTGCTCCGGGCACGGCGAAAACCAAACTGGGAAGGAGAGAGGAGATTGTGAGATTCAAGACACCACATTAAGCGGAAGTTAACCATTCGCTCTAGTAGTTTGCATAAGCAGCTAGTTAGTGTGATGGGGCGATAGTCTTGAGGGAGGTTACCCGATCTATTGGGTTTCAGGAAGGGGAGGATAAGAGCTTCTCGCCAATGAGAAGAAAAATTTCTTGATGTCCATATGTGGTTTAAAATTTTAATAGGAAGGATAAGGAGGAAGATGGGAGTTGTCGGAGCATACGGTATTGAATACCGTCAGGGCCTTCATGAGTGTTGCGGCACGATTTTAGGGCAGCACTGAGTTCAGAGGAAGAAAAGGGAGCATTATAGGACTCAGTAGAGGATAGAGTGAAGATAATGGGGGTACGTTCCCTAATGGTCATAATAGAAGAGAAGTGTGGAGAAAGGTGAGAGCCACTACTGACCTGGCTGAAATAATCACCCAGTTCATTAGCAACTTGGAAAGGATCAGAGATGAGGGTATCTCGAATATGGAGAACGGGGGCTGGATGGGGGGGATGTTTGCCTGATAGTTTATGGATCCGGCGTCAAACATTTGAGATAGATGTAGAGGACGTAATTGAGGAAACATAATTTCGCCAGCTATTTGTTTTACTATTCCGGATTGTACGACGAAGACAAGCAGATGCTCTTTTAAAGGAGATAAGAGCTGATAGTTGATTTGGGGTACCTCGTTTGTAGCGGTAACTGTTCCAGGCTGCACGTTTTAAGCGAAGTGCTTTAGTGCAATCAGAATTTCACCATGGAACACATTTGGAGGTATAGGGTCTTGAGGTTCGAAGAATAGCTGTATGGGCAGCTCTTAGGATTGTAGTTGTGAAACATTGTATCATATCTGAAATGGATGAGAGGGAGGATGGAGGGATATGAATAGCAGAGAGTGAAGTGAAAGTACACCAGTCGGCTCTATCAAAGCGCCCAGAGTGGGGAGTTAGGAAGTGGTACAAAGACTGCGTGCGTGTATCAAAGTGTGTGGGGCGATCTGAATTTAAACAATGTCAGCTGTGGAGAGGAAGCGCTCTAGAGCTCGGCTACGGGAGTTGGTGATAGAATCACCCCAAAGAGTGTGGCGGCAGTTAAAATCAACTACTATGAGGAAAGGTGGTTGAAGTTGGGAAATTAGATTTTCAAAAGCAACAAAGTCAATGGGGTGGGGAGGGGAGACGTAGACTGAAATCACTGTGATCCAGCGGCGAAGAAAGATACAAATAACTGCAAGGGACAGTGGTTTGAAAGGGAGGTATGACATAAGGTGTTTTCTGGTTGATAAGTATGGACGAGACATAAAGGGAGTGTGTGGAAGAGATAAAATGGTAATTGGGGATTGCTATCGGAGGATGTGTAAGAAAAGTCTCTTGAAGGCATATAATGGATGGGTTATAACAGGAAAGGATATGACGGAGGTCGGGTCTGTGAGAGCGGAAACCGCGAATATTCAAATGAAGGATAGTTATACTTTCGTTGATTTAGTACGCTGTGTTGGGAGAGGGTAGGAGAATAGGGTGTAGGTGGAATATGAATAGGAGGAGGATGGATATCGGCTGTCACTTTGAGTGTGGAGGGAGCGGGAGTTGTAGAATTTGAAGGTGGATGAGTGTCAGTTTGGGACTCGATTATGTAGTTTTGAATATCTTCAAGAGTTTCTGTAATGGAGTTGGTTGGGGGGTTTTGTGAGATAAAGGTTTCCTTGTGAGGGGGGGAAGAGAAGATTGGTGTCTGAAGAGTAGGAGCAAAGGAAGGTGGAGCTGAATGTGGGGTAGGGGAAGAAGGGGTGGAGCGTTTATTCTGTCTGTTGCGGGTAGTGCGGGGAGGGAGAGGGGAGGTGTTGGGGCTGTAGTAGAGATTGGAGTGTCTGGGTTTAGGATGGCAAAAGAATCTGACTGGGGAAGGTAGGAGGTAGACGAGGGGAAGTTAGGTGGAGGGGGGGTAGGTTTAGGAGAGGGTGTAGGAGCTTGGGGGGTAGGGGGAGTGGCAGAGTGAGCGATATTACTGGAGTAGGCAGTAAGAGAAAAACCTCGTCGACGTGCCTCCTGTCCGGCTTCACGTAGAGCGAGTCCAAGTCTGAATCTGAGAGTTGCTTCCTCAGACTCAAATTTGTAGGTGGGGCAGCCCCTATAAAAAACACTATGGGGGCCACCACAGTTGGCACATGTGCGTGATTGTGCAGAGCAGTTTGATCAAGTATGAAACGGCAATGTTTGGCTGGGTGTCCTAAACACCAACAATTTTGGCACTGACGAGGAGGAGGTTGGTATGGTCGGACAGGGAGGGATTCTCCACCTATGTAAACATTAAAGGACAAGGTCATGTCTACGGAAAGTAATTTTGGCAATGTTAGTGGGTTACTTCCGATGACCTTTGGGAGGAATGGAGTAGCATTGTACTGATGTCGCATCATAGTCCGTGAGACAGGCGAGTAAGTTTTCTCCACAATTTGACCAATCTTTATTATAGATTGGGGAATTTGCTGGGGAGATAGAAACAGTTCCAGTGCAAGTATTGTGGGTTGGATTGGGTTCTGCAGGGATGGGATTACCATATAGATCAGCTAGATTTGATAATGCTATAGCTTGGTTTTCAGATGTTACTGTGACGAGACGGGAGCGGTCGGGTCGGCAACGGAAAGAGACTTTGCCTACTTGTTTTAGGAGACATTGCTGGAAGAGAAGGGTGTTGTCAGAGTAAGGAGCTGTGGGAGGGATCACGAAAAATCGGTCCCATTTGGCTGGGCTAAATGGAGTATTTAGGATTCTTGTAGAGGTGGGGGTAGTAGAAGGGCGGGGACGTGTGGAGGAGGGAGTAGTGTTGAGGGAGGTAGTGTTATGGGGAGGTGGGCAATAAGGCTGTAAGGTAGTAATAAGGGAGGATGGGGTAGTTGATGAAGAAGGTTGTGGGGGTAGAGGTGTTGAAGTTGAGCATGTTGGGAGAGTAGAAATGTCTCCTGGGGGTCGAGTGTTGATTAGGGTGGATACTGTACTAGTAGGCTTTAAGGAGGGGGTAGTTATTGTAGTGTTCGGAGCCGTGGTCAAAGGAGAGCCTGGGGTCAGGGAATCGAGAGATTTGATGAAGGGGCAAGCCTCATTGCCCCTAATAGTGGGATTACATCTTCATTATTGGCCATGGTAAGCCTCGAGTATGTTGGGGAGAAAAACAGTCCATGCCTCAGGGTCCCCATGAGGGGTAAGGGCTAGACAACTAAAGCAGGGGAATACCGTGCCCATGGCTCCCTCAGGCCGTTCAGGACTGGCACAGTCAGCCTTTCATCCTTTCAGCAAGGCTCTCACACCTTAGGAAGTGGATAGTAGAAGGGGTTAGTGAAGGGACAGAAATGAATAAGTAGGAGGGAAAAAAAAGACCTTGCAAAATTAGTTGAGTCGAGGGCTGAGTCCCAAGGTTGGGGAGTTCCCCAGTATTGGGTCCCAGTCTTTGCCTCCTAAGCCCTTCCACGACAACAACGGGCAAGGGATTGAAGGGGACTCATTGTGAAAAATTCCTCATACAAGCATTTTTGACGACCAAAGGGAAAAATAAAAAACATGTTATTTTTTCCGGCTTTATAGAACTATTATTAAAACTAAATGTGGATTCTCAATGTATCCAACATCTAGTGGCACTTTTCAACTCATAGAAGCAGTAAAATGCCAGACAATGACATTTTTTTGTTATTATTTACTGAGAAACTTTAACATCCGGCCATGAAATCTTTACCTCCATTTCATTTTCTGGTGATTATCACAGGGTAAAGAATTCTTTTTTTTTTAATGCACCAGTAATCTATAGAGAGCTGCCTCACAAAAACAAAAACAAAAACAAAAAAAAAAAAAAAATCTTTGTTAAATGGGAAACTGAAATAGTAATTATGACATCTGAGTAAAGATAACATCATAGTTTTTCCTTTTCCTCCAACTTCGAGTTTGTTTGTTTTTGACTAAGGATACTCTTTAATGTATGTCAATGGTTCTGCAATCATATTCCAAATATCCTTAATGATTTAAAAAATAAAAATCCATTGTCTTACACATACATATAACAACATATCAGGTAATATAAACAGCAATGGCTTCTCATACGATAATCCATGAACTAAAATCTCAGTAATATAAATTTACTACAAAACAGGCTGCTATGCCCTCAAAAATAAAAATCAACAAGAACAGATTCATTGCTTGTTAAAATGCCATCAATTTTCAGGAATACACTGAAACTCACCCCCTCCCCCCCCCAAATCAAAACCTTCACAGGCTGTACAACGTGTTACAGACTTTGAAAGAAAAGAATGATAAGTAATGTAAAATCTTTCAAACAAAAACCAAGTTATCCTGAGAAATGAGTATATAACTAGCTTGGGATATTAAACATCTGTGTAAGAAATAAGATATCGTAACTAAGTAGGTAAATGAACAAACAAAATGAAAGAAAATAAAAGCTTTTAAAACTAACAGAATAAAAAAAATAAAAAAAAATGCTAACATCTACAATAATAAATCTTTCAAATAACAACCACCAAAAATAGAGCTGCAGAGCCTGGCAAGCATTACACCAGAGCACCTAATGCTTCCCTCTTTTCAAATGCTTTTTATGATTGTCATGTATTGCATTTTCTCCATAAACAAAGGGCTAAAATGCACTAAAACAATGGGGGCAGAGAGGTCAAGTTACCCTCACTATGCCCAAACCTTTTTCTTTGTGCCAGGAGAGAGAAAAAAAGATATGCAGACTGGGATACTACTGACAAGTCTGACACAACGGTAACAATGAGACAGAAGGCATTTGTGACATTGAAAAAAGTATCACAGCTACAAATGTTGGATAATGTTGGGTCTCTGCAGCATTTCTCCTTAATTCATTAAATTCCTTTTCATCATTTTGAAATGACTGATACCTGGCAGACCATGAAAACAACCTAGCCATTTTACTGCTTATTTAAAAAGGCAATAGTCTGAAGAAGGTTATAAAAAAAAAGAAAAAAAAAAGAAAGAGGGAAAGAAAGAATTAAAAAAAAGAAAAAGAAAAAGGACAAATCCACAACTCAGAAAACTCCTTTCCACTCCACGGAAATAACTATACAAGAGTGAAGGGAACCTGATTCTAAGTTTACGATCTGAGTATTCTTGATTAATGGTACGTGAGATTTACGAGATTTACGAGCCTAGTGTTTACAAAAGCAGCTTTACACTTGTACATACAATAGGTGACATCTGACTACCTTTAAGCTATGTCTTTTTCTGTAATTGTGCCGATAGTATTCCAAATATTTATCTATCTATTAACCTGTGTGAAGCTGATTTTGCAAACAAATTATATCTCATAAAAAAAAAGTATAAACAAAATATATATACATTAGATATAGCATACATAATACATTATTCATGTGTGTGTGTGTGTGTGTGTGTGTGTGTGTGTGTGTGTGTGTGTGTGTGTGTGTGTGTGTGTGTGTGTGTGTGTGTGTGTGTGTGAGTGTGTGTGAGTGTGTGAGTGTGTGAGTGTGTGAGTGTGTGAGTGAGTGAGTGAGTGAGTGAGTGAGTGAGTGAGTGAGTGAGTGTGAGTGAGTGAGTGAGTGAGTGAGTGAGTGAGTGAGTGAGTGAGAGTGAGAGTGAGAGTGAGAGTGAGAGTGAGTGTGAATGTGAGTGTGAGTGAGTGTGAGTGTGAGTGTGAGTGAGTGAGTGAGTGAGTGAGTGAGTGTGAGTGAGTGAGTGAGTGAGTGAGTGAGTGAGTGAGTGAGTGAGTGAGTGAGTGAGTGAGTGAGTGAGTGTGTGTGTGAGAGTGTGAGAGTGTGAGAGTGTGAGAGTGTGAGAGTGTGAGAGTGTGAGAGTGTATATGTGTGTGTATATGTATGTATGAATGTATGAATGTATGTATGTATGTATGTATGTATGTATGTATGTATGTATGTATGTATGTATGTATGTATGTATGTATGTATGTATGTATGTATGTATGTATGTATGTATGCATGTATGTATATATTTATGTAGATATATATGTATGTATATATTTATGTAGATATATATATGCATGTATGTGTGTGTATGTATGTATGTATGTATGTATGTATGTATGTATGTATGTATGTATGTATGTATGTATGTATGTATGTATGTATGTATGTATGTATGTATGTATGTATGTATGTATGCATGTATATACACATACATATATACATATATGTGTGTATATATGATATATATATATTTATATATATACTTCTATACATATATACATACATATATATACATACATACATATACATATGCATATATATACATATACATACATATATATATATACATATACATACTTATATATATACATATACATATACGTACACATATATACAAATATATATATATACTCACATATATATAACATATATATATATATATATATATATATATATATATATATATATATATATATATATATATGTATATATGTATATGTATATATATATTTATATATATATATATATATATATATATATATATATATATATGTATATGTGTAAACATAGATGTATGTATATATATATATATATATATATATATATATATATATATATATATATATGTAAAGACACATCAATTTTCATACCATTTTTTACAACATATTTAGCTGTCACACTAAGTTAACAGATTGTGCATGTATACTTAGAGCCATATTTCCTAAATCCATGTTCAACAAACTCCATTTAATGTGTCTGATAACCAATGAACTGAATGAGTAAAGTTTCTAAAGCTAAAATAAAGAAATATATAAATATTCTTGTAATCCGTAACATTACTTTTTAAAAATCAAGTTTCTTACCATATCGGCACCATACTTAACAGAGAAAAGAAAAAAAAACACTTCACTATTGCCACTACTGAATGAGCAGATTACAAAAGACACTTTTATATCCCAAACTGAAATCACCATATGTCATATCTCTTTTTGTTCAGTTGACGAGATTCTGTAGATGAGCCATGTCATTGAAGGTTGTAAAGTGACTAGTAAATACTTAAACCCCTTCAAGTATGTATTGATTTTCTAGTTCATGCTCCCCCCTTCAGATAGAATTTTGATAAATTTGTGACAAATCATACAAAAATGGTGGTCCTCTGTTCTGCAAGAAAAACTGTTGATTTCAAATACAGTCCTCATTCCTCATTGTAGAACCCAAAACAACTGAAGCTGACAAATATTCACAATAAAAGAATGCAAGTGGAAAAAAAAAAACATCCAAAAAACAGTGGGAGTAATTTCATTCTAGTCATTAAGGAAAAAATTCAGAGCTCATATATGGTCTTTATCATCAGATAAACTATGTTAAAGTAGAGCAACGAACGACTGTAGCTGACTGAGATTCTCAGGCCACACCTCAACCTCACAGGACCCTCTCCCACTCTTTAGCCCAGGATAAAAGACCATACGGGACAAAAGCTCAAAAGATTGGAAGAAACTTTCACAGCCATTGGCTTGAAGTGAATTACCATGCAGTTTACAAAAGGAAAGCATATATTCCTTTATGCAGAAACAAAATGGGACTTCAAGTTGGGTTCATCAATCTTTTTGAGTTGAGCACAAGATATAAGGTGTCATTTATGCCTCACTAGATGTCAATAGTAATTTTTTTCTTTCTTTTAAGTACAGGCCTCAAGGTTTTTATCACTGCATCAGTTAAACAAGACATAACAATTTATAACGTAAACCCTATTTAGTACCTACATGATCATGAAAACAGCGTATATCTACCAGAGAGATAAGAACATTTTAGAATCAGTCTTCCTACTGTATTGTCTTTTACAATTACATTTCATAGTCTCTGTAAAAAGATATATATATGTATATATATACTGGGGTTGTTCACAGACATTAATACCCTCGACATAAAAATATATGATACACTGCTTACACTTTACACACCAAATCACATTTAGTCACTGGTTATCACAATGGCACAGATCTTGACATCAAAAAGCTAGCAAAATTTTTAAATACATACATGGCACGGAGCTATTATGAAATACTTTCATAGAACTAAAAGAAAAAATATTGTTTCCATAAAAATACATCTACTTACAAAAAAAATAATAATAAAGAGAAAAACAAAAATTGATGTGTACCATTATAAAACATTATCATAAGTAGCATTAACTAAAAATCCTAATAGTAAAAAAAAACTATATATATATCACTGACAGACACACTGTTGAGTCTGAGATTCCATCATCAGATTCGACCAAACTTTAAAACTTTAGGGTAAAAACGAATGTAATCATTCCTCAGATCCTCCTCATGCATTGCTGGCTCCCCCAGGTGAACTTATCATACTCAGGTAGTGCTGCGATGACCTCTTCAGCAAACTGTCAACAGCGATCTGAGCAGCCAGCAGCGGTTCGTTCAGAATTGATGACAGCGACTGAAGCAGCTCCGAGAAATTGCTCTCTAGTGCCATCTGATACTCATACTGGTCACTGTTTATGACCTGGCTGTTAAGGTCCAGGGCCTCTTTGCAGGTACACACAAACTCTCTGTATGGCATCAAAAAATAATGATAATAAGTTAAGAACAAATCCTTGGTTAATAATTATCTAAGATCTCTCTGTATACATTATACTTACACATACATAGTTATAATAAAAAAGGAGTCTCAAATCAATGAACATTCTGGTATAAGGCTACATCAATACATATATTACATAGGAAAATAGCTCCAAATACAAAGAATAAATGTACATACAACATGTATGCATCATGCTCAAGAAAATGAATACCTACCTATAAACATCCTTCAACCGAGACACCTGGTTCACTGGATACGAAGAGCAGTTTGTTTCTTCAAGGAAAGTGGATGCATAAGCCAGAGGCCCAGCATTTACCTGCACACTGATGCTGCCCTGTGAGATGAAATATAGCACAATATGTATAATTTTCTTTAAGATTTACAAAAACAGGGCCAGTGATAATGAGAATATATAAATCTACACAACAAGCTGTTTCCACTCTGCTGAAACAGTATTCATAACTGTTAACACTGTTATCATTTATATGTACAATATTATTGTTTAGATTAATATTATCCTTCTCATTGCTTTTATTTTCTCTGAAACTGTACACATTTTGTCAACTGACAAGATAGCAATTACCTACAAAATAGCAATTACATACTTTCCTTGTGTACTACCTGTCCAGGCAAGCAATTTAATTATCATATCTGTACATCACATATCAAATCAATTACTCTAATGACTGCATTTCTTTCCTTCATACCTACAATTAGGTCACTCAGTCTTTAAGTCATATATATCGAATCTGTTCAATGGCTGTTATATCAACAAACATTTTAGCTGCATCTCACATGGTAATATAACCAACCTCTCTGTTTTACTATTATACCGTAAATTGAGACAATCAATAATCCACACACATGTACAACCTGTTTACCACCTAAATCAATCTATGAATAATCAGTCACAAACAATTAATATCAACTATCAAGTGTCACCTGTCATGAGAATCTATCACATGTATCTTACCTGAAGCTTCAGCTGCAATTTCTTCACATCTGTTGGATGTTTATTAATGATTTCCAACAGTTCTTTGACTCTGCTTTCCATTTCATCAATGGCAACTTCAATGGGAGACATTTCTAGCACCTGGTATTAAGAGAGAGATGTTAGATGGTAAAATAAGTTTACTAAATATACATTCATTGAAAAAAATGGCAGAGAATGTGTAACACAAACATTAAGCATACGAATTTGATTCTTGACTGCTTTATTATATCCCAATTCATTTTTTCCTTCATAATAATGACCACAAACACTCTCACACACACACACACACACACACACACACACACACACACACACACACACACACACACACACACACACACACACACACACACACACACACACACACACTCTCTCTCTCTCTCTCTCTCTCTCTCTCACACTCTTTCTCTTTCTATGACTTCGATGAAACCAAACAAAAATACATATATATTTTGATGCTTCACAGCTCCTTACAGACAAATATAAGTGATACCAAAACTCATGTTAGTCGGCGACTCTTCTAATCTATCAGAATAAACAAAAAATGTTCAAAAAATCATCCCGGACAGTGTCCTTTATACAATTACGGCTAGCTACTTTCCGGCAAACCCTTGGAGACGACCTGCTCACTCCCTCCCTCCCTCCCTCCCTCCCAGCCTTACCTACAACCCCGCCCTCCGTGAACTAACCTCGGTCTCCACAATCTGTATCCTCTTCTTCACGTAGGGGAAGAAGTAATCCGTCTTGAGGATAACCCTCCGCTTCCACTGCTCCTCCAACTTTCCGTGGGCCTTCCCCTCTAGGGTGAAGGGTGTCTCGAACATGAAGGTGTTGATGTTGTTGTTGCGTTCGAATTCCGTCTGCCTGTTGTTCCGTTCCTCTTCGGGGAAATAGGGATTAACGTGCGTCACCTGGATGTAGGCGTAGCGTGACTCCAGTTCATCAGCATCAACCTATGGACAAGAAGAAGGAAAAGAAGAAGAAAAAGAAGAGGAAGAGGAAGAGGAGGAGGAAGAGAAGAGAAGAGGAAGAGGAAGAAGAAGAGGAAGAAGAAGAGGAAGAGGAAGAATAAGAGGAAGAATAAGAAGAGGAAGAAGAAGAGGAAGAAGAAGAGGAAAAGAAGAGGAAGAGGAAGAAGAAGAAGAAGAAGAAGAAGAAGAAGAAGAAGAAGAGGAAGAAGGAAGAGGAAGAGGAAGAGGAAGAGAAGAGGAAGAAGAAGAAGAAGAAGAAGAAGAAGAAGAAGAAGAAGAAGAAGAAGAAGAAGAAGAAGAAGAAGAAGAAGAAGAAGAAAGAAGAAGAAAAGAAGAAGAAGAAGAAGAAGAAGAAGAAGAAGAAGAAGAAGAAGAAGAAGAAGAAGAAGAAGAAAAGAAGAGAAGAAGAAAAGAAGAAGAAGAAGAAAAGAAGAAGAAAAGAAGAAGAAGAAGAAAAGAAGAAGAAGAAGAAGAAAAGAAGAAGAAGAAGAAGAAGAAGAAGAAGAAGAAGAAGAAGAAGAAGAAGAAGAAGAAGAAGAAGAAGAAGAAGAAGAAGAAGAAAAGAAGAAGAAGAAGAAGAAAGAAGAAGAAGAAGAAGAAGAAGAAAAGAAGAAGAAGAAGAAGAAGAAGAAGAAGAAGAAGAAGAAGAAGAAAAGAAGAAGAAGAAGAAGAAGAAGAAGAAGAAGAAGAAGAAGAAGAAGAAAAGAAGAAGAAGAAGAAAAGAAGAAGAAGAAGAAGAAGAAGAAGAAGAAGAAAAGAAGAAGAAGAAGAAGAAAAGAAGAAGAAGAAGAAGAAGAAGAAGAAGAAAAGAAGAAGAAGAAAAGAAGAAGAAGAAGAAGAAGAAGAAGAAGAAGAAGAAGAAAAGAAGAAGAAGAAAGAAGAAGAAGAAGAAGAAGAAGAAGAAGAAGAAGAAGAAGAAGAAGAAGAAGAAGAAGAAGAAAAGAAGAAGAAGAAAGAAGAAGAAGAAGAAGAAGAAAAGAAGAAGAAGAAGAAGAAAAGAAGAAGAAGAAGAAAAGAAGAAGAAGAAGAAAAGAAGAAGAAGAAGAAAAGAAGAAGAAAGAAGAAAGAAGAAGAAGAAGAAAAGAAGAAGAAGAAGAAAAGAAGAAGAAGAAGACAAGAAGAAGAAGAAAAGAAGAAGAAGAAGAAAAGAAGAAGAAGAAGAAGAAGAAAAGAGGAAGAAGAAAAGAAGAAGAAAAGAAGAAGAAGAAGAAAAAAAAAAGAGGGTGAGAAATATTAAATCCTTTTAATCAATTAAACATAATTCAGTCTAGAGCTTGATTTCACTAACATAAACAGAACATTTCATTAGGATTTCATTAGACTTTTACAGAACTTCATACCAAATCACAATACACACTGCCACTTATAAACAGGAACACCATTAACACAAAAGTTTACAAGTTGAGGATTCCAAAAAAAAAAAAACATATTCCTTACAGAATTCGAATCCATGATCATCTTAACAGCTTCTTTCCCGAACTTATCGCAGTACTGGTGGTAAAGTCTCTCTGAAATCTCTGCCAGTGAGGTTACTTTGGGTTCCTTGTAGATGTACTCCTTGCCAGCTTCATCCTCAAAGTAACTCTTCAAAAAAATAATAAATAAATAAATATAAATAAAATAATTAAATAAATATGTAAAGTAAATAAAAACCTCAGATGGATAATACCGATTGAAAAGAAAATATATACACATAATTTACACATGAAACGATTAGTACTGCCTTTTTACAAACACCGTAGACTGTTTTGCAAGTCATGGTTGCACTGCAAATATCATGAATAATTTACCCGCAAAAAGCAGAGAAAGAGTTACTCACAGGTCCGTAGAAGGCCACACGATAGTAACGGCCCAAAAGTCTCTTCTGCGAAGCATTGACCTCCACCACTCGGGAATAAGCCTACAATCATATATAATAATTATAGCAGCAATAATTAAAACAACGATAATAATAACAGGAGCAAAAGCAAACAAGAGCAATATCAATAACGTCAACAATGACAATAACACTGACAATAAACGTACCAAAAATAATAATGATGGCAATAATATTAATAATAATAACAATAATAATAATAACAATAATAATAATAAAAAATTTAACTGATGATGATGATGATGATGATGATGATGATGATGATGATGATGATGATGTTGATGTTGATGTTGATGTTGATGTTGATGTTGATGTTGTTGATGATGATGATGATGATGATGATGATGATGATGATGATGATGATGATGATGATGATGATGATGATTATGATTATGATTATGATTATGATGATGATGATGATGATGATGATGATGATGATGATGATGATGATGATGTTGATGTTGATGTTGATGTTGATGTTGATGTTGATGTTGATGTTGTTGAATGATAATGATGAAAATGATAATGATAATGATAATGATAATGATAATGAGGATGATGATAAAAGCCACACCTCACCTGATAGAGGTGAGAATAGCACTGGACGAGCGCAGGGTAGTTCCGTCGCCCCTCGTAGATCGGAATGAGAACCCGATAGAGGTTGCCCAGCAGCTCGAACCTCTCCGCCCGCTCAACTATTCCGCCTGCGACCTCGAGCTGGTTGATCAGGGAGTCCATGGTGAACACTGTATCGACTAGACCTGTAAAATAGGTTTTTTTCTTTTTCTTTTCTTTTTTTTCTTTTCGTTTTCTTTAGTATGGGGGTTTGTTGGGCTGCTGCGCATTCACTTTGGGAATCGGCTAAACCTAGCTTCCTGCTGGCAAAGTTGCTGCAGTTGAATGCATAATTGCATGGTAGATTTTCCAATGTGTAAATCTGTCTCACCAAATGTATATCTTTCTCCAATGAAGATCTATTTACAACAAGCATATTAAAAAGCAAACTACATTAATGGGACAAATTCTATTTATCTAAAGTGATACTTTTATAACAAAGATAAATTTAGGATACAAATGACCACAGTGACACATATGACACACAGACACAGACACACAAACACTCACACACACAAGACATAGACACATAGTTACACAAACACAGACACGCCTACCCACACTCAAAAAAAAAAAAAAAAGCACAACACAAACACACACACATGCACACTCACACTCGCACTCACCCTCACATTCACCCTCGCAGTCACACTCTCACTCTCACTCTCACTCTCACTCTCACTCACACTCACACTCACACTCACACTCACACTCTCACTCTCACTCTCACTCTCACTCTCACTCTCACTCTCACTCTCACTCTCACTCTCACTCTCACTCTCACTCTCACTCTCACTCTCACTCTCACTCACACTCACACTCACACTCACACTCACACTCTCACTCTCACTCTCACTCTCACTCTCACTCTCACTCTCACTCTCACTCTCACTCTCACTCACACTCTCACTCACACTCACACTCACACACTCTCACTCATACTCACATTTGCAGTCACACTCACTTACACTGTGCACGGATAAGTATGTATCATTATGAATTATTAGATGATTAAACTATCACTAAGTAAAAAGCAAATGAAGCTCATTTCAATTTCCAATTTAAATGCAAGAACAGGAACTGATGGAGTATTGACAAAATGTTAATATGCCTTGATTTTTACGAAAAACGATACAGATATTTCACTGTCAATTCATTATCTTGTTCTATGTTGTGTTAGTTCTAGGTCATATAATCTATAGAACGTAGTATAAAGTGTTTATTCCTTAGTCCCAGAAGAGTCTCCATGGCAACTAGAACAGTGCTAATTTAAAGCTATATTTAGGTCTAATTAAAATATCTATCCATCTAATCTAAATAAATATCTACCATTTGCCTACCTGACCTAAAACAGATCTCACTGTACCAGAACAACTTTCTTCTCGGAAGGATGTTCTCTGCATTCAATTTTCACTTAACCTCCCTATCTGAATCAAGATGCCATTAAGAAATCTAATTCAAACATATATTCCTCAGAATAAGCAAGACTGGAAAAAAAGTCTTAAATGGGAGCAACGGCAGCATGCTTCCCCAATAAAATCTATATCCTACTTCAAGCTCAAAAAAAGTTTCATGCTGAACAATTATCGGTGCAAAAATCACTCATTACTCCTCTGGGTTCTCTAGAGGTTACAGCAGCAAGACATTGCAAACAGATTTCCTTTACACACAATTGGCACATTCCTGGATAACTGAATCTATCATGTAGCAGAGACCTACATTATAGTTTTCCATTCCTACTCACTTGCATGGGAAGATCTGTATCCTTCAGCTCTTATGACTCCTTATATAATATCTTACAGGTATGTAACACTATAGACACATGCATAGTCTAGAATCTTATCTCGTCCTACTTACTGAAAATCTGCTGCTACCTGCAAATATCTTAATCAAAAGAAAACATCCTAAGAATAATTTAGGACAACTACCTAAATTTCTGTCATCATACAGAAAAAACTTTTCCTGCAAAAATGTGACAAAACTCTTAGTGATCTTCTGTCTTCGGTCTTGATGTACTAACACAAGTTATGCTGCTAATTACATCACCCTAAACATCTCTGTTAAATCTGACAGAAATAAAAAGGGGAAAAATTCTTCTCTTAAAACCATAGAGAGGAAACACTGTACATATCACAGTTTGTTTGTTTTTTTGTTTATTTGTTTTTTATTATGAAAACTGGCACATATCAGTATCAATAAAACAATAATTTACATTATTCTGCTTTTATGGATAGACATCTGTAACATTTCAAATCATTCCTTCATTATATTGGTCTTTAGAAAACGTAAGTGTTATAGTGTATTCTGTCTCACTGAAATATTCGGTTATAAACAGCAAGTCAACACTTTCAGTTCCTGTTCAACTACGCAGCAAGGCAGTTTAAGCAACTACACTCTGAAATATTTTAAGCTAGCTAGATCTATGCCACTATGGATTATTATTGCCTACATTATCCACACTTATATCACTGAAATTCTTAATAAAAAGGAGTCTTTACAACTAGCCAGCTTTTCAAAATAATGAAAAATAAGTCTTCACATCTAGTCAGCTCTTCTATACTTGTATCATATGGCATATTTTAGGCTGGTTAGACACTACAGTCAAATTTTGAGTTGTTACGCAATAATCACAAAAGCATTTTGAAGCCTTGATACTCACGAAAAATATGAATTTCTTATTACTTGCCACTTATATGCACATAAATAAATAAACGAAATAAAATATGAGCAAAAATACAAAAATGAAATGAAAACCAGCCTTGACATTTCAGAATAACACAAAACACATCAGAAAATGAATACATACTGCTTACATGGCCGTGCTTAACTCAACATATTTCTTATTAAGAAATGGTTCACCTACCAGTGTAGAAGTGCAGAGTCTGGGAGCAGCATGCAACATCTAACAGGAACGCCACAGAAGATATTGCGAACATAAGTAACAGCCAAGATCAAAAAAAGCTTCAGGCATCAAAATTGACACAGTCCTTTAGAGACTACTTAAGATTTTCTTTTTCTTTTTTTCTTTTTTTTATAAAGAGACTACATTGTTTGGTTTTGTTTTTTAGTTTTTTTTAAAGAGAGACTACATTGTTTTGTCTATTTAGTTTTATAAAGTGACAACACTGACTTCTTTTGTTTTTTCAAACTTTATGAGGAGACTATATTATTATTATTTTTTTTAGACTACCATCTATCTTTTGTTATTTTTATAAAGAAATTATTATAGATTTTAGAGACATAAATCCTCTAACTTTATAAAGAAACTAATACACCCTTTTAAACTTGTTATACTGATTCACAGAAAACAATATGCTCAAGTAACCACTGAAACAAAAATGAACCACTTTGACGTACCATAGTTCCAAAACAAATAATCATTTTTTAATGGAATTACATACAACAATTTAAAAAATGACAATTAACACAGTCATTTGTCAAAAGCTTCTCTATATCTTTCTATCACTCTCTTTCTTTTTATCTTTTCTCTCCAACTGTATTACTAATGTGAAGTTCAAGTTCCATTTCAGATGTTCAACTTTGATAACCAACCTACACACAAGTAAGTCATTCCACCAAACATTTTCTTTTCCAATCTTTTAAAAGTCAAGCTCATAAAAGCTACTGGGTTCCTTTCTTTCAGCAAGTCAAGAATAACTTTCATAAGCTACAGAAACACATGATATGATATAAAGTGCTTAATTAATATAATGTATACTATTTGAACAAGGATGAAAGACAAATGTTATATCCTGCACCTAAATCTGCTACATAGGGGGGGGGGGGGACTGTATGAGTCTACAAAGCAACAAGTTCTTATAATAAAACTTACATAAGAAAATACTGTAAAATTAAAATGATTCTAGGAAAAAATATTACACACAAGTTGCTCTCATCTTTAACAAATTACTAAATTCATATGGAAATCTTAATGATTGCTTTTCCTTTATACTTCCATATTTACATATTGATGAAAATAAAACAGCAGCTGTATCAATGTCAATATCTTTATAACTCTTTTAAAAATGAATTAACTATGCTGTTTGGAAGGTTAGCTTCTTGTATAAAAATCCGGCTCCTCATCACATTCAAATCATCATGAACCTGACACATAAAGAACAAGATGTGGTTAAAACAGAAAGACTGACAGAATGAATAAAGACTGGGGCTGAGAAAATGAAAGACTAGAAATGGGAAGAATCATTGTCTCGTCTTGTGGTTCAAGTCGTTTTTTTTTTTCTTCGTCGGTTAAGTTCTATTTTGGAGGCTCCCTATGCCATGACCGAGCATGGGAAAAAATATTACAAAGGAAGCAGGACCATCATTTAAGGCTACAGTAATAGAAAGCTAAGTATACCATTGATCATTAATCTACAAGCAAGGCAATAACCAGCAAACTTATAGGTAGCAAGTCCAAAACACACACAGCATAAGCTCATGGTAAATTCATACTAGACTGATGCAAGGCAGAAGTTTCATAGGTTGCATACTTCTTGCTGATTATACTGATAATGAATCAATACAAAATACCTGTAATAGATATCATGAGCAATAACACAAGTTTAAAATATACAAAAATCCTTTGCAAAGAAAAATGGGAAATCCTCCTACAACTGCAACTAATATGAAGCAACAATATATAGGAAAATTTACCAATTTGCATATAAAATCAGACTTACCAACAATGATTCTCAAAACTATCAACAGGGATGAAAATAAGCTACCCAACCATTTTTAGAATTACTTATTCAATCAATCACAAAAGTGCTACAGTGAACAACATCAAACATACATAAAACTTCTACCTTACCAACGCAAAGCTAGGTCTCATATGAAGGGACATTTCATATGACAAAACGAAATCTCGTAAGATGTGTATCTATACTTCTTTACCTGTATCCCTGTGACATGCACTGATTTTCTGAAACACAAGTTATTTATGAAGAGAGTCTGTCAATCATTCAAAATTTACATGAAAACAGTCCATGACCAAACTGTTAGAGGAAGAAGTCATACAACAAAAAGAAGAAAAAACATCATGTGGGCAAATGAAGGACAAACTATGCAAAACAAAAGAAAATGGAATCAAATTTATTCAATTTGCTTTTTAAAATATCTATAACCATTACCAACATGCAATATTCATTACCATAATCAGGTTATAATAATAAATATAATAATCATTTAGAAAGCAGATCATATTATAAAAAATCAATTTCATTTAATCCATGCAACTTATATATTTTTTATTTACATAAAATTCCTTGGGGAAAAAAATCATACAATTAGTATATACCCAAGTTCTAAATATCATTCATATAGAGATGGAGAAAGGAAGGGAGGAAGGGAAAGAGGGAGGGAAGGGAGAAGGGTGGGGATAAGGGAAGAGGGGAGAGGGAGAGAAGGAAGAAGGGTGGGAGTGAGGGAAAAGGGGAGTGAGGGGAGAGGAAGGGAAGGAGGGAGGCGAGGGGAGGGGAGGGGAGGGGAGGGGAGGGGAGGGGAGGGGAGAGAGAGAGAGAGAGAGAGAGAGAGAGAGAGAGAGAGAGAGAGAGAGAGAGAGAGAGAGAGAGAGAGAGAGAGAGAGAGAGAGAGAAAGAGAGAAAGAGAGAAAGAGAGAAAGAGAGAAAGAGAGAAAGAGAGAAAGAGAGAAAGAGAGACAGACAAAGAGAGATAGACAGAGAGAGAGAGAGAGAGAGAGAGAGAGAGAGAGAGAGAGAGAGAGAGAGAGAGAGAGAGAGAGAGAGAGAGAGAGAGAGAGAGAGACAGACAGACAGACAGACAGACAGACAGACAGACAGACAGACAGACAGACAGACAGACAGACAGACAGACAGAGAGACAGAGAGACAGAGAGACAGAGAGACAGAGACAGAGACAGAGGCAGAGAGACAGAGAGACAGAGAGACAGAGAGACAGAGAGACAGAGAGACAGAGAGACAGAGACAGAGAGACAGAGACAGAAACAGAGAGATAGAGAGAGACAGAGACACAGAAAGAGAGACAGAGAAACAGAGAGAGATAGAAAAAGAGATAGAAAGAGATAGACAGAGATAGATAGAGTTAGACAGAAAGAGAAAGAGAAAGAGGAAAACAGAAAGTGAGAAAAAAGAGAAATATAGAGAGAAAAAGACAGAAAGAGAGACAGAGGCAGAAAGACAGGCAGACACAAAGTCAGACAGAGCCAAAAAGACAGACAGACAGACAAACAGGCAGACAGAATGAGAAAGAGAGTGAGGGACCAGTGAGCAAGACACCTCTGTATAATGGAGTGAATTATGGGGCTCTTTGGACTTTCCTCCACATTCCTTAGCCTTGACCCAATAAATCACACACATACACACACACTATATGTTTTTTCTCTTAAGTATCTAATAACTTGGCTTGAGCTTTTCTATTCAAGCAATAGCATCTTAACTCCTATGATCTGGATGACATGATCATCAAGTCATGAAAAAAACTGGCTTGAAGGCCAGGTGACATGAACATGCCATCACAAGCATTTCAGCTGATGGACAGGGTGACAGGAAAGTCTCGCCACAAGTTGACCTCATGGAGGGTGATTAGACTCATTTGGCATTTAGAAAGAGGCTTTTGCATTATCTCCATCATATGTGGAATGTAGTGTACATGAGCCATCACTGGAGGAGCACCAGCTCCAAGGAGGATGCCATTTCCATGCTCACCATCCTACATCTGGCCACCATGACTGGCGGCAAATTTTATATTATATATATTTTTTTAAACAACACAAATAACATAAAGTTACTAATTGTTATTACTCTTGCACTGAGTTATGGACTATCTAGAGATGATGTGGACTCTGTGCTAGGTAAACAGTTTAATACCATCTAGATAAAGGAAATCAAATGACAAATATGAACAATGGAAAATGTCAATAAAACTAAAAATACTTATGCATAAGAAGAGAAAATAACTTCACAAAGGGAGACATAGAGTTCTGTCATCGCAAACAAGTGTTTGCATGCGCCCAGTCTACAAACAACACACCATCAGAGCAGCCACTCACATAAGTCTAATGCCTGCATTTTGGACCATGTGACTGCCGGCATCTGGATCCAGTGGGTTAAGACATAACAGCTCATGAATTTACAATCTATAGCTAAGGGATTCTATATACCAGGCTATAATGCCAGAAGCCAAGATCACTAACTTCTAGATGGTAATCTGGAATCATTGCTGCTGTTTTTTTATTTTACTGACATAAATTTCTAAGCACAGATTTTCTAGCTGGAGAAGTTGAGTGGGCTTATTTTCCTACAAAAGTCCTTTCTTTTCCACCCAATACCCTAACGCCCTAATATCTACCCTCAAGTGCTCAAGGCTTGCCTATAACAAGCTAAAGTAATGAACAGGATACTACTTTGGTCAGGTAATGGACTATAGATATAACTTCTTTATCATTATGAAGCTTTTACATAAGGCTTGCCCTTTGCTAGTGCAGAGATAAGGTACAGCAGAAAGAGAAGCCAAGTGTGTCTAACAACATATAAGCTTATGCAATATATGTGCTCCATATACAAAAAAATAATAATAATAACATTATAATGTTACTGATCTGTGAGTATTTTTAGTTTCACTAGGGCATGTCTGTACTAACTGCTTAGTCTGAGTTTCAACAAAAAAAAAAAATTATGTTACTGAGCTATAACGAAACATCCCTGAATGGAGATTGCACAATAAAGCTTTGATTAAGTTATGTCCTGTTTATCACATTTATTCCAAACTTTGTTATGCAAGCATTTGGTACTTTCTGATTTTGAATTTCAATGGAATACCTTCATATGAAAATATGGCAAATGTTTGCAAAGCACTTTAGAAGCAAACACAAGTATATAATAAAATAATCATAAATGCTGAGAGTGATATAACACAACTTGTGCAATACAAGCCTTGTGAAAATTAAATAAAAACACTTGTGCTAGCTAGTGGACCATGAACTAAGTTTTGAACACTAACCTCTGAACATGTTGCCTAGGTAATATTAAATATACCAGAAGTCTTTTCATTTCATTTCCTGTCACTGTGGCACATACAGGAGATATGCTTTGTATGTCAATCAAAAAAGTGGTATTTTATATTTGTAATTTCCAAGTTCCACCAAATATGCACATCATCTACATCCATGTATACATATCTAGCAAACAA
The DNA here is from genome assembly GCF_019202785.1 of Penaeus chinensis. Classification (NCBI taxonomy): domain Eukaryota; kingdom Metazoa; phylum Arthropoda; class Malacostraca; order Decapoda; family Penaeidae; genus Penaeus; species Penaeus chinensis. The sequence continues at coordinate 9,792,164 of NC_061826.1, read as the reverse complement.
CAGCCTACCTATTTCAATGGTGGGCTAACTGAATTGAGCAATTATTAAATTTTCAACACCGAATTTTATAAAGAGTTAGGGAATCTTTCTAACTATTCCACATCCCTTCCTCTCCTTTCTTACTATATTATTTATTCCTCTTTAACCCTCTTATTCTGCTGTTAAATTTCTGGGTGTGTAACAAATAAGCAGACAGAACGGGGTTCACCCTTGACCTGCAAGGCCTCCCAGCTGTTAAGCCACCACAAGACAGTAGCTGATACTGGGCTAGGTAGACTCAAGGAGTGTGCACAGATAGAAGGCTTCTTAAGTTCAAATTTCTGGTTTCTTGACAGATTCTAGGTTAATACCTACAACTCTGCACTAGGAATAGAAGGACAGCATTCTTGATCCACTATGCCAACCATGATTATGATATCTAACATCACAAAAGCCAACTCCTAAGCCTCCTCTGCTCTAATGTTCAATTTAGAAATAAATCTATATCTCCTCGTGTCAGCACACTGGGGAATATCTACTGCACTCTATCTAGGCTTCTGAGGTTTGTATGGCTCCTAAACCAATGATTGCAGCATGTATCCTATGATGGAGCACTATTTGTTATCAAACCTATCACATGTGCACTACATATTGCCCCCATATGAACTCAAAAGTGCATGATTCAAGTACCAATAGCCACTGCTTCATCCCTAGTTAAATTGTATAATGGAGAGTAAGCCACAAAACCTACTGCACCATCATAGTTACTGGAATTTAAGACTTTTTCAGGTTCTCTTCTCATGCCCCTCTTTGTATACCTACTAATGTGAAGAGCCTTCTTAAGATATAGTGCATGTGTGCATGTGTGTACATATCCACCACACCATACATTATGCTATAGTGCCAGATGTATGAAT
>NC_061826.1:9778768-9786268 GCF_019202785.1 Penaeus chinensis | reverse complement strand
GTATTCACATCATTATTCCTTGTCACATAATGATTATTTATTCTATAACGTATCAATATGTTATCAAATTTCAAACTGTGATCATGGCCAACATCATTATCCTTTATTTGGTTAAACCCTCTTACCACTATAGCTATCAGTTGCAGTTGACACTCTATGGCCGATGTTTGGAGGCTGGAACTTGGCTGGTAGCGTTGAGGCCCTCTTTGGGGCTTGCTCTCGCACAATTTGTCTTTTGCCACTATATTTGAAGTGATGTAGTGAAAGTCTGTGTAGGAGAAATACACAAAAAAAATATGTAATAAAAAGTATATCAAGTTGCTGGGTATTATGTAAAATTAGCATTATCAACTCCCTTTGCCCAATTCACATATCTTAATCCATTATATATTCTTCAACCATTAATCAAATACGTGACGATGAACTTCGCTTACTGAAGGAGGGTGAAAAACTTCTCCAGTGCCTCAACACTGATTGTCGCCCACCACGACACAAGATGCGCCTCTGGTACATGCTTAAGGGTATGCAGGAAGCACAACAGCAAATCACGCACTTCTGCCGGACTCAGTTTATCATATCTCACTGGGCCACTCTCCCCTGCAAATGCTACACTCAGGTTCCTGCAATATGGACAGAGGATTATATTCAAGTCATTTCTGTATAGGAGTAATGGTAAGTATTTTGATCAACCACAAAACTGTCCAAAGGGAACTGGGTGGGTAATTATGTGATTGGTATTCCACAGTAAAGCCTTATTCTCAATCAAGTAAAACTCACCATACTTTCAATATAAATAACATTCTCAATACACCTACCTAGAGTGAGTCCTCACATCTTCAGAGCCTTCCTCCTCCAAGTCTTCCTCAAGTAAATCTGATGCAGTGGCAGAAGGTGGGTTGTCCTCCGACTCCAGGCTTGAGCTGGACCTTCCATTGACGAGACTCACCTGGTTGGCCACAAGCCCCCCTGGCCCGGCTATAATGGCCAAGTATGAGGGGTCTGCCCGGATGCCCAGGCTAGACACGTCAATGCGGCTTGAGCCCTTGCGTGATGGAGTGCTGTAGTTGCTCATATCCACACTGCCACCGCCAGATCTGCTTTAGGGGTGAGTACTTGGAGGTTCAGAAGTGATTTGGAATGATGATGATGGTTAAGCATGCTAATACAAAGTGCGTATCTAGAATCACAAAAAGTAAATTGTATACAGATGTACAATACTGTACATCTATATAATGATATACAATAATATAAGCCTACACATGAATGTAAATGTGCAGTGTACCTGTAAACATTGATATACAATAACCTATATACACATATACATACATATATACATATATGCATGTAGATATGCATATATATGTATATATGTATATATAAGTATATATCTATGTATATATGTATATGTATATATATAATGTATATATATATATATATAATGTATATATATATATATATATATATATATATATATATATATATATAATGTATATATGCATATATATGCATATATATGTATATATATGTATATGTATGTATATATGTATATAAATGTATATTATATATGTATATATATGTATATACATGTATATATATGTATATATGTAAATATATATATGTATATATGTATATATATGTATACTTATATGTGTATATAAGTGTATATATGTATATGCATATATATGCATATTTATATATATATATATATATATATATATATATGTATATAATATATATAACATATATATATATAATATATATATATATATTTATATATATATATATATATATATATATATATATGTTTATGTTTATGTTTATATATATGTAAGTGTATATATATATAAATATAAATATATATATATATATATATATATATATATATATATATATATATACATATACATATATACATATATATATATATATATATATATATATATATATATATATATGTTTATGTTTATGTTTATATATATGTAAGTGTATATATATATAAATATAAATATATATATATATATATATATATATATATATATATATATACATATACATATATACATATATATATATATATATATATATATATATATATATATATATATATAATATATACATGTATATAATATGTATATATATATATAATATATATAATATATATAATATATATATATATATATATATACATAATATATATACAATAGATGTATATTATACACACACACACACACACACACACACACACACACACACACACACACACACACACACACACACACACACACACACACACACACACACACATATATATAGTTGTAAATAATGCATATACCAGTATATGTATACAGCATAATAAAGTAACCTTACTTGGTAATTCTAGTTCTAGCACTTGCTCTGGGGTCCATTCTTCTCAAGGCAGACCCAGTGGAGTTGTTTGAGACATCAGGCCAACTCAGACGCTTAACATTCTCAAGCAGCACTGACACAATAGGGAAGTACAAGCTCGCAATTCTCGCCTGCTGACCCTGACGATGTGGAAAGAGAAAACTTGTTTAAAGAATTTAATAAATAACAAGTCAATACAATTGGACCACCTTTTTTATCATGAAAGTTGAGGAAAAATAGTAATTATTTAAAATGAAATATTATTTACATCTATGTTATCATGCCACTTTACACGATCCTGGACATAAAGTTAATGTCTGTTTTCAAAGGATTCTTAATCATGCTATCTGTATCAGTGGTAAATGCTAGATTGATGGGATAATTACTTAATGCTCAGTAAAAGCAAGGTTCATTCTTTTCTCTTCTTTCTTCTAAATCATAATCTGTAGGACAAACATATATATTCACATCTTTAGCCATACACATATTTTGGTCAAATTTAGGAAAAACTTACAGACTGTAGATATCTATCATCAAATGCATGCTTCGCTAACAGGTCACGCAGCACACCAATGGCCACACGCTGTACTTCTCCTACTTCACCAAGCGCAGAACGAACTTCGCTCAGTAAAGCACCAACCAGGAAGTGATGTGAGCAAAAGTCCGTGCTGAGGTAAAACTCATCTGTACCTGTAGATATCAAATACCAAATAAACAAATTTTTAAAAAGCATGATCTTCATGAAATAATAAATGTCTTTCTATTTGGTATTTATTACAACACATTTTGGTTGTGATGCTACACAGTAGTGTAGAAATGTACTTCAAAAATTAATAAATTTCACCCCATAAAGAACAATATCCATGCATCAGTATCAGATTCTTAATATCAAAGCATTACCTAGAGATCAATTATCTGTCTACATCATATATTTCAGACTAATTCAAAACCACACCCATCACCTTCCAATCAACAACCCATATAGTCCTATATAAATGAAACTCACCATGACGCAGCTTTGCTTTCTTGGGATCAGCACTGATGGGAGTATTGAACACAGGCAGATTCAAGGGGATGTAGTGTTCATGCGAGCACACCACGCGCAACAAGGTGAACTTGTACACGTGCAGCACAATGGGGTCTCCTGGACTAAAGTGCTCGAGGTACATCTTGATGAGACTGAAAACGTAGCCTCGGTCCATCATGCTCAAGCAGCGCTATGCAAAAAAAAAAAAATGGTTCATCACATATTAATGCCGGAAAGTCCCTGCTATGATTCTGGCATGCTGTGTCCTGTACAGCCAGTCTGATTCCCCACAATCATAAACTGCCTCTCAAAATCTGGTGGGTTTTTTCCTTGATCTTTTGCATTATCAATGAGACTGATGAAGTATTCATTAATACATCTGGAACTGCCTGGCAATTTTTCTCTAATCATAAATAATATATCATCCCCTAATCCCCAATATTAATATCAATAATAACTGTAATAAAACCAAAAATAAATAATAAGGTACAAGTGAACAGATGGGGTCAGACAGGCCTAGTAACTGACTCCTTAGTGAATAAGCATTCGCACTCACACTCACACTCACACTCACACTCACACTCACACTCACACTCACACACCCACACCCACACCCACACCCACACCCACACCCACACCCACACCCACACACACACTCACTCACACTCACACTCACACTCACACGTGTGAGTGTGAGAGAGAGTGACCATCACATCATGAAAGAATTTGGCCAGGTGACAGATAACAAAAGTTGTATTACAGAAAATTTGATATTACAACAAAAAAAATTATTATTCTTGCACTGAGTTATGGACTACCTGTGCCAGGAAAACAGACTCCATATATGGATAACGCAAATCAAATGACAAATATGTACATTGGAAAATGGCAAAAAAGCTAAAAATGCTTATGCACAAAATGAGAAATAACACAGCAAAGGGGAGGCATAGAGTCTTGTCACCACGCATGAGTGTTTAGGTGTGCCCGGCCTACAAACCACGCACCCGTCAGAGCAGTTGCTCATGCAAGCCTAATGCCCATAATTTGGGCCATGTGATTGCCATGTAGTAACTGGATCCAATGGGTTAATAATAAAAAATGATGTCCCACCTTCAGGAAGTGGGCCAGTGCAATGTTGGCGGCTCTGGCTTCCACCGGATTCTCCTTGTAATGCTGCACAATGTAGGTAGCCACCAGCTCAACCACTGAACGGACCTCCGCCTGGTACTCTTCACTAAACCGCTCATTACGAACCATCTGCAGGAAATTTGAGTTTGTTCAAAGGAAGATCTAAGAATAAATAAATTCTTTGTATATTACAAGGTAAAAAATAAACAATGTTTAGCTTTTAAAACAAGTAAAAAAGACAACATAAAACATATAAAGTAACACATTAACCCATGTTTAACTTTCAGAAAAACTGTTTAATAGAGAAAATCTAATGTTTTATGAGAAGAGAAGAATTTTCAAACTCTCAAACCTTAATTCTTGCTGTAGTGAGTAAATGCAGAGCCATCGAGCGAGCGATGAAAGCAAAGAAGAACTGACTGTGCTTCAGGATTTTGTTGGTGGTCAACTGGTCCATGTTGGAAGGCTGGAGAAGCTGGGCAAGGGATCGGCACATTTCCTCGTGAATAGTTTTGCGGCCATGGGATGAAACGTTCATAACATACTGAAATATAAGAGAGAAGAGTGAGGTGTGATAAGGCAAAATTAAATAACCAATGTTCATAAGATGAAGGGTAATGTCTCTTACTTGGGTGGAATAACATGTTTACTTCACACAGTAAAAATTAAAAGAACAAGGGAACCAGGATAAGCTTGACAGAAAGAAATATATACATGAAGCTAAGATATAATGTTTGTGTACTGGCAAAAGAAGAAGCAAAAAAAACAACTATTAAAGAGACCAGAATGGCATTATGATAACACGTCCTTTCCAAACTTGAAAATATAAAGAAAAGAGGCAATGTGGACAAATCAGAGAATGGGGAAATACATGACACTATGAGATGCTCTTCAGGTGCTATAAAAAAAAAAAAAGGGTGAAAAATGGAGAAATACTATAAAACAATTTTCTTTTTCTTTTTTTCTTCTACTATGAAACTTTTATATATACATATACATATATATATACATATATATATATACATAAAACTATACTGCTTCAGTGTCCAAATTCAATATATTGTTTACTCAAACTGCCAAATAAACAAAACAAATTTACCTTTATGTATGAATTAAGTATATCATCTCGACCAGCTTCATACACCTGGTCTATGACATGCACCAAGACACGTGTCACATTGGTCGCAACCTCAGCACCAGCATTCAGTAACACTCCTAGAAGTTGGTTTAGGAGTGTAGGTAGAAAGGCTATTATTGAGCCAACTTCAAGGGCATGAAGAGCCTGAAAGAAAAAAGGAAATGAAACAGAACATGAGATATATAGTTATGTAATTGCAAGGGTTATAAAACACATCTGTTGTTCCTAATGTTATACTGCTGGTTGTAGCCAAATCTAGTTACAATGGACCATTAGAAGAAAAAGATATATAGATAGATAGATAGATAGATAGATAGATAGATAGATAGATAGATAGATAGATAGATAGATAGATAGATAGATAGAAAGATAGAAAGATAGAAAGATAGACAGACAGATAGATGGGCAGATAAAGGGAGAGACAGATAGGCAACTACATATAGGGATAGAAAGATTGATACATAGACAGATAGACATAGATGGATAGATAGATGGATAGATAAATATATATATATAAATAGATAAATAGATAGACATAGAAAGACAGACAGATAGACAAATGGATGGATGGATGGATGGATGGATGGATGGATGGATGGATGGATGGATGGATGGATGGATGGATGGATGGATGGATGGATGGATGGATGGATGGATGGATGGATGGATGGATGGATGGATGGATGGATGGATAAAAAAGTACAGATATATCAATAGATAAAACAAATAAACAGATAGATAGTTAGTAGGATAGGTATATAGATGGAGATACAGAGAGAGAGAAGTTGTTCCCACCTTGAGATTCTTGAGTGTTTCCACATCCATCGGCTGAGTGGATCTGGGACTCGAAGCTGCTGAGGCCCCCCCAGAGCTGCCAATTGGGGGTAGGAGGGAGGCACTTGACTGGAAGAAGTTATGGAGATGCTGGTCACCACTGAGCACTGTGGAAACCAAGCGCATCGACACCTTGAACACATTTTTCTGGCTGTCCACCCAACGCACTTCAGGGCCGGCAAACTGAGGATGGAACAGTCTAAGTTAATTACATGTTTTTTATGTATTATATAATAGTATATGTGAATGGGTACCCTATCTGGTTCAGCTGAGAGAGTGTGTGAAGTACTTTAGAAATCCTATCAATCAATGAATTTTTTTTATACATTTTCAAGGACCATTTGTAAATACTAAGTAAGGTGAGTATATTTACCTATTCCCTGATAATATAATATGAAGGTTATCATTTTGTATACATCCCCCAAAAGAATGCTTACACCTATATTTGCATATACCCTTACAAACTTTTCACTGTCTTTGAAATCAATTTCACGAAGCCATAAAACAAAGCAAATAAATAATATAATATCAATAACCTTCTCTTCCCTCTCCCAAACCTTTTCCTAAATGAGAAACAAATCCATGTCATTCCAAGAGGAGAAAGAGAAAAGCCTCACCCCTTTCCCCAGGCCAAGGGGCTCAATGGAGAGGTACTTGGGTGGCAGGTGTGCAGCTACAGGGAGGATCTGTTCATCCGTCACAATCCTGCCCTTGCATGAGAGGGGAAGCCACGAATAGCCCACGACTGTCTCCACGGGTACATCCTTCTTGCCTGCCTTAGCTGCTTCAATGGCCACATGCAGGAAAGTGAACAGGAGGTGGTGCTGCGAGGTGAGGTTGTGGGGCAGCTTAATCTTGACTTCGTCACCCCACTCGGGCCATGTGTTGTGGTGCAGAACCACAGTGGCCATCTGTGTGGTCTGTGCACCCGAGCCGGGCCGGCCGTAGATGACGCGCAGGGGGGAGGCCCCTTCTGCATCCGAGTCCC
>NC_061826.1:9763768-9773768 GCF_019202785.1 Penaeus chinensis | reverse complement strand
TTGCCTTGTGGTTGCTACAAATCATGGTATCCTCAAATTTTGTACCAACATATAAAGTTTTGAAAAAAGGAGAAGTTATTTTTCTTAATTTCACATAAAAATGGCAACAGAAAAACATTAAAGAAATTAATAAGCTCGTTTGCATTTTAATTACAAGAAACAGGCATTCACTTATCTTAGTTCTTGTAATATATCAACAGACCAAGATACCCGGCCTTTTCTTTGATAATTTTCAGCCTGTAGTGTTACATCACAGAGGTACAGAATAATTCTATAGACATCCATCCCAATGAAGTCAATATAATGTCACATGACTCAGACACATGACCAGGTCGTTCCAGCGTCAGTCGTGATTGACTTAGATAGTGATCATGGATTGTGAACATGTATTTGATATACTGTTAAAAAAGTACAGAACCATTTAATGCACCTCTACGACAGACAGTTTTTATCAAGGAACATACAATTCAATTCGTAATTAATGAAAATATAAATCCTTATATGAGACTACATGAAATGTATGTAAAACATATCATGCTCTAATTGCTTGGCTGGGGTGTATCACATTATATCAAGGTAGAGGTATACAAACTGATGCAAACCAAAAAGTTGTTTCAACAGGTGCCAATAATATTCGCATAAAGGGCAAATTGTTTGAAATTGTTAGGGGTTTTGAAGATGATACAAAAAGGTCTTATGTGCTCCTCAAGATGATACAAAAAGGTCTTAGGTGCTCCTCAAGTTTTTTACTTCATGCTTGAGTGGCTGACTGTGCACAAACTCCAGTGCATGGCTCAGTTTGGCACGAGGAAATCCTATGAACATAGAGTTAAAATACATATTCTGGCATACACTTGAAAAATAAATCAATAAAAAAATGAATGAAATTAAAAAGTCTGACCTTTGGCAGCATGTCTTGATGACCCTTTGCAGCTTCTGAATGCCCTTGGAATCAACACTCTTGAGGTATGGCTCCACAGACTGGCTGATGGAACCCTGCAACACTTTCTCAATCTTTACTACCAGGAATACATCAGTGTGTGGTCTCAGCACACTCATCACAGACTGCAAGAGGGGGAAAAATATTTGTCTGAATATATTTTATATATTTTTATAGTTGCATTCATATTTATTATCCTTGCTGTCTCTTTTTCTCCCTCCTCCACAACACATATTATAAAATGTTGCTTGCATGATTAAAGTAAAAAAAAATATCAGGCAAAAAGTATCAAAGTGAATAAAAAACTAATCACTTTCATTATGAGCAGTTTATGTATATAGGTAATCTATGTTTGTTATGAAAATTTGCTCTTTTTATCAAACAGCATCAATTTTCTTCCTCTATAGGTTTCTAACACAATAATCATAAACGATCTCTTGAACAGTAAGAAGGGAAATAAAATCTAACCCTCTCTACATTTCTCACAAACAAAACCAACCCAAACCAATACGATGTTCCCAACCTGTTTAGGATGTGCAATCCACTCTTCCGGCACACCAGCAAGGGAGAGGGGGAAGGTCCCGGCTCCTTCCTTGGCCTCATCGGCCTTCTTCTTCGGTTTGGGGAGCAGGTTGCGCACCATGGGGTTGTTTAGGTCAAAATAAAAGTCTTCAGAGATCTTGCAGCCCTGGCTCACATCATAGATGGCAGCATAGGTCATGTATGGCTCCAGCTGGAATGTATAGCGAGGGTTGCAATGAAGGTGGTGGTGATGCTACTTACTGTGACAGTTATGATATTGATGGCAGAAATAATGATCACGGGACTAATACTGATAATGGTAGTATATATTGAAAATAAAAATGATAATGATATATATATATATATATATATATATATATATATATATATATATATGTATATATAAATTTATATACATATATATACACATATATATGAGTGTATGTGTGTATGAGTGTGTGTGTGTGTGAAAGTCCGTGTGTGAGAGCGCGTGTGTGAAAGTGTGTGTGTGAAAGTGTGTGTGTGAAAGTGTGTGTGTGTGTGTGTGTGTGTGTGTGTGTGTGTGTGTGTGTGTGTGTGTGTGTGTGTGTGTGTGTGTGTGTGTGTGTGTGTGTGTGTGTGAAAGTGTGTGGGAGAGCGCGTGTGTGAGTGCGTGTGTGAGAGAGAATGTGTGTGTGTGTGTGTGTGTGTGTGTGTGTGTGTGTGTGTGTGTGTGTGTGTGTGTGTGTGTGTGTGTGTGTGTGTGTGTGTGTGTGTGCGCTGCGCGCGCGCGCGCGCGCGTGTGAGTGTGCATGTGTGTGTGAGAGACAATACATACCCTCAAAAACAATTTCTGACCCTGGCTCACCTGTGACAGAGGACCATCCCCCGAGTCCAATGGTGCTTGCAGCTTGAATCTTATGCTCTCGAAATGAACTCGAAACCGCGTCCCAAATTCTTCTTTGTAGGGCCAGATTAGTGTCTCATCTCTGAGTTCTACACTGCCATTTTCATTTTCCGTGCGCTGAATATAAGCAGAAGTGAAGGTGAGAGTGCTTTCACTACCTTAAAATTCAAACTCAAAGAAAACTATGCTTTCTTTTCAAAAAAATTCTAAAGAGTAAAAAATGGAAACAAAGATATCCAGGAACTTAACATAAAAGGGAATATCCTTCTCACACTTAAACATCAACTTCGCCTTCATTACAAAGACCTATAGGGCAATCCACATGAATTATCACATGGACTACTTACAGGAAGATTGTGATAACAGGTGAAGAGTTGATGTCTGTCTTCCCTACGAGCCTGGGCTATAGAGAAGTCTGTCTCATGCGCATATTTGATCAGCTGGGGATTCAGGCTGTGCTCTAGGCCCCGAAGAGTCCCATAGTTTGACAGGGGAGGAGTTGAACCTGGAAGATAGTTTATATTGAAAGAACAAATATTTGAATTGCAGAAAAGTATAGGTGGTGTTTGTTTGAAGCATTTTTTAAACAGAAATATCATTTTCATAAACATTAGTATTAATTCTTAATAAATGCAAAGAAAGTACATTTATTTCAAAGGACAGAAAAAACTAAATAGAAATTCAAATATACTGAATATACAACATTCATTCAAGCACTGAAAAAATATACAGTACTATAGACACACATAATTTTTTATTGCATGTATACACACACACATAAGCGCACACACACCTCTCTCGATCCTAGACTCGTCCTGGGGTTTATCCGCATGAATCACACGTGTAAGCTTGTCCATCCAGTCCTCCAGGTCAGCCTCACTCTCGGCCGAAAGCAAGATGGATTTCCCTCCCTCACACATCTGGAGCTCAAAGCAGCATTTTCCTCGTCTGGGATTCTGTATGGTAGGAGTGATTGGTAGGTGCTTTAATTCATATAATAAAGATTTTTTTTATATTTGTTTTATATTTAATTATGAAAAATTCATGCAGTGGGTGACAGCCTTTTATTGCCTTAAAAGTACTGGCTGTGTATGAGGTAATTCTTAGGTGTGTTTAGGTAATATATTAATATTTATCTATCACCCTTAATGTACTGTATATATTTGTATTTCTTTACTTTTTCATATTCATATTTATACATATATTCAGATGTACCTATTTTTAATATTTTCATATAATTTAATAAAACATTTTCATGATATATATACACATTTTTTCTTCTTTATGTGCACCAAAACACAATATCATACTTATCCTTATGAAAATGAATAACAACTTACTTTTGAAATCTGTGTGCAAAAGTCCATAACAATTGTGCCTTTCAAATCTTGTTTCCTTTCATCTTTGTGAAACTCCAGAAGATATGTTCCATCAACTTCTTGCCTAAATGTAAGTGATAAAACACAAAATCTATCAAGTATACCAAAGCATATCAATGTATATCAACTTATAGAAAAAAAAGCAAATGCTAGCAAATAAATAACAATTTCTGCAATCATTTTTTCCTGCATTTGCCCACAACTACTCTACAAAATCATTAACTGCAAAAGTCAGCACTAATGATTCTAATCATCAAGTACATTAAATCTTCATACAAAAATAATGCAATATGACCTAACATGCTGACAAAGAATATAATTTCTTTAGTTTTTGAGTTACTGGCAACATCTACAATTTTTATTTTTTAATTATAAATATAAGGCTATCAAAAACAGGAACTTGACAACTCTATTCCAACTTTTCAACATAAAACTTAAATATAATGATGACTATAACAATGTTTTGTTTCCTACCTCAGACATGTAAACCTCCTCTTAAATGTTTTTGAAGAGAAATTTCCAAATATCTTTTCATTCCCACTTTCTGGTCCTTTCAAAAGGTAGCCTTTCTTCAATACATTCTCACCATTGGTCAAAATTGCCTGGAGTGGTAGAAATCATACTTATACACAAGCATTCGTGCAATTTCTAAAATGTCTAAAATAATGGTATGACTGTTAATATACAGAAATCATATAATATATGTCATATCAACCTTTAACTAGGGTTTACTTTTAGCATATTCATATTTAATTCAACTAGGGTTAACCTTCTGTGTGCTAATATCAAATTCAACTTGATTACTTTCACATGAGAACATTCAGTATTTGCTAGACTTACCAGATCACCCTGTTCAATATCTGTGTCCACTTCATAAACTTGCTCTTTTAGATCATCTACACGTGGAAGCCTGCAATAGTAAAATGTTATTAGGAGAAAAAAAATAACAGTCATAGTAGAAATAATACTTAAAGCAATAATAATAATGGTTTTTAGATTCATGATAATGATAGTGATAATAAAAAAAAAAAATTATTATCAATAAAAATAATCATACTAATGCTAATAATAATCATCATAATAATCATCATCATCATCATCACCATCACCACCACCATCACCATCCTCTCACAAAAGTACTTAGTCATGTAACGTACCTTGGTAAGTGCAGGTAAGACCCCGAGTATGGAAGGTATTTGTGCGTGATTGTGGTCAGGTCCTGAGAGTAGGTGGTGAGACACTGGCGGACAAGAGGATTGGTCACTTCATCCTTTAGGTAAACAGCTGCTAATGACTGTAGAGTTCTTGTTACCCGTGGGACGACTGAGTACTGTGAAGGGGCAATAACATAAAACAAGAGTATTTAGTTTTGCATTAGTTCTGCGGAAGGTTCTTCTAGGCTGAAGTGCATAATCATTTTTAGTTTCCTCTCTAAAAGTAATTTCTATTTTGCTCTTGTTCTATGTAGGTTTTATCTAGCTGCTTACATTACACAAACACAATATATAAAAACATTGCTAATTCTTAAATATCATTACATAATTCCCATTTACTCATCAGCAATATCATATACATGTTTTTCTAAATTTGCATAAAACTATATCTTCCTCAAAATCATCCACACACCAAGAGAGCCTGCAAGACTTTGGTTGCAATATTCTGCAATAAACAAACTGACAACAATTTGCAATTGCTCCTTACTCATAAACATCAGAAGAGCAATTTAAATAATGTAATACAAAAAAAAAAAACATCACATTCCATCAAAATCTTTGACAAAACTATACAACTGAAAAGCAGAAAGCCATCACTTAATAAGAATTAACAAAACCTAATAATTACTCCAGTTATAATGTCTATCAACACTTAAAAATACAAACATAATCTTATGCCCATACATACACCTCTGTTGGAATGAAACAGTCATAAAAAAAAAGAGTCTATATGTAAATCGATGTTATAATCTCTGGAATAGAACTTCACTTACTGTTATGTCATCAATAGGGTACATCAGCAGCTCCCTCAGGGGGTCATTACTAAGCATAACTTTATTTTTGGTGATGTATTCTTCGAAGTCTATGGAGTCTGCTAATCTAGGTTTAACCTAAAAGGAAAGAAATTGGGTTAAGATATATATAGAGAGAGAAAAAATATATATATTTACTGCATATAACCATATATATGTATATAGATGTATATATGTATGCATAAATATATATTTATGTGTGTGTATGTGTACATCTATCTATCTATCTATCTATCTATCTATCTATCTATCTATCTATCTATCTATCTATCTATCTATCTATCTATATATATATATATTTATATATATATTTATATATATATATATATATATATATATATATATATTTATATATTTATATATTTATATATTTATATATTTATATATTTATATATTTATATATTTATATATCTATATAAATATAAATATATATATATATATATATATATATATATATGCATTTATATATTTATATAGTTATATATTTATATATATCTATATATTTATTTATATATACACATATATATATATATATATATATATATGTGTGTGTGTGTGTGTGTGTGTGTGTGTATGTATATATGTATGTATGTATATGTATATATATGAATATATGTGTATATATATATTAACATATATATTTACATATACATATACATATATATAATATATATATATATAGAACATATATATAGTACACCTGTAATTGCATTAACAATTACCAGACTTTATATCACAATGAACTGAAACTAGACAAATTCCTACTTTTCCCAGAAGAAACTTACCTGTGTGGCTGTTGCCTTCACTGCCTGAGACACATTTTCTCGCACCTGGGCAGCCATTCCTGGCTTGCCCAAGCCACGAGTAAATTTCCTTTCAGCCATGATGTCTGAAAAATGATAAAACGATAGGTGAACACAGGCTTTGAGATTACTTCTTTTATGTAAAAAACATAACATCCCTAATCTATAATGGATACATGCTCTTATAATTACTGATACTTATTTCTACAATAGAAACAAGCCTCCCTACAGTTTTACTATGTACATATGAATGAAAAAAAAAGTGGAAAAAAAATAACCAAAAAAAAAAAAAAAAAAGATCTACACTTTACGTCATATCAAAGAACTTCAGGGTGCCACTACATATACTTGGTGAAAGCACTGTGATCTGAGCAGTCTCAAAACTCACATATAAGGAATGACTCAAAAGCCTTGCATAAGTGTTGCTTCTCAGATTACCTCTTAATGCCCTGCAACACATCATCCCCTGTATCAACACACCTGCAAGTATTAACCTGGGAGTAGTAAGATCATCAGGGCAAGGCATGGGACCTCTAATTTTATTGGTACACTAGCTTGTCAGTGTTCTTTGGTCACATGGCAGAAACCTGATTTAATTTGGACCAGCACTCTACTCATTTCACATTTGTATTAAAATTACGGTTACTTTTTTAATAGATACATGTACAATATTTGCATGACAGTTTTACAGATCTTTCAAGAAGAAATGGACTAGAAGTACTGTAACAGACAAAGATAAAAATAATAACAAAATGTACAAAATATAAATGTAATATGTAATATATATGTGTATATATGTGTGTACATATATACATATATATCATATATATGTATATATATGCATAAATGTGTATATATATATACATATATATATATATATATATATATATATGTATATATATGCATAAATGTGTATATATATATATATATATATATATATATATATATATATATACACATATATATGTATATACTCATATATATATATATGTATGTATGTATGTATGTATGTATGTATGTATGTATGTATGTATGTATGTATGTATGTATGTATGTATGTATGTATGTATGTATGTATGTATATGTATGTATATGTATAATATATATAATATATATAATATATATAATATATATAATATATATATATATAATATATATAATATATATATATATATATATATAATATATATAATATATATAATATATATATATATATATTATAGGAGAGAGGGAGAGAGGGAGAGAGGGAGAGAGGGAGAGAGGGAGAGTGAGAGAGTGAGAGAGTGAGAGAGTGAGAGAGTGAGAGAGTGAGAGAGAGAGAGAGAGAGAGAGAGAGAGAGAGAGAGAGAGAGAGAGAGAGAGAGAGAGAGAGAGAGAGAGAGAGAGAGAGAGAATATATCTGTATATATGTATATACATATATACATATATATATGTAAATACATATATATATGCATATATGTATATACATATATATGTATATATGCATATATCTATACATATACATATGTATCTATGCATCTATGAATATATGCATATTTGTAAATACACACTTATGTATATAAGTATATGTGTTTATAAGCATATTAGTGTAAGTTTATACATATATGCACATGAGTGTTTAGAAACAGTTAAATATGAACAGAAATGTGGATGAAATTATATCCTGCCAACTCTTCCTTCCATCCCTATTACCTTCTTGCTCAGCACCTAAAAAAGGAGATATTAGTAGGTAGTTAATGAAAACAAGTAAATTTCTGCAGAGGAATGAAGAGATGAGAGTAATTACCAACAGATTTATTTAAAGAGAAATATATCAAGAAATTTTAATTTCAAACATTGCAGACAGATGCACATTCTTGAGCGAGTGTTGATGTCTTAACCCCATGCTACCAGCTACATGCATTATGACTGAAGTTTTCTTTAATGAATTTATTTTCCACACAGATGGCTCCACAAGTGCTAAGCCACCAAACAGCCAATTAGCAGGCCTTGATGACCTTACCTGAAATTCCCTTTCCCCGAGTTTTCAAGAAAAAGATTTCTCTTCACATATTTTTGTTCTACATTCCATCTATTTCAGCTTGTTTTACCCAACAGTTTCCCTGATGAGCGTCATGGTCTCCCCAACTTATAGAATACTTAAATTAAAATTGCTGGCTATATGCTTCTTACTGCATCTATCAAAAACTGCTATATATCTACAATACACCTATAGTTATATAAGAACATCATACTTTCACAAGAAAAGTAGGTATGATGGTCTTGGAAACAATCATCCTAATGTATTACAGAGCAAGACCTCAGAACTAATTCACAATACTGAGATAATGAAATACATTCATTACAAGAAAACACCATAAAACACATTAAGAACAATTGTTTCTACCATACTGCAGCTCTATAAATACCCAAAGACCCAATCTGCCACACTGAAACACTATAAAAACACCATTCATTACACAAATATCGAAACACTAGAAGATCAACCGATTCTACCTAAACACAACATAGCCAAATTTACCAAACTGCAAAAAAAACAGAAATCACCAAAGAAACCATTTACTACACTGACACGCCATAAAAGAACTATCCATATTCCCAAAACATCATTTAACACAGCCGACTCCTTACCTTCCTTACAAACCTAGACTCACGATCTCCACAAATCCCTAAATCTCAAAACAATAAATAACAAATCCACAAATCCCCGAAGAACCTAAATACGACCCTGAAACACCATAAAATGATATCCAAATTCCCAAAACGTCATAGAACACAACCCCCTCCTTAAACTCCTTACACACCTAGATTCACGATCTCCAAGACAGGGTGGGGCACGTACACAAAAAACAACTTCACGCCCCGGTAACCTCCACTTCCATAGGTATTTCCTCTTCCTAAGCTTACTAAATGCCCCCTTTCATTCTTATTTCGACGAGAAAAAGCTCACCTCTCGTGTAATTAGCAGGTTAAACAAGGGGGCGACGTCCCACTTGCCATCTTCTGTGTTTACATTCCCAGGTCGCTTACGGAACTAACACCGAGCGAGTCAGACTTTTTAATCGATTCTACAGGTTTGGATAATTCCCTTAATCATGTGGGTAAAACACAGATTAAAAAAGGTATATCTATGTGCGTACGTTTATAGGTACATTAGTGTATAAACACGTAATTCTATTTTCGTAATTCATATGTAGAATTATAACCGAGCGGGTCAAACTTTTTAATCAATTCTACAGGTTTGGATAATTCCCTTAATCATATAGGTTATAGTCACAGACCAAAAAAGATATATCTATGTGTGTACACTGCACAAACATACATTTTTATTTTCGCAGTATATATATATAGCATCATAACAGACCGTGCCAAACTTTTTAATCGATTCTACAGGTATGGATAACCGCCTCAATTAAATAGGTTAATAAGACCTATATTTCT
>NC_061826.1:9716268-9751268 GCF_019202785.1 Penaeus chinensis | reverse complement strand
TATTCGTGTAGGTGCAGGCAAAGTCTATTTAAGTACTTGTATAGACCATGGGTACATGTGACTTTCCTGAGCCTACCGGAGTTCCTCGTGAACTCCCGTATTCGCTTGGGGGGTGGGCATTGAATTACCGTCCTTCGCCTAGGCAAGTTCGGCGGTAAGGAAGTGTCCCACACATAACTCGATCCCTCTGTGGTACTGGAGAACGCAACCAGGCTTCCACTGAGGGGGTAGAGGACGAAATACTGATCCACTCTCTTAGCTATTGCAGTTAGGTTGATAACAACAGTTAAGAGGTATTTTGTCCCTTCAGGACTACGACTTTGAGCAGAGGGGTCGGACCTGGTCCGATACCCAGAATGAATGACTCCCCGGCTACCCCTTCTCCTCCTCAAGGAGGGGGGGCGACTCATGACCACTCTCTGACAACGAACAATGGTACCCCCACTAATGACAAGACGAGACGACCAATTTTCAAAATCCCCACCCAGAATGCAAGGTTCGCGAATGTAAAATGCGTGAACGAAAATCAGTCGCTTATGAACGTAAACCCCTTTATCATCAAAAAGGTCCTTGATGGTCAAGTGGACGGCGATTTTGATTTTGTCAAAAAATTGCGAGATGGAAGCCTCCTTGTAAAAGTACAATACAACTCCCAGATTAAGGATTTACTTAAGCTGACGCAAATTCATGATCTTCGAGTTAAAGTAACTATTCCTATTGGCCCAAATACCTGTAAGGGAGTAATCTTTCACAGGGATTTGAGGACGATGGAAGAAAGTGAAATTCTTGAGAGCATGAAGGACCAAGACGTAGTGGACGTTCATTGTATGACCAAGAAGGACGGGAATGTACGAACGAAAACTGGACTGTGTTTTTTTACCTTTGCTTTGAATAAAATCCCAGAATATGTCAATGTCGGTTATGAACGTGTTCAAGTAAGACCTTATGTCCAAAAGCCAATGCATTGTAATAGATGCCAAAAATTCGGACACACCTCATTAAGATGTATTGACAAAGATTCATCAAAATTCGTTTGCCGGAAATGTGCTGAAGCCCATGACACCATCACATGTACTAGCAAAATTTCCAAATGTGCTAACTGTGAAGGTCCCCATCATTCAGGATCTGCCGAGTGCAGCATCCTGAAGAAGGAGACTGAAACATTGGCATATATGAGAAAGCATGAAGTTAGTTATACTGAAGCTAAGAGGAAAGTGGAAAGTTTGACACACAAACCCGATACTTCCTATGCTGCAGCAGTAACTAACAACACCTCTAGTGCAAGTGATGTCAGTCAGCAGCTTGCAGCCAAGGATAAGGAAATTGCTGAACTTAAACAAACCGTTAAAGAACTAAACATTAAAGTATATCAACTGATAAAATTAGTCGACCAAATGGCTGCATCAACCCAGCCAAAACATCATAAGGAGGAAGATACCGAATCGCAGTCCGGAGCGCACCTTCCCGTCCGGGCTACTCCTGTGAGGACTTCGTCTGGCTCGCGATCGGTTTCTCGAGAGAGGAGCAGGTCGCAGTCTGTCAGTCGTCTCCCTCGCCAGGAGGTGCAGGACATGGAGGCTTCTGTCTCCAAACCATCCCGTGAGAGGTCCCCGGGAAGCGAGGGAGAGGAGGCGCCTCCCTCCCATAAAAAGAAAATAAAAACTGGTGGACAAGGCACTTCCAAACCCCATAAAACGTAATCATCGCGTCAACCATTATACAATGGAACTGTCGAAGTATTAGATCTAAAGTAAACGACCTTAAATTATTAGCCTCGTCCTATGCTCCCGATATTATAGTTCTCCAAGAAACTCATTTGACAAACCTCGTCTCTGACGAGGTCGTATCGCTCAGGAACTACCATTTATGTCGGAAGGATCGTGAGGGTAGGGGTGGAGGCGGAGTCGCCATGTACATCCACCAAAGCCTCCCTTTTACAGAAGTGACTATTGATTCTACTTTGGAGTTTGTCGCATGCAAAGTAAAAATTAATGGCACGTATCTGGCTATATGTTCAGTTTACTGTCCGCCTGATAAAGTGATAATCTATGATGAGCTTTTTGCTCTTCAGGAACGTCTGCCACAAAATAAAGTAATTTTAGGTGATTTTAATGCTCATCATACGTTATGGGGTTCCCTACGGGTGGATGGTAGAGGTGAGCAAGTAGTTAAGTTGATTAACGAGTCTGATTTAGTCCTTCTGAATGATGGTAGTCCCACGCGGGTGGACGATAATACCGGGAATTTGAGCTTTATAGACATATCACTGGTCTCATCATCAGTAGCAGCCAAGTGCCTGTGGCACACCATTGACGACTCGTTGGGAAGCGATCATCTTCCTATCTTGATTAAATATTCATGCGACACAGTGAGAACGCCTTCAGCGCCTAAATTTAACGTAAAAAAAGCAGACTGGGTCGCCTTCACAAGGAGCGTCAAGCTCGAACTTGTTGGAGAAACCATTGATGATAAAGTAAACAATATTCAGAATTCGATTTTAGAAGCAGCTTTGCTATCCATTCCTAAAACTTCGACAGATAGCGTTAAGCATAGAGTTCCATGGTGGACACCAGATTGCCGCAGGGCGCTGTGCCGACGCAATAAGGCCTACAGGCTTTTCCAAAATAACATCACTAATGAGAACTTTTGCAACTACAAACAAGCAAGAGCTAGGGCTCGTAGAGTAATAAGACAAGCAAAAAGAGACTCCTGGCGGAGCTTTGTCTCTACAATAAACAGCAATACAAAAATATCAGAGGTTTGGTCCACTGTTAATAAATTCAATAAGAAAAAAACATCTTTTAAAATAAATAACATCATTGAAGAGGGAAATAACATCGATTCCCCTAGAGACATTGCTAATGCACTCGCCAGGCAGTTCTCTCATTCAAGCAGCTCAGCAAACTATCATCACGCATTCCTGCCCATCAAGGAAGCGGCTGAGCTGCAACCAATTCACTTTGCCACAGGAGATGAACTTGATTACAACCAAGATCTAACAATGAATGAGCTTGTCCGAGCCCTAGAAGCCTGTAGAGGAACATCCCCAGGCCCCGATGAGATTCGATATGAGATGATAAAGCATCTTAATCATGATGACATGATTAAGTTGCTAGAAGTGTACAATGAAATTTGGAAAAGCCACACTTTTCCAAACTCATGGCACTTTGCCCACATCATTCCCATATTGAAAGGAGGGGGTAATCCCAGATTTGCCATCTCCTACCGCCCAATTGCGTTGACAAGTTGCTTATGCAAGGTCATGGAACGAATTGTTAATAGTAGGCTATTGCATTTTTTAAATTCCAGTAATTTACTAGTTGACGAGCAGTGCGGTTTCCGAAAGGGACGCCAAACTCTCGATCAACTAGTAAAGCTGGATAGTCATATTCAAGAGGCAATTGCCAAAAAAGATTTTTTGATTTCAGTATTTTTAGATATAGAAAAAGCCTACGACATGACATGGCGATATGGCCTACTCAGAAAACTTTATGCTTTCGGATTACGTGGAAACTTGCCTTGTTTTATTCAAAACTTCATTTCTGACAGAACGTTTTCTGTCAAATTGTTTTCTGACAATGTCACTTTTTCGGACATTTTTGTCCAGGCAAACGGGGTCCCACAAGGAAGTGTCTTGTCACCAACTCTATTTCTATGTATGATCAATGACATCTTACCAGCTCCTCCTCGGAATCTTAAATACTCACTGTACGCTGATGATTGTGCATTATGGCATTCCAGCAATAATGCAGAATTCTCAGCAAATCGCATCCAATTGGCACTGGATATGATTCATAACTGGGGCCTCCAGTGGGGTTTTAAGTTTTCCATTAGAAAGAGTATTGGGGTAATTTTTTCACATAGGAGGAAGCCGAACATCAGGCTAACTCTAGACAACCACCCAATACCTATTCAAAATTCTGCAAGATTTCTTGGGCTACTTTTTGATAGTAGACTCAATTGGAAAGACCACATTGGTCAGTTAAAAAATAAATGTCAAAGAGCACTAAATTTATTTAAGTGCATTTCTGGTAATAAATGGGGAGCTGATAGACAGTCTTTGCTAATGGTATATAAAGCCCTGATTAGGTCTAAAGTAGATTATGGGTCAATCGTGTATGGCTCGGCATCGAAAACAAGTTTGAAAGGTTTGGATGCTGTTCAGAATGCTTGTTTGCGTGTGTGTCTTGGAGCCCTAAAATGTACTCGGATCGAGCGTCTTGAGGTGGAGTCAGGAGTACCTCCCCTCCGACTCAGACGCGGCCAGTTAGCACTGACCTATGCCGCAAAGGTGGCTCGAGACCCGAGCCACCCTAATGGCAATGGAGGCATTAGGCCCTTTGCCACGAGACTCCACGACCTCGTCGAGAAAGTCGGTATAGATCTCTCTACCATCGATACCCTGGTTCAGTCAAATATAGCGCCATGGGAAACCCCCAATTTTTCTATCATGGAAGCCTGGCTTCCATCAGCCAAGGCCATGGCGCCGGAGGGTGAGGTACGCCAGAGGTTCAGAGAGATCCTTATTAAACATCTATCTTTTTTTCATATATATACCGACGGCTCCAAGACAGATGAGTGTGTAGGTGCGGGTGTATGGTCTACTGAATGTGACCTAAAGTTTAGATTGCCGAATCATACATCGATTTTTCTTGCTGAACTATTTGCCATTGATAAAGCCATAGATTTTGCACTATCGACGACCCACGATAGAATAGTCATTTTTTCCGATTCATTAAGTTCACTTAAAGCTATTAAATCCTTAGAAACCACTAAAAATGAACTGCTGGGTAATATCATTCGTAAGTTACACGGTGCCAACAAATCAATCAAACTGATATGGGTACCAGGTCACTCTGGTATCCATGGTAATGAACAGGCTGACAAACTAGCCGGGTCAACTGGCGATCTGGACACTACCATAGTTCGTACAGATCTCAGGTGTTTTGTGTCTCTTATAAAAGCAAAAATACATCTCCTGTGGCAAAGTGAATGGACCAACCTCCAACTCACAAACAAAACGAAGCCAACCATAGACCTGTTGGACACATCCCACAGGAAAGACAGAAGGGAGGAGGTGGTTTTGGCCCGCCTAAGGGTCAATGCCACCAGAATAACCCACCTCACTCCCTACATAGAAAGAACCTTTCCTCCACAGTGCCCTCAATGCACCACCACCCTAACACTAAACCACATACTGACAATATGCCCAATATACCAAATCCATAGACAGCCACTCAGAAACTATTTAAGAATAAAAAACAAAGATTTTACTACATCAAATCTTCTATCAGATGACGAAAAGATCATCAGTAAAGTAATCACTTTTTTAAGGGAGACAAAACTTTATGACCTTATATAGATTGATAGAATAAATAGGATCCATTGGCTTAATAACCTTGGCCACATGCCGCTGGTTGATAGCCAAGAAATCCAACAAACAAACAACAAACATGGGTACTGGAATGTCGTGGAAGGATGCAAGGTCGAGAGGAGTACTTCTAGACCTTCTGAAGTCGGTGGCCTTGCAATATGACGGTCGCAAGAAAAAAAAAAAAACAAGTTTTACATTGCGACTCTTAACCGAAACCACGCGTGATAGAGTAGTGGGTAGAGTTGGGCTATTTTATGACTCGACCTTCGCTGTCTAGGCAAACTATTGTGTGAACTTCAGCCGGCATCGGCTCTTGCTACCCATCGCGCACCCAAGATGCAGGACCCATTTACGAAGTGCGTATTTATCTCTGTGTGCTCTGATCTTTCTACTCTTAATGTCAATAAGAAGTCAAAGTCGTAGGACTCATCGCTGTTTCCATCAAACTAGTAGGAGTCTCTGTCATATCAAGAGAACCTTTGAAACCCATGTACGTACACACACACACACACACACACACACACACACACACACACACACACACACACACACACACACACACCAGAGAGAAGAGAGAGAGAGATTAGGGACAGAAAGAATAAAAGGAAGATATATATATATATATATATATATATAGAGAGAGAGAGAGAGAGAGAGAAAGAAAAAAAAAAGAAGAAGAAGAAGAGAGGAGACACAGACAGAGAGGCATATGTTATCTGCCAGGAAGTGGCAATCTCATTTTGCCATGTTTAGAGCACTGATTGCTGAAATGCTCCCCGAACTTATGTTTGTAGAAACACTAGAGGATTAAAACCACAAAATAAGTTTTGTTGTAGTGAGGCCGTCGGCATAGAAGTTGTTTATGTTAGGAAAATAGTACTGTACCAATGAACGATCGTGTTGGCTACTTTAACTCGAGATAATTACCAAAATACCAAACCCTCTTTTAAAACTAACCCTATCATACAACCGAACAACCAGCCCTCTGCAATGACCCTGCAACCTTAGGTCTACCCTCCCTTAAGGCAGTTCAGCTTGGAACATCAATTGAGTGAATTGCGAATCATTGTTGACTCTAGGACCTCGTTAGATGAAAACGGTGTAATGAGTCCAAGGCGGCGGACCAAGGAACTCTAGCCAACTTGTAAGTGTATTTACCACATCAGACTAAGTTCTCTTTGTACCTAGTGATTACTATCATCCCATTTTGTCATTCCTATATAAAAGGACGTTTAATATCATCCCATTTTGTCATTCCTACATAATAGGACGCCGAGCAGAGAAGAGAGCTGTGACACAGAGACGAGTTGGGAGAAAACAAAGTGGTAGACGAAACAAAAAGTAACTACACATACATCACTAAATATACAATATCAATAATTCATGGATGGTAATAATATATGACTGAACATATCTTTATTGATTACACACATATATATATATAGATAAAAAATAAGTGATATTCATTAGAAGGCTTTTCAGATCTGATAAATATTGAGGTAGAACAGTGTCATAATGAAGCTCCAGTGGTTAAAAACAATACTGAATCCACAAAGATTGAGGTAGAACGGTGTCATAATGAAGCTCCAGTTCCAGTAGTTAAAAACAATACTGAATCCACAAAGGGTGAGAGAGGGAGAGGGAGAGGGAAGAAGGGAGGGAGGGAGGGAGGGAGGGAGGGAGGGAGGGAGGGAGGGAGGGAGAGGGAGAGAGAGAGAGAGAGAGAGAGAGAGAGAGAGAGAGAGAGAGAGAGAGAGAGAGAGAGAGAGAGAGAGAGAGAGAGAGAGAGAGAGAAAGAAAGAAAGAGAGAGAGAGAGAGAGAGAAAGAGAGAGAGAGAGAAAGAAAGAGAGAGAACTATTTTACAGAAAAGTACCGAAGATGCATGACCGTGTCTCTTAGGCTGTGAACTACACACACACACACACACACACACACACACACACACACACACACACACACACACACACACACACACACACACACACACACACACATTCACTCACCCCCCCCCCCCCACACACACACACACTTAAAGTCACATACAGACAAACAGTATACCCTTGCGTAATAACGGAAACGCCATGATAAGATTTATGTCAAATGTCAGAATCACACAAGTGTACAAACTGTATTATTATAATGACTCAAACAACAGAGGGATGCTAGTTATCTTTACGGAGCGAAGATGAATACTCATATTTTGGTTCTGCTCACGGCAAAGTTGGTTACTTCGACCAGCAGTGAGTATCATTAACAGTTTACTTAATAATTGATACGGCATTAATTCATATTTCCATTTGGCTTGGGAATAATTTTGTAATACGTTATTATGAAGTGACATAGAAAATCGCCATGAAATAATTTGAAATTCACAATGACCATAGGTATTTGATTATCAAATATACTACTGTGTATAAGATTTCGAAGATTTATCCTGTGTCGTTTTCCTTGCAATCTAAGAATAAAAATATCGTTGTTATAAGACAGTAGCAACCATCATGGGTGACGTTAAAAGAATTTCATCATAACGACTGCTTTATCTGCAATTTCTTGCAGTTTTTTAAATATTTTTGCAGCTGATTTGTAAGTGACCCATGGCCGAATAGGTAAAATAACAAAATACTTATAATTTATTTTGTAACTCTTCCTTTTGCCCATTTAAGGAGTATTTAATAGGCATTCTGTAATGAAACGTGTGAGAATGGGATAAGAGTATGTAGAAAGGTATAATTTTTATTTTCAAGATCCAAAAAGTTAATAAAACGTAATGCAATTTGACAAAACAGGCAGCAGTAATAAATGGGTGATAAATAATTGCTTGAATTTCTTAATATCGCTTGTCGTTAAACTCGTAAGACACAGTTTATTATTATTAATAAAATAAAAAAACACGAGAATAATAAATATATTACTTGTTTTTTAAAATTTATTCAAAAGGCAGATAGATGAAAAACACAATACATTCGAATTTGTATACCTTGTGATAGATAGCAAGATAGGCAGCTCTACAAATATTAAAATATTACCTTGTTTCTGTTTTATTAGTCATTATTATCATCATTACTATTACTGTTTTCATGTAAAATTGTGAAAAAATAAGGATAACTATGAACATTTTTTTTCTAGAACCAGTTTTCATCTTCAAACCCATCAGGTATCGAGAGATTCTTAGAGATATCTACTAAAGAACTATATGTAAAAAAAAAAAAATAATAATAATAATAATAAGGATAAAGATCATACCCGCAATCGGTATGTTACACAAGCAATAACGGCATGGGAGTGATTGCCCTCTACAAATGGACGTTATGGCACCATGGCACGTAGGCTTGCCAGCAAAAGGAAGAGTTACAAAATGAAAGATAAGTATTTAGTTATATTAACCATTCGGCAATGAATTGACAGATTTGGCACGCTTGTGTGGGCGGAGCTTAAGCTTTACGTCTGTGTAGGCGGAGCTTTAAATCACTTTAAATCAGCAGCAAAATTTTTTTCAAAGAACTGCAAGAATTTGCAGATGTTACAGTCGTTATGATAAGGCTACTGCTTAATATATAACAACGATATTTTTATTCTTAGATTGCAAGGAAAATGACACAGGATAAATGTTTGAAAAATGCTCGATCTTCAAAAAGTTTTTTCTTCGAAACTTATACACTGTAGTATATTCGATTATCAAATACCTATGGTTGTTGTTATTTTCAAGTTATTTCATGGCATGTCGAGCCATGAAATAACTAAACTAAATAAAATATTAAAAGTATTAGAGATTGCAAAACCTTTAATTTTCCCTCCTCAATTCCCTTGAATTGTTAAACAACTTCCTCATTACAATGGGATTGTTTTAGGATTTGACTCGAATTTTTTTTTACGCCTGACAGTCTCAATGCTACACCCCCCCCTCCCCCAATGACTTGAAATAATTGCAAGTATTTGACGCTGCCGATAAAGCCTCTTGTTGACTTTGTTCCGAGCACTCCGTAGGAAGAGGCTTCGAAATTGTTATTGTTTTTTTTTTTTTGTTTTTTCTTATTGATATTCGCTCTCACTGTGATCTTTGAAAAGGGAGGTTTAATGACAAGTTAGCTTACATAATCTGTATCATATATAAGTCATTCTAAGCCTACAAATATCTCTCTAAAATAAAGGGTCGATTTGTACGCTGAATATATATTTTTGAACCTTTACCACTGAGGGTTAAACGGAGGAGACACTCGTTGCACACTCCTCCCTCCCCACAACTCTTGCAACCTACCACAGTTATTTCCAACAGAAAATAATGCTTGTCAAGGCTGTTTAATGTTGAGACTTTAGTGATATCAGTAACTTGATTCAATGGGTAGGTTAAGCTGGTTTCCCCTCTGTTAGAACTCCCTTGTTTTAGAAGGAAAATGACTGAGAATTGTGTATGAAATACTACTTTTTTTACCACAAAGCTGGGGAGTGGAGCTTCTTTATTTTGGGGATCGTTTTAGGACTGATTCAGACTACTCCCCGTCACATCGCGTCATTTTTTTTTTTCCAAGTTTACAAAATGGGCTTGCAGTTCTATAGATATTGGTTTACACTACACTGTTTCCTCACGTCACGGCACTATTACGCCACATCACGGATTCTTCCCAAGAGTGTTTTGACGTGACTGCGCCGATAATCACCTTGGGACGGATTTACATTGCACTGTCACATCACACCACGCCATGTCAAAATTTCCTCCAGACAAACAAATAGGCAAATTCACACATCATCGTCATGTCACATCACGTCCCACCACGGACTCTTTCCGAAAATATTTTGACATGACGTGACGGTGATGTTACTCTAAATATACAACCAACCTTTCTTGTGATGGAATTACCTTGTTCTTGATAAGATCTTTCTCTGTCCTTTTTAACCAGTAGTGAAATTTGAATCTTAGTATTAGGAAATACTGAAGGAAAATTTAAGAGCAATATGTATCAACATACTTTTTTTTTTTTAAAGTTGATATGCTCCTCTTCATCTATCAACCGTGCAATTATTGCCAGTTTCTTCAGGCCAAACGTATGAGGGTCATGGTTGCTTTTGGGATCAGCGGGAACTGGACAAAGCTGTAGACGGAACAGTGACGTGACGTGACGTGACGGTGTAGTGTGACTCAGCGCGATATGCCGCGGGACGGAATGGTGACATGATGTGCTGAATGGTGCGAATATATAGCGCGGGTGACGTGATGTGATGTTACGAATGGTGTCAGTACATTATTTTTCGAAATTTCATGATTGTAAACTTGACAGTGGTTCCTGATTAAGTAAGCTAATAATTAGTAAACATTAGTAAAGACTGTAAATCGTTACCGATAATAATTGTACATCGTATTATTACTGGTACTATTTGCCAAGGGTATATTTGATGCATTCCTAATCATAATAGTTCTCCTATATTATTAGTTTTCTTATCACTGGCATTATCATGGTTAGTATTATGATTAATATGATATTTTTTACTATCATTTCTACCATCTTCATTGCCAGTATTATAAGAAGTAATGATAATAGTATGGTCAATTATGTTACCATAGATATCGTTATTTTACTGATGGCATCTCTTTTTCTTCTTTCCTTTAAACAAGCATGCAATGAATGGGCATCGACCACTCACAACCGCTCGGTTGAAGTGAACTCTACGTGGGAAAACATCTACATTTTTTTTATCAGCGAAAAACAGAACACTCGCTTCCAAATCACATTTTCCAAGCCTATGGAAAGTTTTGATTTAAGCCTACATGAAGCATATGTATACTACATAGGGAGAGTGTACCATCAGGTATGTGATATATAATTCTCTCTCTCTCTCTCTCTCTCTCTCTCTCTCTCTCTCTCTCTCTCTCTCTCTCTCTCTCTCTCTCTCTCTCTCTCTCTCTCTCTCTCTCTCTCCTTACTTTGTGACAAAGGAACTGAAACAGTTGAAGGTGAAGGTGAGTGTCCTCTCAGTCGGGGAGATTAGCACGATTAGCAAGAATGGTTTCACCTATTACTTGTCAAGCTGCAGCGATGAAGCCAGGACTTCGGTAGTAAAGGTTGCTCTAGGTCGATGAGCGCATAATGCTCTGAGACTGTAGACAGTTAGCGTGCATGTACCGACATGTGTAAACTTTATGTGAAAGAAATTTTCTACGTCAAATTTGCCTCTGTGGCTGAGCTGGTTAGGTGGTTAGGGGTTAGGCAGTTTCCTTTCGTAAGACTGCTAAGGAGACCGATGGCATCTTTGCACTCATATAAGGAATTTCCATAATTGCTGGTTTACTGGAGTGCGGAGTTCGGTGCTACTGTTCACAGATTGAAGATGGCTACTCTGTATAGAAAAAAACAACAACAATCCATCCAGTGACTGCCATTGGATAGTTCAGGTGCACAGACTGGAAGCAGAATGTCCCTTGGGGTTAGTGAGGAAGTTAATAAGGCGATATCTAGGTTAAAGAATGGCAAAGCGGCAGGTATTATTGGCATCACTGCTGAACCTGATGGTAAATCCGTGGCCTGGGGCCTGCATACTGGCAGTCTGATACCATCCCCCTGGAGCTGTGGAAGGGTGTGGTCAAAACCCTCTGGAAGGGGAGAAGACGAACACCAATGTGACTACAGCAATTACAGAGACATTAAACTACTCAGCAAACCATACAAGGTGCTTACTCATCTGAGATACGAACCCGATTGCTGAGACATCAGAAACCAGAATACATTCCTTGTAATCCATACGAGAAACTGTTGACATTGACCTCAATAAGGCATTCAACTTCATCCATCATGAATAATTCAGAAATCATGAGACTGAAAGGAATTCCGACAAATATGATTAGATTATTAGCAAGCCTTACACTGGTACTTTGCTGTAAAATATGATAAGGTATGTTTTTTTTTCATCTGTGAATTATTGACTGTTCTTCACCATTTGCATAAACTAGTTTATGAGTAGAGTTATTATCCAAAATTAGTGTGGAGCAACGCTTGGTCACCGACTTTATCTTTGTAGACGATGTTGCCATTTATCTATAGTCTCTAGAAACCTTAGTGGCTCCTTTTGAAGCATTTGGCAGTGAGCTGAACCCCTTCGCTTATGAGGTCTGCCAGAACCTGCTAAGTTGGTACATACTTGTGGTAAAGTCATAAAAAAGAGAACTTAGCATATGAGGCTTGTGTAGCTGATTACTAGGATATCAGACCAAGCAGTCAACGGTGGATCGGCCTACTGGTAGGAGCTATGAACTGCTCTCGGACTATAGAGTCAAACTAGTAAAAGTTCCATGGGCCAACGGTGAAAGAAGCGCGTCCGGGCTTCGGCACAGATTTTGTTCTTTTCTTATTAAGTATGTACTGGGTAGGACTATTTTAGAATTTATATATCAGTGGAGGCATTCCTGAACTCGGTAGGTCTTCTTTGTGAAATGAGAAACGACTTGCCAAATGCGATAAGAAATAAATAAACGATTGAAGAAAAGGAGATAAGAATTGATTGAAAAATGAGATTAAGCTTAATTGTTAAAATGTGGAAATAACAGTCAAGGCAAATTGAGGAGCCATTGTTCATTATAGAAGCGGACAAATGCATTTGCATATCACCCCATACTTAAGCACAGCTTTATGGTGTCATATGGGGAAAATCGATCGATGGATTCGGTATGATGTGTCAAAATTAAGAAAAATAAGTAATAATAAAGAATAAGAAAATAAAAATGAAAATGAAAATGAAAACAAAACAACGAAAATAACTTTTCCAACACAATATTAATTTCAACAGCTCCTCAACAGTCCTCTTCATATTGCAACTTCATTCACCATTCTGGGTTTAACCTTTCACATTCAATATAAATTCTTAGCATACTGTGTATACTCGAACTCGTCTTTTGTTAAGGCTGGAGATCAGGATTGAGTCAAGATCTTTCTTTTGCTCGAGACGAAGAAATGAAGGTTGTTGTTTTTTGGGTTGTGATGCTTGCTTTGAATCCCGTTCCTATCCCTATTTATTGCAATTTATTTTGATCTGACTTTCTCTTGTTCTAATCTCCCCGTTTGCTTTACCTTTACCCAGTGACATGACGACTTGGAACTGTCTTTACCCAACAATTCACCAACCATGTCATTACCTCTTTCATTGCATGTTCCTAACATTCTAAATTCTCTCCGACCATCCCGTTGGTTTCAGTTTCAGGCACGTGGTACTCGCTGTTATCACTCCCTTTCCACGATAATTTATACAAGCAGAGTAAAGACGTGTAGGCAGTGATGTTAACCAAATTGTGGTGTGAGATGACAAACCAATGTTGCTGCTGACGAAGGAGAACCTGTCAGCACAGAAAAGAAATGTCAGTTGCTGACTAATGGTCAAATCCGAGCTTTATCCTTTTCCTCAAATAAGGTTAGCCGAGGATCAACTCTGTAGCCACCATCTAAGGGGTCGTGCATAAAACATCCAACAGAGGGTGTCTCTTCTTTTACTTAGATAAGAATCACTTAACAATTCGGTTTGTAGTGATTCAAGAACTGCACATGTCTGATACGCCTTTATAATTTTTGATAATCCCACATAAAAGTGTTGCAGAAATCTTTACCCTTCATTCCCAATCTGGAATTACAGTACACACACACAATATTGCTATATTATTATTAGCGTTTCCAATCACTTGTACGCAAAAACAAAAAAGCAAAAGCCACGTATAATATCTTCTCTTTCTCTCATTTAACTTTATTACTATTTCAACACACATTTTAGGATTTCGTGTTTGACCTTTGCTTCACTGCATGATTTCCTAGATGCGTACACTAATATATAGCATTCGTATGAGTAAGCCTAATACTCCCGTCTCTTTCAGGGTACTGTCACTGGTGACTGTGAATCGTACAGTCCCGTATGTAAAACTTATTTTCATTTTGGGGACGCAGACCATTTGATAGGTAGATCGGGTTCAAGCAGTTTCCTTATTTCAAGCCAGTCATTGGTCTATTACCTGACATGTAGATCACTTGGGTATTTTCGTAAGTATGATTCTGACTTGCTTTACAATAATATAATCATACCTAGAAGTGAAAAGAAATCTTTATCTTATTATATACATTTGATTGTAAATAGAAGGGTGCATAATAGCATCACCTTCGACGAAAAATTCAGTTGTGAAATTCACCAAGCTACATGAAATTTGCAGCCGAGGCGCCAGTGCTGAGACAGAACTTCAGTCTTCCAGACGTGAAACCTACAGAGCCACAGCGGAACCTCAGCCTACCAGGCGTGAAACCTACAGAGCCAGAACAAAACCTTCCAGGCGTGGGTCCTAATCAACCCAAAGACCAAAACCGGTGTACCGCCCTGACCATCGGGCTCGGGGTCGTAGGGACGGCGCTACTGCTCGTATTGGCTTTCGTCTGCGTCGCCGGTTGGAGGACAAGGCGGGCAGGTGAGGCTTGGATGAGATTTGTGTGTGTGTGTGTGTGTGTGTGTGTGTGTGTGTGTGTGTGTGTGTGTGTGTGTGTGTGTGTGTGTGTGTGTGTGCACTGCGTGCCTGTGTATGGCCAAATTACGATTTAAAGAGCGATTGTTCCTTTATTCCTCCTTTGATCTTAAATACTGCAGTCCGTGGTGGTATACAAAAGGGAGCCTCTCTAAGATCAGCACATCACATATACTATACTAATACACAACGAACTTTCCCTTGTTTTATCCACCATGCATAAACTATTGATCTAAAGAGAAAATGGCAACAGCTGTACCTTGTCGGGAACTAATCTCTGTAGCAACGACAAGTTACAACGCCTTATAAGAGTTAATCATGACGGTTCACCCAAAGAAAGATAAATTTCCGACAACAAAAATACAACACTTTCTTCACAAAGTATATATCCTTCTCAATAACCTCAGTAATCAAGGGTAACACCTGCCGTTCGCTCACTCCTGAAGAAACGGTACAGCACATAGAGAACTACTTGCTGCAATTGTTTAAGCATCACGCGGAAGGTCGAAAGTACTGCAGCCTTATTCATCATAATATCTCTTGTATTCGCAGCGGTTTCAGCGGTTTTTCTTGTATCCGCAGCGGTTTGTTACTAATTACATCTTTAAAGTGTACTTCTTCCTTGAAGCATATGCAAGTCACATTTCCTACCAACGTCATCTAAGTCACACTTTCTAATAATCTAACAACGCCTTAAGTATATCCAAAGCATACTTACTAATAATCTAGCAACGTCTTAAGTATATCCAAAACATACTTACTAATAATCTAACAACGCCTTAAGTATATCCAAAACATACTTACTAATAATCTAACAACGCCCTAAGTATATCCAAAACATACTTACTAATAATCTAGCAACGTCTTAAGTATATCCAAAACATACTTACTAATAATCTAACAACGCCTTAAGTATATCCAAAACATACTTACTAATAATCTAACAACGCCCTAAGTATATCCAAAACATACTTACTAATAATCTAACAACGCCTGAAGTATATCCAAAACATACTTACTAATAAGCTAACAACGCCCTAAGTATATCCAAAACATACTTACAAATAATCTAACAACGCCTTAAGTATATCCAAAGCATACTTACTAATAATCTAACAACGCCTGAAGTATATCCAAAACATACTTACTAATAATCTAACAACGCCCTAAGTATATCCAAAACATACTTACTAATAATCTAACAACGCCTTAAGTATATCCAAAACATACTTACTAATAATCTAACAACGCCTGAAGTATATCCAAAACATACTTACTAATAATCTAACAACGCCTTAAGTATATCCAAAACATACTTACTAATAATCTAACAACGCCCTAAGTATATCCAAAACATACTTACTAATAATCTAACAACGCCTGAAGTATATCCAAAACATACTTACTAATAATCTAACAACGCCTTAAGTATATCCAAAACATACTTACTAATAATCTAACAACGCCCTAAGTACATCCAAAACATACTTACTAATAATCTAACAACGCCCTAAGTATATCCAAAACATACTTACTAATAATCTAACAACGCCCTAAGTATATCCAAAACATACTTACTAATAATCTAACAACGCCTTAAGTATATCCAAAACATACTTACTAATAATCTAACAACGCCCTAAGTATATCCAAAACATACTTACTAATAATCTAACAACGCCTGAAGTATATCCAAAACATACTTACTAATAATCTAACAACGCCCTAAGTATATCCAAAACATACTTACTAATAATCTAACAACGCCTTAAGTATATCCAAAACATACTTACTAATAATCTAACAACGCCTGAAGTATTTCCAAAACATACTTACTAATAATCTAACAACGCCTTAAGTATATCCAAAACATACTTACTAATAATCTAACAACGCCCTAAGTATATCCAAAACATACTTACTAATAATCTAACAACGCCCTAAGTATATCCAAAACATACTTACTAATAATCTAACAACGCCTTAAGTATATCCAAAACATACTTACTAATAATCTAACAACGCCTTAAGTATATCCAAAACATACTTACTAATAATCTAACAACGCCTTAAGTATATCCAAAACATACTTACTAATAATCTAACAACGCCCTAAGTATATCTAAGTCACACTTCACATTAACGCCGGACTTCTTCCTCACTTACAGCGGCGTCAGCGAAAGACGAAGCAGCATCTGGCAACAGCACAGTTTCCTGCCACGACAGCGAGAACAGCACCTACGGGACAATGGAAATGACTCCTACCAACACCTGAAAACGTGACCTGGTGACCTACAATTACAGATCTGGTTTCAATCCAGCAGCGAAGAGGTGACATAACTCGGTGACAGAGCGCTGGCATTGCAAACGCACGGTTTCAGGTTCGCATGCTGGGGTCAAGGTCGCATGGTTTCAGGTTCGCATACTGGGGTCAAGGTCGCATGGTTTCAGGTTCGTATGCTGGAGTTAACAATCGCAAGGTTTCAGGTTCGCATGCTGGGGTCAAGGTCGCATGGTTTCAGGTTCGTATGCTGGAGTCAAAGTCGCATGGTTTCAGGTTCGCATGCTGGGGTCAAGGTCGCATGGTTTCAGGTTCGCATGCTGGAGTCAAAGTCGCATGGTTTCAGGTTCTTATGCTGGGGTCAAGGTCGCATGGTTTCAGGTTCGCATGCTGGGGTCAAGGTCGCATGGTTTCAGGTTTGCATACTGGGGTCAAGGTCGCATGGTTTCAGGTTCGTATGCTGGAGTCAAAGTCGCATGGTTTCAGGTTCGTATGCTGGGGTCAAGGTCGCATGGTTTCAGGTTCGCATGCTGGAGTCAAAGTCGCATGGTTTCAGGTTCGCATGCTGGGGTCAAGGTCGCATGGTTTCAGGTTCGCATGCTGGAGTCAAAGTCGCATGGTTTCAGGTTCTTATGCTGGGGTCAAGGTCGCATGGTTTCAGGTTCGCATGCTGGGGTCAAGGTCGCATGGTTTCAGGTTCGCATACTGGGGTCAAGGTCGCATGGTTTCAGGTTCGCATGCTGGGGTCAAAGTAAGAGCTGGAAGGTAATGACCACCCTACCGTATCATCCAGCTGCATAGTATTCCTTTTTCTCTACGGACATGGGCCCCTACACCCACTCGGTTATGGGACCGACTTTGACCTTGAGCTAAATAACAATTAAGTTTATTACAATTGTTAGAATTGTTATTCTGGGTGTGTGACAGGCTGTTTGTTTAATTTTGTTTATAAATTACCCCATGCGTGTTATGCTTTAAAATATTTCACTCTGTTTGATTTTTTAAAGGTTACTGTAATTTTAGACTTTGTTAATGTATAATGGGAGAAAGGGAAGTAGAAAGAGAAGGAGATAGAGGGACAAGGAAAAATATATATTTCTATCATTTAATCTATCTCTCTATCTATCTATCTACCTATCTATCAGTTTATTTCTCTCTCCCTCTCTCTCTCTCTCTCTCTCTCTCTCTCTCTCTTTCTCTTCTCTCTCTCTCTCTCTCTCTCTCTCTCTCTCTCTCTCTCTCTCTATCTCTCTCTCTCTCTCTCTCTCTCTCTCTCTCTCTCTCTCTCTCTATATATATATATATATATATATATTTACATATTTATGTGTGTGTGTGTATGCGAAAAATAGAGTGTGAACCGATTCATATTGAATTAGATTACCTTGATAAGAAATTGTATCAGATTAGGAATGTTTATGTATTTTCTTGCCCAAAGCTGCCCATAACTGCTGACCTAGAAAACTGTGTGTATTTAACCTATTTAGATTATAACGAGGATAATATAAATTATTATTATAATAACTTAATTGAGTTATTATAGTAACAATCACCAACTTTTTTGGTATGATTCATGTTAAAATCACCATTAGTATTATCGCTTTCATCATCAACGTTGACACCATTAGCTTATCAAATTAACATTATACTAGTATTATTATCGCTATCATCAGCGCCCTTTTGAATACTGCTTAAATACTCTCTCTCTCTCTCTCTCTCTCTCTCTCTCTCTCTCTCTCTCTCTCTCTCTCTCTCTCTCTCTCTCTCTCTCTCTCTATCCCTCTCTCTCTCTCTATCCCTCTCTCCCTCTCTCTTTATATATATATATATATATATATATATATATATATATATATATATATCTCTCTCTCCTCACTCTCTCTCTCTCTCTCTCTCTCTCTCTCTCTCTCTCTCTCTCTCTCTCTCTCTCTCTCTCTCTCTCTCTCTCTCTCTCTCTCTCTCCCTCTCTCCCCTCTCTCCCTCTCTCCCTCTCTCCCTCTCCCTCCCCCCCCCCCCCTCTCTCTCTCTCTCTCTCTCTCTCTCTCTCTCTCTCTCTCTCTCTCTCTCTCTCCCTCTCTCTCTCTCTCTCTCTCTCTCTCTCTCTCTCCCCTTCTCTCTCTCTCTCTCTCTCTCTATCTTTGTGTCATGGGGCCCTGAATAGTGTATCGTGTTATATTTGCGTCGTATTGTACTTGTTCCCGCTGAATAAACGTAAGAGCAGAATCATTCTTTCTGTAGGACCACGATATCATTATTAAAAGTTCACTTGGAACCCTTTCTTCAGCAGAGATTCCCTACATTCATTATAATCGTCATTATTATTATCATTATTAATTTCATTACTCTGAGTTGCCTTCATTCCCGGAGGTCAAATCAGAAGCGTATACATATGTATATATATTTATATATATGTATATATATGTATATATACATAGTTATGTGTATATATATATCCCTGGGATATACATAGTTATGTGTATATATATACATATATATTTTTATAAATATGTATATATATGTATGCACATGTATATATATATATATATATATATATATATATATATATATATACATATATATATATTATTATTATTTTTTTTTGTGTGTGTGTATGTGTGTATGCGTGTGTGTGTGTTTGTGTGTGTGTGTGTGTGTGTGTGTGTGTGTGTGTGTGTGTGTGTGCGTGCGTGTGTGTGTGTGTGTGTGCGTGTGTGTGTGTGTGTGTGTGCGTGTGTGTGTGTGTGTGTGTGTGCGTGTGTGTGTGTGTGTGTGTGCGTGTGTGCGTGTGTGTGTGTGTGTGTGTGCGTGTGTGTGTGTGTGTGTAATTTTCTGTTTTAAATCAAACCATGCCATCGCAAGTGCCATAATTGCAATATATTTGAACTTAATGAGACTTTATTTTGTCCTTCTCAAGATAGATCGAATAAACGAGGTGGTGCAGAATACCCGTCCAATGGTGAACAAAAATTACAAATCCTGTAAAACATGAACGCAGATAGAATTGATAAATCATTGTAAGGAAATTAAAAAGTTAATAGGAATACTAGAACAAAACAAACAAATAAACTAACATTGCGGTCTGAACCACAACTTTCTTAAGATTTATAAAGAAAAAAAAAACAAAAAAAAATCAGCAAAAATCGAAAATCCCTCTCTTTATCATGCTTTCTCTCTTCCTCTTTATCACTCCTCCTCTCTTCCTCTTTCAGTACCGGCACGTTCCTTCTTAAAGGTCAAACTTACTATCGTATGAAAATGAAAGATAATTTTATAAAATATTTAATATATATTGATGTCTGAGTCCAGAGAAATCAAACTGCCTTATACTTCAATGTATGTTTTTATCAAAATAATTATATGTATCTTTACAGTTCAATAACTAGGCCTGCTCCTCGGCATTAAAAATAAATAAATACATAAATGCATAAGACACTGTGATAAGAACAAAAGCTGGCAGAACAAGAACACTGCAATGTTTTATTGTGATATCTAAAAAAAACATGTGACACGAGAAAGCTGCTGCTTACTTAGTGATAATAAGCAAGGACTGTTGTTCATTTTTTCCCTGGATGGTATCTCTAAAAAAAAAATAGATACTTTATGCTAGTTGCGATTTTATAATGATTTGATTATCTATTCATCGATGAACAGTATGCTAACTCATGCTGCTCTAAGAACTAAACGAATTTGTACACGTGTCCGCAGATAAGATTGAAAATTAAAAAAAAAACGAAAATAGTAAAAAAGTCCACAGGAAATTTTCAATAATTTATAATTATCTGTAACACTGCTTTAGTAATGTTGAGAAATAAAATCCTAAGATAAGCCAGAGAGATAAGAGTACAGGAAACCACTTCCCACGCTGCGCCGTCAGGAAAGAGCGAGGGCAGATTGTTGATAATCACCATAAGCAATCTGACGCAAGAAGAGCTGTATCTTGGTGAGTGTTGATCGTCATGTAATAGATTTCTCTCTCAATTATGTACTGTATTTTTTCGGACTTTACTGATGTAACTGTTATTCCTGCTTCTTTTAAAATGAAATGATTTATTTATTTTTATGAAATCACTTTTAATTGCAAGCGCAACAACATTCAGTCAATCAGGAAAGTTGAATCTCATGATACATGTTCGAGAGAGCATGCATTATAACGCAAAGACA
Organism: Penaeus chinensis; assembly: GCF_019202785.1. Classification (NCBI taxonomy): domain Eukaryota; kingdom Metazoa; phylum Arthropoda; class Malacostraca; order Decapoda; family Penaeidae; genus Penaeus; species Penaeus chinensis. The sequence continues at coordinate 9,729,973 of NC_061826.1, read as the reverse complement.
AAACCAACAAACAGATAGGGAAACAAAAACGAATAAATAAACGGAAAAAGAAAAGGCAATCTCTAACAATACCCACTTAAATTTCCTGAACTTCAGCTCATCAGCCATGGCAAATCGACACTGGATGGCAGCAGGTTTATGGCTATTATTAATCGTGACATGTGGATCACTGCAACAAATCCTCGCATCTAACTGTAAGACAAACGAAAAAACAAACAAACATATAATGCAACTTCCTGTGATTATAAGATCCACATGATAAATACCCTTGATATCCTTTTAAAATGAAATATTTCTGACTAAGACTCGAACCTTGGTCACTCCAGGTATGAACCGGAGGACCAGTGCTAAACCAGCCGTAGCACACGACCCACTATTGATATTTATATATCAATGCGGCATTGCATTATTCCAACTTTCAATAAAATCTTCACGAATTACCATATACACTTCACAGCTGAGCCCGAGATCGTGTCAGGGAAGCCAGCGAGAAGGGTTTGTTACTACCAGTCAGCCACTGTCTACCGCCCTGGGGGAGCCAGCTACAGGATCGAGGACATTCCTGGTGATCTCTGTTCTCACATCATCTACGCTTTCGCTGACCTCTCCAACATCACGTGGGAGGTCATGCCTTCGATACCAAGTGTAAGGTCACAAGGTTTGGTTAGATATTAGATATTATTGAACTTGATAAAGGCACGGTCGCGAGGTTTGGAATATTATTTGGTTAGAAAAGTTGAAGGTCACATATGACTAGAAAAAAATAGAAACGTGCAAGTTCTCAAGGTCAGATTAGAAAGTAAATATGCAAGATCAAGATAAAAACGAACTCCCTCTGGAAATACTAATTTCCCGCCATTTTTTGTGTTAAACTAATACATGGCATGTAAATGAGACGTTAGAAACGTAGTATGATCTGGGAATACTGTAAAGTTACTTACAAACTGATCAAAAGAATGCATATAAGTAATCGGAAACCCAAGCATGAAGAGGAGCCAGTCTTTAGAAAATATAGGAAAGCATCGTAGCCGCCATGTTAGTCTGAAGACCGACATACAAAGGTCATGGATGAATCCGATTTGCAAGTACCGTGTGACAGATTGCGTTTATCTAACAACTTGTTTAATCTTAATAGTTTTACAAGATCAGTACTATATATTGCGCATATACTTTTAATTCTAGACAGGAATGCCGGAAATAAATCGAAGGGTACGCAATTGGTAATGAATTTCAAGCCTAGAGCTCTAACATTATCGCGCCTCGATTAATACATCCAGTACTCTCCTAACAGACTTCCAGTAGTGCAAAATCTTCTGAAACAGCACATTATGTATTAAAGGTAATTATAGACCATCCCAGATATCTACAAGCGCAATCATTCCAGTAATTTCTTCTCCATAAGTTCGACATTGATGCACGCGGTTACGAAAGGTTTGTCGGCTTGAAGGAGAGCTACCCAGGCCTCACTGCGACCCTTGGCGTAGGCGGCGGAGGCGCTGGGGTCGCTGGGATCTTCTCGCAGATGGCCAGCGTCAAGGAGCAAAGAGACATTTTCGTCAGGAGTGTTATAGGTGAGTGGTGGAGGAGAGCGAGAGGCAGAGGGAGAGGGAGGAAGGGAAGGAGAGAGAGAGAGAGAGAGAGAGAGAGAGAGAGAGAGAGAGAGAGAGAGAGAGAGAGAGAGAGAGAGAGAGAGAGAGAGGAGAAGAGAGAGGAGGAGAGGAGAGGGAGAGGGAGAGGGAGAGGGAGAGGGAGAGGGAGAGGGAGAGGGAGAGGGAGAGGGAGAGGGAGAGGGAGATGGAGGGAGAGGGAGAGAGGGAGAGGGAGAGGGAGAGGGAGATGGAGTGAGAGGGAGAGGGAGAGGGAGAGAGAAAGATGGAGCATACTTATACTATTGAGTGTTAGCTGTTTGCAACTTAACTCGCGTGATCATGATTATTGATATGACAATTGGAAAAGAGTTGAATTGATTTCTGCTTATTCTGAATATTGCTAATTTGATAATGTGTGCGAGTCTGTTAGCCATTTGGTTGATGTGTAATCGTCAAATGACCCTGCTATATTTTCAGATCTTGTAAAGACGTATAAGTTCGATGGTGTTGATGTAGACTGGGAATATCCCGATACCCCCGATGACAAAGAACATTTTCGGTTACTGGTAACTCCCATCTCCTCAGTTCAATATAAAAGGTTGATATGTTCGATTATTTTACCATTATTATTATTATTTTTAAGACAATACCTCTAAATAGCGTAATGCTACCTGGCCAATGATGCCGCATGCTCTAATTAGATGGACGAATTACGGGCGGCCCTGGATGCGGAGAGCCAAGGCCTGGAGCTGACCATGGCAGTTCCTATCGTGAGATATAGATTGCAAGATGGATACAGCGTCCCAGAACTGTGCAGGTACAGCTAACAGCGGCGACAATGATCAAAATTAATAAAAATAGTCTTCATTTGACGCCTTTAATGAAATGTACATCCCGGAGTGATGTACTGTGATAGTCTTTCCCAAGATTTTAATGTAGGTACCAAGATTGTGTCTTTATAATGGGCGGGCGCATAATGAAATCAAGAAATATATTCTTTTATGGTTAAATGAACATGAATAAATGCATTACTTCAGAGCAGTTGATGCAGTGCACCTTATGGGCTACGATCTGCGAGGAGTGTGGAATGACTTCGCCGACGTGCATTCAATGCTCTATCGAAGACCTGACATTGACTTTGGTATTCTCGAGGAAATAAACTTGGTGTGTTGACCAACATCACAAGTACCTTTTCTCATCATTAGATAACAAAACAGTTTGGATCACATTTTGATATTCCACATCACCTAAGCACTACAAATTGTAAACTGAAGTCCCATCTTTTACGAGCAGAATGACGGATCACTTCTTTGGGAGGAATTTGGATGCCCACGAGACAAGCTGGTGCTAGGAGTGCCCTTCTATGGACGAAGCTTCACACTATCTGATCCTTCTCTACATGGACTCCATGCCCCGATCACTGGGGCTGGGAATCCAGGTCCTATATTAGGAGATCCTACTGTACTGGTATACTTTGAGGTAGGAAGCTTTTATAATCTGATTATCAGAGAAACTGTTGAATGAGCATAGCCTTCTCATGGACTGACATTGGTACACCAATTTTTTCGCTTATTTGTCATATCTTAATCAATAATTAGAGACATGTATTCATGCTGTCAATTAGCAATATCATGCAAGTCGTACTTGTAAACTGCTTCTATCCGCCAGTTTATGCTAGGCTGAAGAGAGGCTAGGTAAGTCACAGACATTTATTTTATAATTATAGTGCAAATTGGAGCTAGATATGATTACCTTGAAATATACCAGTATAAATCTTGTGCCTTGATCCTAATACTCATTTGTATGAGCAATGTAAGCATGACACTTAATCACATTTTTACACTAGATCTGTACAACCTTGATGAATGACCCTGAGTGGACAAGAGAATGGGATAATGAAGGTTTAGTTCCTTATACATACAAAGGTAAGATAATTTCTTGTCCTTTAGAAGCCATGCTTTACAGTACTGTGTACATTAATCTACATGAATAATATCACTAAGGCAAAAGATGTGTGAACACTTCTATACATTCTTGTACATGCAGTTATAAGTGTGTTTAATGTAAACATTTTCTTGTTATTATTTTATATCTTATTAAACACTTGGAACAGTCCTCAAGCTTTACTTAAAAAACATTATAAATTTCAATTACTTTTACTTTTCTTTCTCTTTTTTTTCTGCTATTTCACTCAGCACAGGGAATGCTATTCACAGTTATCATTAAGCACAAGTATATAAATTTGAAGAAATGTACACTTTCCATTATATTTACAGATTACATGCAAAATTTCCCCAAATAGCCTGTAACTTTACAAAAACTAATGGTTAAATATTAATAATACAATCATACTTTCACACTATAAAATGCACTGCTGTGACTCAATATGTATTAAAAAATCGCCCTTTTCTCAAGGAGACCAGTGGATTGGGTACGAAGACCCCGAGAGCCTAAAGATCAAGGTGGACTATATTCGAGAGAATGGCTACCTTGGGGCTATGAACTGGGCTATTGACGATGATGATTTCAAAGGCTGGTGTGGCTTAGGGATCAACCCCATGATGACGTAAGAATTCTTTACCTCTTTTAGCTTGACCATTGAATAAAAAAAGAAAAGAAAAAAGAAACAAAGTTGGAAAAAGGATGAGAAAAAAAGAAAGAAAATTGGAATAAGTTTGTAACTTGGTCTTCTTTCTTTTCTATTGCAGAACGATATATGAAGGTTTGAAAAACTACACTGTACCAAGAAACAGCCAAAAACAGTCAATATCCTTTGATGTATCATTCCTCTACATCATGATGGCATGCTCCTTAATTAGTGTATCAGTGTAGTAGAGTCCAGTATCTTTTAACTCTGATTTGTTACTAAAGTTCCATACATAGTTTTAATTGCAAATGTATGATGATTAATTATAGCTATATAGAATTATAAAGCATATTGATTATACTTTCAACTATTAATAAACATTTTGTCTAATGTGCAAAATTCTTTTAATTTTCCCCTTTCTTAATGTAAAATAAAGGATTCTTACAATATTTACATGAGGTTTCAAGTTCATCATCCTAATAAATGAACTGTTGAGACCCTTTTCGCAACCTATTGATTCTTGGTTGGCATGTATATACCCTTTGTTAACTGTAGGGTTTTAGTTTGTCAGTTTTGTTTGTGGTTCTACATGGAGTCAATTAAAAGGCACATCTTACCAGTCTGCCCTATACTTTATTTTTTGCAAAGAACTGAATTTATAACCAGCTATTATATCTAATAACATTATCCTTATGATAATGATGATAATAGTGATGATAATATTTGTAATGGTAATAATAAATAAATACTATCTCAAGATTTCATGGATTTGGGTAACCAGCTGAGGTCAATTAGGCCTAGTAATTGACTCCTAGGTGATTATGTGCTTCTACTCAAGATATATGAAAATATGAGAAAATAAAATGACACATTTAAAAGTTAATATCAAGAAAATGCAGCCTATAACACTCATTAGTAGTTAGTGTACTGAGAGATATTATTTCATAAATTAGTAGCATAGAGAGAGCAATATAATGTAGATACAAGTGGCTGCACTATGAACTGGGCTTAGAGAGGCAATCCTTTAGACATAATTGCAAATTACTTTTCATTACATTATTATGAACTTACTTCACAAATTTCATATAACAAGCTTTGTTAAAGGTATCACTTTCACAGAATTTGTTTCAAAGTAAATCTTGACTGAAAGGTCAGTCTGCATCTCTAGCAACTTTCTCCAAAATGGAAATTTTCATTAAAGATTTAACAAATATAGGTATTGAACAATAATTCCATTAAGGATATATTAATTTTTATCTGTTGAAGGAAAGGATATATGGATACACAATAATATCTTATTATAAATATTTATTTACACTGTAAACATCCATCTAAACTTAGGTATGGTCATTAATTTCGTGTTACAAACTTTTTCACTAAGTTATACTGATGTTCATCCTTTTTTCGTTTGTTGCATGTAATAATTTTGGCTCCATCTCCTCCGAAATACATTTTTTGAAACTTCTATATCATCATTTGAGGAATTTCAATCTACTATCATTTCCTGGAAACTAGTTCTGTTCCATAATTATGGCTGGCGACAAAAATAAACCCCATTTTACTTGTATGGCTTTTGGAGGGTGAAGTCATAATTAACATGGTCAAAGGAGCCAACTCTGTGAGTGACTTCAGGGAAGAGCTTCCAGCCGCAGTCCTTCGAGTCCTTGTAGATGATGGCGCACACACCCAGCAGGAAGGCGGTGGGCACTCCAACGCGGAAGCTTCGGGCTGAAAAAATGAAAAATACATAAAAATAAACAATTAAAAAAATACATATATATAAACAGTAAATAAATAAATAAGTAAATAAATAAATAAATAAAAATATATAAACTATAAATGAATAAATAAAAATAAATAAACTATAAATAAATATATATCAATAACCAATAAACAAATAAAACTAAATAAACAATAAAAAGGATATATACAAAACTGAATAAAACTAAATAAACAATAAAAAGTATATATACAAAACTAAATAAAACTAAATAAACAATTGAATAAATAAAACTAAAATACAATCTAAATACAACATAATGGTGAAAAGGAGACACGGCTTTCGAGATAAAGTCTGACTCTCACACCTGAGTTATCTATATTTCTAAGGTTTCATTTGCATAAATCTAATGGATCTAAATATACACAAGAAATACAAATGGCAATAAGTTTACCAATAAGGAAAATATGTTTGCTAGAAACTAATACGAAAAAGAGAAGAAAAGAAAAGAAAAATAGAATTCACAAAAAGATAAAAATCATACTCAGATACCAAAATGGAGAAATATTCTGAAACTCATTTTAAAGAATGAAGTTACTCAAACTGCACCACTACTATTTTTAAAGAAAGACCCCTATAGCTGATAGTCAGTTTATCTCAACCAGCGAAGAGAAAAGGAGAAAAGGTAAAACAGCAAGAATCAAAACGACACCATCTTACCAGCTACACCGATAATGCCACCGGCTGAGCTTCCCCCCTAGAAAGTAGTTGAGTTTGTCATCCTTTCCTCGCAGACTTGTGGAGGCACAGGTGACGGCAGCGAAGACGGCACCTGCACCAGCCAGGGGAACAGTAGAACGAATATAGGCTCCCAGTGTGGGCACGTAACCCTGAGGTTTGGTGTACATCAACACATCATAGGTAGATACAACAAGTCCTGTAAGAGAAGGAAAGACATAGTTCAGTGTGTTATTCTGGGAGCAAGGATAGCTGTAACTGAAGGTGCTAAACTCTGACAGAGAGGCTGTGGTTTCAGTGATGAAAAGAGGACCTCTGGATCTTTAAAGAAGTGTGATCAAAAACCTAGTGTCTTTAATACCTTTCAAAAATGTGTTTGTGGATAAAATATTTGATTAATAACAATTCCTTTTCTCAATACAGCCATTTTGAAACTATTGGTATTAGTGATATCATAATATAATTTATTACGCACCAATATTTTCTTCTTCAATTCAGAGAATAGCGAATATTTATGTCATATTCTGAAACCAGGCTAATATGAACTACAAACCATATCACTTGAACACCAATAAAACATTCTGAAAAATTCTGAACTTATGAAGGAATATGGTTCCTTCCATAAAATTATTATTTAATTTCTTCCTAACACTAAAAGGCTGGTAATATTTTCAATTTCAATAAAATCAAACAACATACATAAAGGATACATATTGCTGCAAAACATATGCAAGCTATTTGATCATTAGTGATGCAAAAAGGTTGCTATCAGCAGCTTGTAAACAGACAATCTTTTTCTGTTATTATACACTCTTTCTCCAAGGAAACCTCTGATAACTATTCAAGCCATCACAGTGGAGTGTGCCTTTAGCTCTATCGTCAAGGCAAACTATATTCTGGAAGGATAGAACTTCGACCAATAGTTCCTTATGTACTTTATGCCTCATATATATATGCACAAAATTGTAATTATACCCTACAAACTTTATACATTATAGTCATCATGAAAGTGGTCAAAGGTTGCTCCTACTTTTCATTTTTTATTTAGAACTTTTCTTAACTCAATGTTGCCAGGGAAATGCTGTGCCCAATTTAGAAATTATTGTGAAATGTCTCTGTAAGTGCTAAGCCAAAAAGGAGTCAATTAGTAGACCTTGTGACCTTTTTCTACTAATGCTATGAATATTGGTGGTATTATTTTTATGACAGACATAATTACTATAATGTTACTGACATGATAACATAAAATATTTTCATAAATCCAGGAAAAGGGTAAACAGTACTCATAATTAGCTCATTGGTGATTTAGTACAAGTGTAGCCTTCTATGTGTAAAAACAATTCATAAAGTAAACTCACAGCTTCGGGTTAATGCTCAATTTACATCAACTGTCAAAAAAGATACCTGTCATAAAATATACTGATCTATCAGTTCCGTAGACTGTTTAGTTTGTGATGTATGTATATCAAAAGCTATAATTACACTGAAAACTGTCTAATACATTATTCATCTTTTAATTAATTCCTATTCATCTTCATGAGAAAAAATATACAATGCATATGTTCTAACAAATAGTGAAATGTCAGTTCAGTAATTATTCATTATGGTAACTTGTACCCTCAAATATACATTCTAGCATGAAAACTTGTATTGATTTATTATTTCAGTATAAATTGCCCAGGAGGCCTATAAACAATCAATAAATATTTATATGACACACAGTGGCTTTAAAATGGGACATTGGCATATGCCAATAGTTGAAGAGTATTATATCAGATGCTGGGTATTGGTATTGTTTTAGCCTAAATGCTAAATGGAATTGTGCTGTGGTCACATGGCTCCTACAAAAATAGGTGCATGGTGCTACTGGTATGACAATCCACCAGCTTGTGAAACACCCAGATGAAAGTTGCTCTAATCTGTGGTAAATCTTTACAGTTGGGCTGCACTCTTCAGACTAATTCTATGTTCTGTTTTATTAAGAATCCAAGTTGCCATGATTGAGTTTGCCTTTGGAGCACTACCTGAAAGGATGGTTGAGGGGAGGTTCTGCCCCTAACACCCCCAGGATACATTGTCTTCACCTCAGTATGCATGGAAAGATAGAGCTGAAACTTGAGATTAGACTTAGGCTGTGAGTGGCACTTTTTGTGATGTTCTTCCTTTATTTGTGGCATTACCATTCTTGTCTGTGGATTATTTGTTATACCCATGACTGCAACTTTTAGTCCTCCACAAGAATCTTCAATCTGCTGAGCTTTGTGCATCCATATTGCAGAGATTATCCTGTGTAAGGCTTGAGCACCATGAATTGGATGTTATGGCTGGTCAATTGAAAAATAGGTAATGGTCTCAAATACTCTCACTGAATCACTACAATATTGGTACTGGTGAATTATTTTAATTCTCTAGTTCTCTAATATGGCTATATATAGGAATTATTGTGGGAGGATATGGTTAGAATATTATATAAATACCTGGGGGGGAGGGGGCTAGGGGTTCGGTGGAGTTTACGGCTAGAATGTATTGTTTAACTACCAAAGGGCTCGTTAAATAACATGTATATAGAAAGGCTACTGGGTCCATGTGGCAGAGCCCCTTGGTTAGGGGTTCATAAGGTGTATTCCCATAAACATTTTTGACTAAGGGCTCTTGTCCATGGATTTCCTTTGATGGTGGGCATGCCTGTAGAGTTTCATTAGCCAATTTCAAGTATTTTTTAGTAGTGTTATAACCCATCACTGCTGGGTAACAGAAATCCCTGGGCATGATAAACTTCCGTGATTTCAAGCTACGGCCAGACACTGGGCGTGGGAGTCAGCTACATCAAGCGGAACGTTCTGCTCCACGCGCTCTAGTACATCGCCGTGCGTACAGGTGTACCCTGCAGACGAAGTGCTTTGCTATGACGCAATACACATAACCCATCTGAACCCCCCCCCCCCCCCCCCCATAATTCAGCTTGATTCAACCTACAATTTCCCTCATGAACTTGATGCCCTACCTTACTATTGAGATTATTAATTCAAAATTGCTGCCTGCATTTGTAACTGTACCTATCTAAATCAGTATATATCAGCAGTACATCTATCTTTATCAAAGAATATCACATCTGTACTGAAAAAGTAGATGCCATAGCTTCAGTTTCCCAGTTCACAAGGTATATTTTGCCTGTAATTACCAAAAATAAGACATTTCACCAATGGAATTCCCCTCTGGTATACATGTATAAGAATATACAATGACAATATCATAATCAAAGGGAAGAATATGCTCACTGATACATGAAATAATCTGTGCAGGCATAGAATAAGATGCAGAAGAGTTCGGTCTCTTCTAAAACAGTTACGAAAACACAATTACATGTGTTAGAAAACAACGGAAGATTCACGCATGTTAGTATGTGCATAATTGAAACACAGAATAATAGTAGCAATGTTGGATGGCTCGTGAAACTGGGAAATTAACACAGGGTTTTTGAAACAAATAAGATGATCACCAGTTACAATCATAACAGCAACATCCATTTCATCTCCCCCCAAAAAATTCATGCCGAAGTATCTTGAGTGAATGCCAAAACTAATATGTTGTCTAAATGATTTAAAGATCTACCAGTACTCCAGACCTCACGGACATTTTATTATCGAATATGGAACCAGTCTCATTCTTACCAGGATATTGGGGCTGTTTGTTAACCTTTGTTGCAGCACCAAAGGCCTGGAGACCACAGCAATTACCTCACATGCCTTATATTGATAATAAACTCAATAATTTTCAATTTTTAACTCGCAACGGATATGTCATGGATGAACAATATTTCTGAATTAATCGATCTCTGCCAGTATTCTTATCGATACTTTTATTCATACTCGATAATGATATACATTTTTTTTTTTTATTATTATTTTTTTATGAAGGTTGCATTACCGGGTTGGTTTTTTTTTTTCAACAATCTCAGTAGGCTTTTATTTTGCATAATTGTCTTTAATTTCGTGATTGTGTTTTTAATATCAAATGAATTAAAAGAGTAACGTATTCCACATGAGAAAGAAGAAAAGCAAACAGGTTCTCAACTCAACAATCACGGAACTTTAGACCAAAAGGAATCAGGAATTTCCACACTAATTCGTCTTACCCAGCATTCCACTGTACTTGGTGCACGCCCAAATCTTCTGGAAGCATTCCTTGCCATCGGGGTTGTCTGTGTAACCCATCTTGTGGTGTTATTTTTTAAAAAAGGAAGTCTTCGCCGTCGGGTTGCGGGATTTCACCGTCGCCAGCTGATCGCACGAAAACACGGCCGGGATGAAGGCTCTTCCGGTTCTCGGGAACACGGACATTACTATCCACACACTGCGCCCTGTTTTGATATAATTTGTGCCTTTTGTGGTTTTCACTGTTGAGTAAATAATTTTTTAACTATTTAATTCTATATGAGGAATACATAAAGCGTGCTTTGATTGTCATTTGTATTGAAATGTACCTTAAGAACTTCTTTCGTTTCTGTAAACGGAGGTGAGTGTTTAAATGTAGTCTGGGGTGTATTCAGACATGAATGATTAATGAATTAATCATTAATGAAAAATCATACTCGGCGCCGCAACTGCAGGGTATATAGTTAATCAAAATGTAACATGAGGAATAAATACTACAAAACAAACGTTTTCATTAAGATACATTAAAAGAATTTGACAATTGTTTAGCTAAGTTGAGAAAAAATGAGAGTTATATCTTCAAGAAAAGCTTCCTTCAAAAACGCTTAAACCTCACATCCGGAAGTGAGGCACCTTTCTCCCAAGGATTAGCGAAAGGTGGAAGGTACCATCCTGACTCCAAGATGGATCCCCTTCTCGCAACTCAACAAGACTGGGACACTCGACCAGCTAGTGTCGCATAGTCAGGGGGACCAGCCAGTCTTCGTAGTATGGCTCAAGATATGAGATATCCGTGGGTCAGTCGGGTATGACCTCTCCCAAGACGGGTCAGGGCTGTTTGGCCGCGGCGACTCTTGACGCCCGCATGACAAGAAGGGAAGATTGCTGTTAAAGTTATTTCTCCCATCTTTGTGATGGTAGAAAGAGACTCCGTTGCTATTATGCCCGAACTGCCAGGCGAATGGTGGAGGAATAGGTCTTTAGAAGGTAGTGGGGAAGGAGGAGCACCTCGGGCCGCCGCCGCCTTAGCAAGTCTGTCTGCCGGCTCATTTCCAGCTACGTCAGCATGGACTGGAATCCAACTGAACCCTACCAGATGGCCCCGACGTTCGAGGACATATAGTCTCTACATGGATGATAACACTAATGGATGATTTGTAAAAGAACTAAAAGATTACAAGGCTGATACGGCACTTCTGGAGTCGATAAATTATAAAGTACATTTGCCGATACCTCTGCAGTAAAAACAGAAACAGTGTCAGACAAGCTGTCACTTCGACAACACAGAGGGAAGACTGCGCCAAAGACAACGTCTGCCTCAGTTCTGATAACAGCCAGTCTGCTTTATCCAGGCGCCAGCGAGGATGGCCAGTCTGTGGCTCACCTTTCGTATGAGGATAGGACACTTCCATGCGGATCTGGCATTGCCCGCAGTGAAAGTCCTTCTGTCAAAGCCCAACCTTTCTACTAAGTCTGTGAAGGCTGAAGTGTTAACAACTGCTGTTATCACCTCTAAAGTAGCATTAAATGAACAAAAGGAGGAGATATCAGTGACAGTAGAAGTACCGGTTTGGATATAGAATGATATCACCAGTATTTAGAATTCCTAATTCTTTATCCCCTACTAGGGATAAGAGTAAAACGCCTCGTGCAGTGATAGTGCAGTCACCCCGCATAGGAGGGCGACCATTCATATCACTTAACAGAAGAAAGGGTGAGGTAAGGCCATGTGCGAGGTAGTCAAGATTACCTCTCTCATCTGTGACACTGGAAGGAAAGTAGACCTTGCATGACGTATACTGCCGACGAAGAGAAAAAGAAAAGAAAAAAAACAGCACAGTAACAGAGTAACAGCCTGTAGTGGAGTGATAAATCCAAGACAGGAAAAGCTCACATTACTTCGAACTAGGATAGCTATACCACCATGACAACCTTACCCAGGGAACCGGGGAAAGTAAACCGCGTGACAACAACGAGGACAAACGTGGGCAGCATTCCTAACCATTGTCTCTTGTAGGGGAGAAACGAGAAGCAAAATCACTTAATTCCTCTCAGGAGACACGCAAGCCACGACAGTTCATTATCGGACAGAGGATTACTACTTTATGTGGTGCACCTACAAGTCCTTTTGTGTCTAAAAATCTTGTCACAGGGATTTTTTCCTTAATCTTTGTGGCAGTTATTCCAGGCTTTATAAAGATGGGAGCGATGACCCAAGAAGAGTCACCATTTCTCCTTGAAATGTTCGTTGGTTTCTCCTGTGTCTCCTTGATGTCGAGAGGGGCAAGGCGTGGGTGTCGTCCGACGTCCACCTGCGACCCTGGTTTCAGTAGCCGGAATCTCCAAGGAGGTGATAACAGCATTTGTTAATACTTCAGCCTTCGCAGACTTAGTAGAGAGGTTGGGCTTTGACAGAAGGACTTTCACTGCGGGAAAGTGTTTATATATATATATATATATAGATGTATATATATACATATATATATATTCACAAATATATATCTATGTATATATACAAATGTGTATATATATATGTGTATGCATACATATAAATATATATATATAAATATATATATATATAGATATATATATAAATATACATATAAATATATACATATATAGATATATATAAATGTGTGTATATATATATATATATATATATATATATATTGTGTGTGTGTGTGTGTGTGTGTGTGTGTGTGTGTGCGTGTGTGTGTGTGTGTGTGACCCGTATTCATTGTGACAAATATAGTTGATATATGTATAATAATCAATATCTTCACAATTCAAGACGTGAGTTCATGACCCATCTGGCGGCAGTGACGTGCCGCTTGTTACGTGCATAATTGTTGACGCGATCTTGGATAATTTGAAACTACCCGAAGCGGTGTTCACATTCTCCTTCGATGTGGCTTCC
>NC_061826.1:9708768-9711268 GCF_019202785.1 Penaeus chinensis | reverse complement strand
CTTCCCCCCCCTTCCCCCCGCCACTCTCCCTTCTCCCCCCTCTTCCCCTCTCTCCCCTCCCCCGCCCCTCTCCTCCCCCCTCTTCCCCTTCCCCCCGCCCCTTCTCCTTCTCCCCCCCTCTTCCCCTTCCCCCCCCCCCTCCCTCCTCCCCCCTCTCCTCCCCTTCCCCCCCCCCGCCCCTCTCCCCCCCCCTCTTCCCCTTCCCCCCGCCCCCTCTCCTTCTCCCCCCCTCTTCCTCTTCCCCCCCGCCCCCTCTCTTTCTCTCCTCCTCTTCCCCTTCCCCCCGCCCCCTCCCCCCTCCTCCCCCCTCTTCCCCTTCCCCCCCGCCCCTTCTCCTTCTCCCCCCCTCTTCCCCTTCCCCCCGCTCCCTCTCCTTCTCTCCTCCTCTTCCCCTTCCCCCCGCCCTTCTCCTTCCCCCCTCCCCCCTCCTTTCCCCCCAGCCCCTTCTCCTTCTCCCCCCCTCTTCCCCTTCCCCCCGCCCTTCTCCTTCTCCCCTCCCCCCTCCTCTTCCCCCCGCCCCTTCTCGTTCTCCCCCCCTCTTCCCCTTCCCCCCCGCCTCTCTCCTTCTCCCCTCCTCTTCCCCTTCCCCCCCGCCCCCTCTCCTTCTCTCCTCCTCTTCCCCTTCCCCCCGCCCCTTCTCCTTCCCCTCCCCTCTTCCCCTTCCCCCCGCCCCCTCTCCCTCCCCCCCCCCCCCCCACGTTCACTACGGAAGCCGCCATCGTGTGTTTTACGGCCGAGTGATGGTCAGGCCGCCTATTATTATGAATTAGGCTACACGGACCGGCCCAAATGCTCCCTTATTTTCTAATTATCAGTTGTACTTACTGCCTTTCCATATTGCTTGTTTCTCTTCGTTTTTTTTTTTTTTTTTTTTTTTTTTTTTTTGCCCTCATCGTCCAAGATCCGGTGGGGGGGGGGGGGGGTTGTAGCACTGTCTCCCTCCCTTTATCCATCTCTTTCGTCTTTCTGTTTCCTTTATTAACTTTTTTTTCTCTCCCTCTCGGCCCTCGGGCAAAAGAAGCTCTAGGTATTCCGGTCTTTTCCTTTTCTTCGTTTTTTTTTTTCTTTCCCTTTTACTTTCCACTCTTTCCTCCTTTCTTCCTTCTCCCCCCTTTTCTTCTTTTTCTTTCCCTGTTTTTTCTCAGTTCCTTCATTTTTCATCCATCCTTGCTACTACCTCCCTTTTCCCTATTCTTTCTCTCTCTTTCCTCTTCCCTCTCTCCTCCTCCCCCCCCTGTTTTTCTCCTCTCATCATTTACCTCGTTCTTGGCTCTCACTCCATTCTTCTCCTCTCTTCCATTCCCTTCCTTTGTTTCATTCTTCCCTCTCACTTTCTTCCTCCATCATTCCTTGCCTTTCTCTCCCTTTTCCATTTTCTTTCCCTCTTTTCCCTTTTCTTTCCACCGGTCTTGCCTCTCTCGCCATTTCTCTCATTCTACCTCTCTCTTTCCTTTCCCCCATTCTTCCTCTCACTCGCTTTCTTCCATTCTCTCTCATATTTCTCATTCTTCTCTTCCCTTTTCCCTATTCCTCCATTTCTTTTCCCATTTTTTTTCTTCCTTCACTTCCCTTATCCTCCATTTTTTACATTCCTTCCCTTCCCTTCGCTTTTTCATTCTTGTCCTTTCCACCCTTTCCCTATTTCCTTTCCTTCTTCCCCTTCTTCTTTTCTTTCATTCTTCTCCTCCCCTTCCTTTCCCTAATTCTTCCTCTTCTTTCTTCCCATTCTTTCCCCTCCCTCCTTTTGCTTTCTCCATTCTATCTTTCCTCCTTCCTCTCCCCAATTTTTCTTTCCCCTTCCTTTCCTCACAATTTCCCTTCCTTTCTTTTTTCCCACTTATTCCTCTTTTCTCCCTTTCCCCATTCTTCCCTTCTTTTGCTCTCTCCATCCTCCTCCTTCCTCCCTTTCACTATTATTTTCTTTCTTCGCTTTCCACATTTAACCCCCTTCATTCCTTTTCCCATTTTTCCCCATTCTTCCATTTCTCCATTCTTCTCTTTCCCTCTTTTTCCCCATTTTTTTCTTACCTTCTTTTCTTTTTTTCCACCTCTCTCCCTTCCTCCTTTTCTCCCCCCTCCCTCCCCCCTTTTCTTCTCCCTCCCTTCCTTCCCAAATGTCTTCCCCTCTCCCTCCCTCCCCACTCCCCCTTTTCTTTCCCCTCCCTCCCGTTTCCTCATTCTCCCCCTCCCTCCCTCCCCCTACCCTGTTAAAGTTGCAATTTCGTATCCGGAGAGATTTCACGCTTATCTCCCATACCCATTACCCATTCACCCCCCCCCCCCCCAGTTCCCCTAATCAGACCCCATGTCCTTTCTCCTCTCACCAAACCGCCCTATCTTTCCCCAGCTATCCCTTATCCCTTGGGAGAGTGGCCAAAGTCATCCTCGAGGTTCAGTCAACGCCATCCCTTTATCTCTTCCTCGTCCGCCCTCTTCTCCCTTTCCCCGTTTAACCCCTTTCGTTCTCTTCCCCTTCTTTGCTCCTTACCTTTCTTCCACC
>NC_061826.1:9701268-9706268 GCF_019202785.1 Penaeus chinensis | reverse complement strand
AGAAAGGAGAGAGAACGAGAGAGAGAGGATAGAGAGAGACGAGGAGAGGGACAGGGAGAGGGGGAAGGGTCGAGAGAGGGGAGAGAGAGAGGAGACGGGATGGAGAGGAGAGAGGAGGAGACGAGGGAGAGAGCGAAAAGGTCGAGAAAAGAGAGATAGGGGAGAAGAGAGGGGATGGAAAAAGAGAGAGGAAGAGAAGGAAAGAGGAGGAGAGAGAGATGGAGGGGAGAGAGAGATGGAGGAGAGGAGAGAGAGACCGGATAGAAAAGAGGAAGAGAAGAGGAGAGAGGAGAGGAGAGAGAGGGGGAGGAGAGAGGAGATAGAGAGAGGGAGGGAGATTCGAGGAGAGAGAGAGGAGAGCCGAGAGAGAGAAGAGAAGTGAGAGGAGGAGGGAGGAGGAGAGAAGGAGAGAGGGAGGAGGAGGGTGAAAAGGGTTTTGAGAGGGGAGAAGGGATGGAAGTGAAGGAGGAGACAGAGAGAGAGGAGAGAGAGGAGAGAGAGGAAGAGGAGAGAGAGAAGGGAGAGGAGAGAGAGAGAGAGGGAGGAGAGAGGGAGAGATAGAGAGAGAGGAGCAGAGGAGAGAGAGAAAAGAGAGAGAGCGAAGAGGGGAGAGGGAGAGAGAGTGGGAAAGAGTTGGGAAGAGAGGTGAGAGAGAGGAGTGAGAAAGAGAGAGAGATTGGAGAGAGGGAGAGAGAGAGGGATGAGGGAGAGAGAGAGAGGATTTTTTGAGAAGAGCGAGAGAGAGACGAGTGGAGAGAAATTTTTCCTTCCGGAGGAGAGAGAGTTTTTTAAGAGGAAGAGAAGGAGAAGAGAGAGAGAGAGAGAAGAGGAGGAGAGGGAGGATGAGGGAAGGGAAGAGAGAGAGGAGGGAGTGGGGAGAGAGAGAGAGATAGAAGAGAGAGGAGAGAGAGAGAGGGGAGAGACAGGAGAAGGAGGGTAGAGGAGAGAGAAGAGGGAGAGGAGGGAGGGGAAGGAGAGGAGAGAGAGAGATGAGACGGGAGGGGAGAGAGAGAGAGAGGAGAGAGAGAGAGAGAGGGAGGAGTTGGAGAGTGAGGAGAGACGAGAGGGAGAGAGAGAACGAAGAGAGAGAGATAGGGAGAGTCGGGAGGATAGGAGAGAGAAGGAGAGAGGGATTGAGGGAGGAGAGAGGAGAGAGAGAGGGAGAGAGGGGGGGGGGAGAGAGGAGAGGGAAGACGTGAAGGGGGGAAGAGAGAGAGAGAGAAGATAGAAGGAAAGGGAGGAGAGGGGAGAGGGAGAACGAGAGAGAGAGAAGGGGGGAGAAAGAGTAGTTAGGAGGGGAAAGAAGAGAGAGGAGTTGGGGAGAGAGAGAGAAGAGTGTGAGAGGAGAAGGGAATGAGGAAGAGAGGAGGAGGTGGGAGAGAGGGAAGACGGGAGAGGAGGAGAGAGATGGAGAGAGGGCGAGAGGAGAAAAGAGGAGAATGAGAGGGGGGTTTTGAGAGAGGAGAGAGGAGAGGGAGAGAGAGTAGAGAGAGAGAGAGAGAGAGGGGAAGAGATTTTTTAGAGACGAGAGAGAGAGAGGGAGAGAGAGAGGAGAGAGAGAGGAGAAGAAGAGGGAGATGAGAGAGGGGAGAAGAGAGGAGAGAGAGAGAGGAGTGGAGAGAGAGAGAGGAGAGGGGAGAGAGAGAGGAGGGAGAGGGATGAGGAGAGAGGAGAGAGAGGAGAGGAGAGAAAAGTGAGGATTTTTGAGGACCCAGAGAGGGGAGAGAGAGAGGAGAGAGAGAGGGAGAGGAGAGAGAGAGAGAGAGTTGGAGTTGGGGAGATACGAGAGGAGAGAGAGATCCATCCGACGAGGAGATGAGAGCTAAGAGAGAGTGAGGATGGAGGAGATGAAGAGAGATGAGAAGAGAGAGTTTGCATCCAAGGATGAGAAGAGAGGACTGAGAGAGAGACGTGAGAGAACCGAGAAGATTGAGAAGAGATGAAAAGAAAATTAGATAGGTAGATAGATAGATAGATATTATAAAACATCTTATGGACGAGAGAAAATATAAACGATTTGTACTTGTTTTTTAGATTTTATGTGAGATTTATAAACTCAGAATAAGCGTTGAATTTAAATGAAAGTAATCAAAAGGCGTTTTGCAAAGAACTCGTACAAAACTCTATTTTTTAACGCAGATATGAATCCGAGGTTTTACCAGCGACAGAACTTATCTCACTTTTAGACAAGTTTTCGAAATTCACTTACTGAATATATAGTGTATGTACAGTGCACACACACATACATACACACAGACACACACACACACACACACACACACACACACACACACACACACACACACACACACATATTCTTTTCCTTCCCAATTCTTCTCTTCCCTCTCCATGTCTCTTCCAATCCTTATCATCCACTGCTCTGTTTCCTCCTTTCTATCTTCCCTCTCTTCTGTCTTTATGATCCCCTTTCTAATTATTTTCTTCCATTTCCCTATTTTCCCCTTTTTAATTATTTTCTTCCATTTCCCTATTCCCCCCTTTCTTCCATCCCCTTCAGTCCTTGTCTTCCATCTCCATCCATTCTCCTTCCTCTTTCCTTGCTCCCCCAGTTCCTTTGTTTCTCTTCTTCCACTCTCTCTTCTTCTCCACATCCCTGCTCTACCTTTCCTTTCTCCTTTTCTCTTCCACTTCCTTGTCCTACTCTTCTTCTCTTCCCTCTCTCCCATTATCATTCTCCTCGCAATCCCTCTTCTCCATTTCCCTCTTCCACTCACACCATCGTTTAGCAGCCCATTCTCTCTCCCTCCCTCCGTCCCTTCCTTCCACTCTCTCTCCCTCCATTCCTTCCTCCCTCTTTCCCTCCCTTCCCCCCTTCTCCCTTCCTTCCTTCCTCCCCCTCTTCCTCCATTCCTTCCTACCCTCCTTTTCCCCCTTCCCCCCTTCCTCTCTCTATCTCTCCCTCATTTCCTCCCTCTATCTGTCCCCCCTTCCTCCCTATATCTCTACCTCCCTTTGGGCCTTTTCCCTCCATCCTCCTCGCCCCCCACCCCTTCCTCCCCCTCTCCCGCCCTTTCTTCCCCAACCTTCCCTCCCACTCCCTTCCTCCCTCCCTCTCTCCCCCCACCCCTTCCTCCATCCCTTTCGCCCCCGTCCCCCCTTCCTCCCCTCTCCTTCCCCTCTTTCCTACCCCTCCTCCCCTCCCATCTCCCCCCTCTCCCTCAATGACACCCAAACCCCAATCGGGTTTTTTATTTCTTTCTCCAAAGTCCCATCTAAGTACGACGAATCAACGGCCCCCTGAGTCTTATACAACATAATTAAATTCTGTTTGTGATTAACATTTCATCAAGAGTGGACGCACCAGTGTTAGTTCAAGTGCCGAAGGTGATGTGTCCTGGCCGCGCGGTGATACGAAGGGACGGGTGGCGATGGGAGGTGATGGGAGGGTAGGGAGGGTGATGGAGGTAGCGTGTATGGGGGGGAGGGATTTGAGGAGGGAAAGATTAGAGAGGTTCAGGGAAGGTGAGCTGAGATAAAAGAGAATGACGTAGCGCTGAGAGGGAGATGAAACAGGGTACGTATTACATGCTCACATCTATCACACTCACCACGAATCTACAACACCACCACTCACTCACTCTACTCAGTGAAGAGAGGAGTGTTAGAGGATTGTGAGGTGGGATGGGAGATGGGGGGGGGGGTGGGGGGGGGGCGACCGAGTGCCTCGGAGGAGAGACGGTGGACCGCGGGCGGCGGGAGGTGGCGTAACACTTGCTTTTTGGGGGGTGGGCTTCGCGGGTATTTGCCCCGTATTTGAACTCCTCCTGACTGATTATGGGGGGGTGCCTTCACGGTGTGTGTGTAGGGCGGTGGGTGTGGGTGTGGCTGGGAGGGGTAACTTTGAGGTAGAGAGGAGAGTCTGAGTGCGGGTAGGAGAGTGGGTGTGTCAGTGACGGTGGATTTGTGTTGGTTGTGGTGAGTTTAAGGTGAGTTTGTAGGAGTGTGGGGGGGGGGGGGGGGGGGGGGGGGGTGGGGAGCTCAAGTTAACGTGGCGGGGGGGGAGCGTGGTAGGGGTGGGGGGGGGGGGGGGCGGGGGAGGGGGGGTTGGGGGCTGGGGGAGGGGGGGGTCATACTGTGTGGTGTCGGTGGTGTGCGGATTGTCGTGTGTTGTGGGCGTGTGGTGGTGGTGTGTGTGTGTGTGTGTGTGTGTGTGTGTAGAGTGGGTGGGTGGGGTGGGCTGGTGGCGGATAGGTCCGGAGGGGAGGGGGGGGGGGGGGGTGGGGGAGCGCATCGGGGGGGGTATGGTGTATAGGTCTATGTCAATGTATGGGTGTGGAGTGTGTGTGTGTGTGGTGTGGTGTGTGTCGCGTGTTGTGTGTGTGTGTGTGTGTGAGGGAGGGTGGGGGGGGGTGGGGGCAGGGGAGGGAGGGGGGGTGGGGGGGGTGGGGCGTGGGGGGGGGGGGGGGATTGGTGGGAGTGGTTAAGAGGTAGTATGGAAGGGGGTTTCGGGGGTGGGGGGGGGGAGGTAGATTGGAGGGGGGGGGGGGGGGAGAGGGGGGAGGGGGGGGGGGGGGGGGGGGGGGGGGGGGGGGGGGGGGGGGGGGAGGGGGGAGGGGGTGTGGGGGAGGGGGGGGGGGGGGGGGGGGGGGGGGGGGGGGGGGGGGAGGGGGGGGGGGGGGGGGGGGGGGAGGGGGGGGGGGGGGGGGGGGGGGGGGGGGGAGGGGGGGGGGGGGGGGGCGGGGGGGGGGGGGCGGGGGGGGGGGGGAGGGGGGTGGGGGGGGGGGGGGGTGGGGGGGGGGGGGGGGGGGGGGGGGGGGGGGGGGGGGGGGGGGGGGCGGGGGGGGGGGGGGGGGGGGGGGGGGGGGGGGGGGGGGGGGGGGGGGGGGGGGGGGGGGGGCGGGGGGGGGGGGGGGGGGGGGGGGGGGGGGGGGGGGGGGGGGGAGGGGGGGGGGGGGGGGGGGGGGGGGGGGGGGGGGGGGGGGGGGGGGGGGGGGGGGGGGGGGGGGGGGAGGGGGGGGGGGGGGGGGTGGGGGGGGGGG
>NC_061826.1:9691268-9696268 GCF_019202785.1 Penaeus chinensis | reverse complement strand
TTCGGATTTTTTTTTTTTTCTTTTTTTCTTGGGTTTTTTTTTTCTTTTTTTTTTTTTTTTTGTTTGTTTTTTTATTTTTGTTCTTTTGTGTTTTTTTTTTTGTTTTTTGTGAGGTTCTCTGGGTGGGGTTTTTTTCTTAGTTGTTTTTAGTTTCTTTTTTTTTGCATTTTTTTTTTGGTTGTTTTGTTTTTTTGTTTGGGGGTTTTTTTTTTGTGTTAATGGGTGTTCTTTTTGTTGGGTTTTTTTGGTTTTTTTTTTATGTGTTTTTTTTTTTTCTTTTCTTTATTTTTTGTTTTTTTTTTTTGGGTGTTTTTTCCGTTTTTTGTGGTTTTTTTCGTTGTTTTGTTTTTAGGTTTTTGTGGGGTTTTTTTTTTATTTTTATTTGTTTTTTTTTTGGGTTGTTTTGGTTGTTGTTTTTGTTTTGTTTTTTTTCTTGGTTTTTTTTTTTGTTTTTTTTATTTGGATTTTTTTTTTTTTTTTTTTTTTTTATTTTTTTGGGTTTGGGAGATTGTTTTAGGTTTTTGTTAATAAATAGTTTATATTGAGAATAATGGGGTTTGATTCATAAACCCCCCGCTCCCCCCCCCCCCTCCCCCCCCCCTCCCCCTTCTCACTCATATATTCTCCCCACCCCCACACGATTGTTTTGAGTGAGTTTGGGGTGTCGAGTTCTTGGTCTTGTTTGGGTAGTAGTTCTTTATGTGTTTTAGTTATATTTGTTTGTTTTTTTTTTGATGTGGGTGTTATGTTGGTTTGGTTTGTGGTTATGTTTTGTGGGAGTTTCATTTGGGTTGCTTTTCGTTTTTATTTTTTTTTGTTGGGTTTGTTTTGGCCGGGGGGGGGGGGGAATCTTTTGGCGGGTGTTGGGCAGAGTTTGTGTGTGAGTGTTTGGGTGCTATGTTTGTGTTAGTTGGCGAGTTTTGGGTAGAGGGGTTTTTTTTTGTTTGTTGGTGAGGGTTCTTTATGTGTCTTGTGCTTTAGTTTTTTTTTGTATGTTCTTTTTCTTTTGAGTTTTTATTAGTTTGGTTGTGTTTTGTTGTTTTTTTCTGGCCTCACTGTTAGGTGGGGGTTAGTGAGTTTGGTCGGCGTTGTGACTGATTGTGTGTTTTTCTGTTTTTTATGGGCCTTCTTTTCTATGAGAGGGTTATGATGGGTTTGTTGTTTCTTTTTTGCTATGAGTTTGTTTTTTTTTTTTCTTGGAGTGTGTCGTTTTTTTTTAGGCTGATTGTGTTCATACTTTTGGGTTTGTCTGGTTGTAGGTTAGTGATTCTTCTTTTTGGGTAGCTTTTTTTCTTTTGTTCGTAGTTTTGTTTTTTCTTTATTTTCTGTTTTTCTATTTTTAACTTTTGGCTTTCGGTTGCTTAATCTTCTCTTTTTCTGTTTGGGGGAGTTGTTTTTTTTTGCTTTAATGTTTTTATCCCTCGTGTTTTGTTTGTTTTCTCTTATTTGGTTTTTTTTTTTGGTTTTTTCCTGGCTTTATTTCTTCTCTTTTTTTTTTTCTTTTTGTGTGTTTTGGTTTTTTTTTTTTTTTTTTTTTTTACTTTCTTTTGGCTGTTTGTGTTATTTTCTTTTTGTTTTTCTTTTTTGTCTTGTTTTTATTTGTTTTCTCTTGGTTTCTTGGGATTTTTTTTTTGGATTAGTTTTTTTTGTGTTCCGTTGTTTTTGAATCGTTTCTTGGGTTTTTTTTTTTCTTTTTTGGACCTTTTGTGTTTTTTTTTTTTTTTCTTGTTGGATTTCGGACGTGTATTCTACTTGTTTTCTGTTTTCTTACCACTGATTTTTCTTTTTGCGTTTTTTTGGTGGGTGGTTTTTTGCTTTCGGGTTTGTATTTTGTGGTACTGCGGGCGTGTGGTGGGGAGTGCCTGCCGTGGACCAGCGTGGTGGGACGTGTTTCCCTTTCTATGCGTTTTCTCCCTAACTCCCCCCTTTGTTTATCTTTTTTCGATTGGATTGTTTCGGGTTGTCTTGATTGAGGGGGGGGTCGCACGGGGTCTGTATGATGAATGTTGTTAATCGGGATGTGGGACAGTCAAAGTGGTGCGGGGGTACGGCTGGGGTTATTGGGGGGGTTGGGGGGTTTTTTTTTTTTGTCGAGGTTGATTGTGAGTGGTGTTTGCGTAGCCTTGTCTGTATTCAAAGTTGGTATCTCTCGGCGGGCTGGAGCGGACACGAGGGGGTGTAGTGGCGTCCATATGCTCTCCTGAATTATGGATATTATATCCATTCGTGGTAAGGGTATTTTGGGTGGGGGAGGGGTCCACCTCAGTGCATGCCTCATCTAGATAATCGGGGGGGTGCTGGCTCGAGGTATGTGTTGGAAGAGTTCACCGCGGGGACTCGTGCCATCCGTCACGGTTGGTGGCGGTCAGTGGGAGTGTGTGTGCTGTGTGTGTGTGGTGTGTGAGTGGGTGGGTTAGGGTGTGGATAGTATACGCACGCATTTGGAACGTGTGGGGGGGCGTTCTCAGTGTGTGCATTGTTTGTGGCCGTCCGGTAGTGGGTTTGAGTTCTTTTTGAGTTTTTATTTAATTTTGATGTACCTGCTCACCTTAATAGCTGTGGCGTAGGTCCGTGTGTGTGTTGCTGTGTGTATGTGTTGCTAGTGGTCTGGGTCTTGATCGTTATTATTAGTTTCCTCTCACGGTGTGTTTTATGGCTTTTTCATTGCTGGTTTTGGTGTATGCTCTGTATTCTTTCTGTCATGTGTGTGTTCCCTGTGTGTTGTAATGTGTGTGTGGATTCTGTCGTGTGTTGTCTGGTTGTTATGTACTTTGTGGCTTGTTCTTGTCTTCACAAGTGTTGTGTTGCTTATGTTTGTTCATTTGTTAGTTATGTGTTTTGCGCGCCTAAATCTATTTTATATCTATCTAATCTATCTCTCTTCCAGCTATATTATATAGCTATATTATAATATATATATATTATAATATTATATATATATATCAACATAATGATTACATGAGATCAAAAAAAATGTCGAAATAAGAGACAGACAATGGCTGCAGTTGTTATCGCTTTACAAGACAATCTACGACCTCTTGTTCAGTCCGATCTCGACTGCATTCACTTGATCAATGCCTGCAAAGCAATTGTCTGGATTCCCATTTTCTGTAACAGAGGAAATGAGAAGCGAAAAACGCGATGATGATGATTAAAATTGGTTTAAAGAAGCAAGCAACTGTATGAATTCCCATTCTCTATAACAGAGGGAATGGCTAAAACAGCGGCGCGATGCGAACGCGGGGGGGGGTTTTCTAAAACAATTATCAAAAAATGCAAGCAACTAATTTTTTACAAAGAGGGAAAATAGGACAGCAATATGCGGGAGGTAAATTACCATAAAAAAAAAACGAAAAAAAAAAAAAAAAAAAAAAGCAAAAATATTTTCAACAAACAGAGGTTAAAGAGAGGGGGAAAATGGGAACGAACGGCAGGGTTCTGGGAATGGAATAAAAATTATATAAAAAAAAAACTACCCATTTTCTACAACAGAGAAAGAAAATGGGGAAGCGGTGTTGGAAGCGAACGCGGGAGCGGACGGAGGTATGGCGTATAAAATTATTCAAAAAAGCTAACTTATTTTCTCAAACATGAGGGGGAAATAGGGAAATTGGTGAGGGTACGTGTAAGCAGAGAGCGACAAATGATTAATTTTAAAAACGAGTTACATCACTCTCCTTAGTCTTAAGATAATGGAGGGAATAAATAGGGGGGCCGGGGGGGAGGGCAGTAGAGCGGGGCCAAATATGGTGATATAATTTGTTATTGTGTGAATTGTAACAATGTGCGTGGGCATGTGCGTCTTGATCTACAGTGTCGGGTATTCAGGTCATGGGTGAGAGCGAGAGGGGATTTAGGAAAGAAAGTATGGGTGTGTAGTTGTGTGTAGTTTAGTTTATAGGGCTCTTTGTTGATGAAGATGATGTGATGGGGAAGGACAGGGATATTATTATATAGTGTTGTGGTTATAGTGCTTTCGTGATAAAAGTATCACATTCTATATATGGTGTGTGAGTATCGAGGTGGAAAGTGTAGAGTAGTTGTAATACAATTATGGTGCAGTAGTTATAGTTTTGTTGATAGTGAGTGTCAATGGTATACAATTGGCGGTAAACGTTCTGATAACGTATATCGTGGAATAAGTGCACATATAATTGTTTTAGTGTTCTGAGAGTGTGGTCCCGTAGTTCAGGGGTGCATATGCATGATTGGTGAATGGTGTCGCGCCCTGTTCAAGTGGTCGTTCGTGGCAGTAATTTAAAAACTTTGTTCGACGTGGATGATCGAATTGCCTAGGAGTCGAAGCGCGTCGGAAAGTACTCACCCCGTGAGCCCGTGGGAGGGCGTTATGGGCAGATGAAGTTTAATTGGTGCGGCCGCGCTGCACTGTCGGTCGCCACCCCTCGCCCTGTGTGGCCTCAAATTCACCTCGCCGCACCAACAACAACTAAACTCCACTTCTCCACATCCCAGCAGAACCAACTCTGTTGTATAACCTGGTTGCCGCCACAGGACAAAAAAGCGGAAAAGACGTGTCAGGCGAAGAGGGGCAGCCGGGCCCCACAACCATCACGCACACCGTATCATTACCAGCACTAGACTTTTAAATAACGACGGAAACACGCAAAGGGAGCGTCATTGGGCCACCAGCACCCTCGGCACCCTCCGCCCGGCACCCGGAACCTGTGACACTCACCAGGCACGTCGTTTGGGAGATTACAATTGGGTACCATCATTGAACAAGCTTGGGGGATTAGGTCAATGTCATTATAGTAATATAGGTATACGATCCTAATAGGTCATCTAATATTATCTCTATAACTTCATGCTCTATAGCATGAAGGGAATGGGAAGCGGAGGCGCGGGGGGAATTTTAAATAATTGATCAAAAAATAAGCAACATATAGTTTTTACAAAATCAGAGGAAATAGGAAGCAGAATATGCGGGAGGTTATAATTACCAATAATATTAAAAAAATAAAAGAGTTTTATCATCACGG
>NC_061826.1:9681268-9683768 GCF_019202785.1 Penaeus chinensis | reverse complement strand
AAGTATTGGTTCAAAATATTCCACGTAGGGGCGGGAGGGGAGAGGGGGGGGGGGTGTTCAATTCCGAATAATTCCAAAACGAATCTGGATCGTCGAGGTTTCATCCCGAAATCGGCTGTGTGTGAAGCTTACCCGAGTCTAGCTTTTAGCCGTTTTCTACAAGCCTTTCATTTAAGTTTTTTCTTTTCTTTATTCATTTCTCTTTAATGAATAATACACGTCACCCATTCACCCACTAATCCAACCACCCAACAACCCACCTAACCGCTTACCCACTACCCACCCATCATCCACTCAACCCACTAACTCACCCATTCATTAACCACTAGTTCAACCATCTACCACCCATTAACTAACCCATGCATCACTCACTAACCCATCCACCTGACGACCCACCTACCCATCACCTATTAGCCAACCCATCCACTCCCCCACCCATCCTCGTTCCCACCCACTCTCCACCCACTAAGCTACGCGACTATCCAATCCGCTCTCCCACCCATCCTTCTCTCCACCCACCCACCCGCTAAGCAACGCAACCCACCCACCCACCACCCATTGACCTACGCAATCTACTCACCCACCGTCCACCACCCACAAAGGTACGCCGCCAACCCACTACCCACCGCCCACCGCCCACCGCCCACCGCCCACCGCCCACCGCCCACCGCCCACCACCCACCGCCCACCGCCCACCACCCACCGCCCACCGCCCACCACCCACCGCCCACCGCCCACCGCCCACCGCCCACCGTCCACCGCCCACCGCCCACCGTCCACCGCCCACCGCCCACCGCCCACCGCCCACCGCCCACCGCCCACCGCCCACAACCCACCGCCCACCGCCCCCAAACAGATCCTGGGAGTCTCAGGTGCAGCAGAGATCGTTAACCCGAGTTATAACTACTCGAAGCCATTAAAAAGGCCTCTGTTGTGATTATAACACGGCTCCATTTGTTAATTTGTTAATTGTACCTTGAGGGGGGTCGGAGGTGAGGAGGAGGAGGAGGAGGAGGAAGTAGGAGGAAGAAGAAGGAAGATGTGGAAGGAAGAAGGAGGAGGAGGAAGAAGTAGGAGGAGAAAGGAGGAGGAGGAGGAAGAAGGAGGAGAAGGAAGGAGGAGAAGGAAGGAGGAGGAAGAGGGAGGAGGAGGAAGAAGGAGGAAAAAGGAAGAGGAGGAGGAGGTGGCGAGGTAGAAGAGAGAGGTCGGGGTCGGGGAAGAGGAGAGGGAGGAGGATGTGAGAGGATGAGAGGGAAGGGGAGAAGGAAGGAGGAACGTGGTAAGTGAGGAGAAATAGAGGAGGAAATGGCAGAAGGTGAGGAGTGGAAAATGAGGAAGATGAAGGAAAGAGAAAGAGTAGGAAAGTTACAAGGACAGGGAGGGGAGAGAAGAAAAGGGAGGAAAGGAGAGAGAGAGAGAGAGAGAGAGAGAGAGAGAGAGAGAGAGAGAGAGAGAGAGAGAGAGAGAGAGAGAGAGAGAGAGAGAGAGAGAGAAAGAGAGAGAGAGAGAGATAGATAGATAGATAGATAGATAGATAGAGAGAGAGAGAGAGAGAGAGAGAGAGAGAGAGAGAGAGAGAGAGAGAGAGAGAGAGAGAGAGAGAGAGGGTGGGAGAGAGGGAGGAAAAGAGAGAAGGGGGAAAAACGAGAGAGAGGAAAAGAGAGAGGGAGCTAAAGAGAGGACGAGAGAGGGAGGAAAAGAGAGAGGGAGGGTGGGAGAGAGGGAGAAAAAGAGAGGGAGGGAGGGAGAGCTGGAGGAAAAGAGAGAGGGAGGGACAGAGGGAGTGAGGGAGGGAGAGGTAGGGGGAGGACCATTGCAATCTCCCTCGGGATGCTTGAAGCTGAGTTTACGCATCCTTCTCACGCTATATTAAGGAAGTTGCCTCATTCTCATGCTAATTAGGCGAAGTAACATAAGGTATGAGTGAAGTTGCTGGTGGAAGTTCAGGCTAACATGACAGGGAGAGTTTGTTGTTTGTGGATGAGGTGCCGGCGGGAGAAACATTGCTTTGGTCACGGGCCTAAATGCTTCTTTAAGCCAGTGTTATCATTTCTATGTTGAGAATGATAATTGCGATAGTAATGATGGTAGTGATAAAGATTGATGATAAGGATGATGGTTGATAATCATAGTGGAAATAATGAATATGAGGGTAATAACGACGGTGATAATTGCATCTTTAATAACGTACAGCCATCGCATCTTAGAATGAAATGCAGTGGGGATATATTAGTGACATTCGTTGACCCAATGATCTTTAGTCGTCACATTAAGATTCGGTCGTGAATGGAAGAACAATCTATTTCATTCTCAATCTTGTAAAACACATTCTTATCTCAGAAATAGAAAATCAACATTTCATATGAGTAGAAATAGCATGACCCGAGAATATGTTGAATTTACAAAGCGAAAAAAGACGATACATGTTTAGCCAAAGTTTGTATATATTGGTTAACTAGATTAGCGACTCCGAAGCTTCGCCTGGATCTCCCACATATAT
>NC_061826.1:9663768-9666268 GCF_019202785.1 Penaeus chinensis | reverse complement strand
GATGGGGCAAAGGGGGAGGCATGAGAGGAAAGAGGCGATGGGGGGAAAGTATGAGGGGAAAGGGATGGGGGAAAGGGGCAAGAGGAAGGGGGTGATGGCGAAAGGGATGAGGAGGAGTAGGTGAGGGAGAATGAGCAAAGGGGAAAGAGTGGGGGGATAGGGATGAGGGGTGAGATATAAGGGGAAAGTAGTGAGGGGAGAGGCATGAGGGGAAACGGGGGGAAGAGTATGAGGGGAAAGGGGTGAGGGAGAGGAGGTGAGGGGAAAGGGGCGAGGGGAAAGGGGTGAAGGGGAAAGGATGAGGGAAAGGGGAGGTGGGAAGGGGTATACTCGAGCTAAGATATAGCTGAGGCGGTGATGCTGTTTCCTTCACTTTTCTTAATCTCTCCTCAAGAGGTTTCCTTACACGTGTAGGCGTGTATATACATATAGCTATATCTGTCTCTTTATCCGCTTACATGTTCGGATCGATATTAGTATATGTGTTTGTACTTACTTACACATCTATATCTGTCTGTTTAACTATGTATTATACACATACCCCTTTCTTTCATTCTCTCTCTCTCTCTCCTCTCTCTCTTTCTCTCTCTCTCCCTCCATCTCTCTCGCTCTCGGTCTCGGTTTTTCTCGCTCTCGCTTTCCCTCGCTCTCGCTCTTGCTCTCGCTCTCGCTCTCGCTCTCGCTCTCGCTCTCGCTCTCGCTCTCGCTCTCGCTCTCGCTCTCGCGCTCTCTCTCTCTCTCTCTCTTTTTAGGTGACTGTATGTGTATGTGTGTATATCTATAAATCTATACCTCTCTCTCTCTCTCTCTCTCTCTCTCTCTCTCTCTCTCTCTCTCTCTCTCTCTCTCTCTCTCTCTCTCTCTCTCTCTCTCTCTCTCTCTCTCTCTCTCTCTCTCTCTCTCTCTCTCTCTCTCCATCTATCTATCTATCTATCTATCTGTCTACACGGAGATTAAATTTGAAATATTTATAAGAAGTATTCACTGGCGCTGAGAGGGAGACGGAATTACCAACCTCACCGAAATATATAACCACTTATTTACCTTACGAAGCTTATCTAAGTTTAACAAAATTTAGTGTTTGAGAACTTCTGAGATAAACTAAAGTAATCCCCGACTGAATTAATAATAATCATTCAGGGTAATAATGAAAAGAAAGGAGAAATAACTGGATACACTGTTGGTCATCCTGATTCTTGTCACAAAAAATGGAGGAAAAATTCTTGGCGTTCACTCTGATTTTTCTCAAGAACGAAAGAGAGTAAGGGTGGCCTGAGAGTAACATTAAATAGTTGAACTAATATATATGTTTGGTTGACAGGCGTGTTTGTTTATCTCGCATGAACAGGAATTGGGGAAGAAGTTATATTCCTTCCTTATAACTATATATTTTTTTTAAAATTCTTACACTTGAAGAGGAAGGTCATTAAGCAATCAATCCTTTATGTTATTTTATTTCATTTTCCTATTCTTTCTTCTTTATTATTTTTGTGCTGATCACAGGGAAGTAAATAGAGTTAACTGTATCGTTATTTTTTTCGTAGACAATAGAAACAGGGAAGAATATGACCTTTGGGTGAGGTTTAGAATTATTTCAGGGAAGATCAGTATTTCCTCTGTTTTACCTATAATCTTTGACGTATTATATTATATATATGTGTGTATGTTATTATTAGACCTAATTCAAATAAGGATAAAGCATTTCGCTGCCAGGAAATTACTCAGGATCCATCTTAAGCAACAGCAGCTTAGCATATTCCCTGTATATATATATTTATTTATTCCCTGTATATATATTATATGTATATATATATATATGTATACATATATATATATATATATACATATATATTTATATATATGAATATATATACATATATATATATATATATATATATATATATATATATATATATATATATGAAAGGGAAAGAGCCGCAGTAAGAAATGAAATTGAATCGTAACGTTTCGAACTCTTCACGAGTTCCTCTTCAGACGAATGATAAACCAAAATGGATACAAGGAGAGAATTTTGACAAGAACTTTTTCTAATTAATAGAGATTCTAACACTTTCTTTTCGTACGAATTAGCTGATTTATGAATTAATTTAGCGTTTTTCCAGTTAAGCTGGTGACCTTCATCACGCAAATGAACGAAACACGCATTTGAATATCTGGCATATCTAACGTCACGTTTATGTTCACTTATTCTTTACACAAAAGCTCTACCGGTCTCACCTATGTAAAACTTAGGGCAAACATTACAGGGCATAGTATAAATACCGGGAGAAGTCCCCAGAGCACCGCTAGTCGCATTGTGTTTAACCAAACTATTACGCAACGTGTTCGGGTACGTAAAAACAATGTAAATTCCAACGCCTTTAAACATGTGTCGTTTCTCATCGAGGGACGGGTTTGGTTTATCATTCGTCTGAAGAGGAACTCGTGAAGAGTTCGAAACGTTAAGATTCAATTTTATTTCTTACTGTGGCTGTTTTCC
>NC_061826.1:9653768-9661268 GCF_019202785.1 Penaeus chinensis | reverse complement strand
CTGGTATCATTATCATCATCTTTATCATTTTTGTAGATGGCTTTGTGTGGTTTTATTGTTGATAATAACGTTATTATAATTAAAATAATGATAATAAAAACGATAACTGAAACGAGAACAACAACAAAAACAATGATAATAACAATGATCATGATAATAATGATAACCATTATTACTAATATTATCATTCTTCTTCTTCACATCTCGTTGAAGAAAAGCAATAATTTAAATAAGAAATATCGTGGTATAAGTGTTATATCAAAATCATATATAATGCTTAATATGCAATCACAATAAACTGCAATGCCTCTTTCTCTCTCTCTCTCTCTTTTTTTTTTTTTTTTTTTGGAAATATAAGAAATAAGTGACGATTAAGCCTTCGCACGGACACTCATGCATATTAATTAGTTCACTTGTTATTTCATTTTTCTAGTTTTGTATTTTAAAACGTACATGAATCATGATATATATCTTTTTTTCGAATGCAACTTTCCTAGCTTCACGTGATGTGGAGGGAAAGAAAATACTAAAGGGACGGGATATTCATTACACATTACGTTAAAATTTGTACCGAAATAATTTTTTTTTTTAGATTATTTAAATCGTCTTTAGTTCTGGGTTTTGTGGTTTGTTAGGAGAAAATATGGAAGGATGAATCTATTTTTGACGAAGTGATATACAGTGTGGTTGTAAATTGACTAGGAGAAGTGTTAGTATATATATGTATATTTTTTTTATTTCAAAGTAAAATAATTCGTAAAAGATTTTTTTCTTAAATGTGATATTCAATGATCTCCATTCGCGACCCCCCCCCCCCACCTCAAAAAAAAAAAAAAAAAAAATCGTTGTAAATGGGACGATGACATGAACAAGTTAGGACTCCAGAAAATATAGGAAATCTATAATAACAAGAAGTATCCAATTAATAAATGGCTCTTACTCTTATGGAAATTAAAAAATGATCGAAAGTCTATGCCAGCTGAGATTCCAAAAGCTTTTCTGAATAAGAATCTCTGAAAAATAGGACGAAAGTTCGGATACAATTTAGTTTAGGCTTCAGAAGGGAACCAGACATGGCGCCTCCTAGTTGCAGACAAATGTAAATGTCTGTAAATAAAATCCCCCATCTCTGTAGTCACACGAAATATTCGTGTCATATTCGTGTCACGGTCTTTGATTACATGCTATGAGGATAATAAAAAAACATTGCTTCTTGTGAGAAATATAATATTTTGACGATATCTCTTCATAGGGAAAATATCATGCATCTATGTATAACCAAAGAAAAGTCCGATTCTACCAAAGACTCAGTGATAACATGGAACAGGTGGCGTAAACTCGCTAAATTGGAGAATATGCAGTTGCAGTCGAAGCATTCTGGATCCACTCTAGCCCTAAAACACGAAACTACGCCGGGAAAAAGATCCTCGGAGTGAAATCCTCGAGCAGGGAGAGAAAACGTCCAGCGATGTCAAAAGCCGCTTATGCATGAGGAAAGAGGTAGGCTGGATGCTAAGTTGACGTATACAAAATCACGGAGATAAATTATAACTGTGGTGTTATCACTGTTATTAAGATTGAAGTCAGTTCGTCGTTGTTATGATGTATTTGATATCAAGTGATAATACTGAGGTACAGGACATTTAGATCTACGGTGAGAATAATATCCAAAAGAAGGAAAACAATGATTGTAAGTACATGAATATTTTGACCATGTGGCGCGGACGACAGCGGACGAACGACATGCGGAAAAGTTTTTAATCCGCTCTCGACCAGTAAGCCTATTCCGATTTAGGCTCATTTGCTTGGGGATGATATGCAAATCAGGAGCTTGGATGCATCGCCTCATTAGCAACAAGGGACAACTTTATGACAGCGAGCAGGAGCTTCCCTTGCTCACCCGGGCGGACATAACGGCCTCAGGACCACACACACACTCTCTCTCCTCTTTCGCTCTCGCATGCTCTCTGCCGCATTAACCAGGGCACGCACGCTTGTATATACATGTACGGACACTCGTACTGAATCTCTCTCTGTCTGGCTGCCTCTTTCTGTCTGTATGACTGTGTGTCTGTCACCCCCCCCCCCCTCCTCTCTCTCTCTCTCTCTCTCTCTCTCTCTCTCTCTCTCTCTCTCTCTCTCTCTCTCTCTCTCTCTCTCTCTCTCTCTTTCTGTCTATCTATCTATCTATCTATCTATCTATCTATCTATCTATCTATCTCTCCTTCTCTCTATCTCTACATGTCTCTCTCTCTCTCTCTCTCTCTCTCTCTCTCTCTCTCTCTCTCTCTCTCTCTCTCTCTCTCTCGCTCTCTCTCTCTCTCTCTCTCTCTCTCTCTCTGATCCCCCCTTTCTCTCATCCCCCCTCTCTCTTTCCCCACGCTCTATCTCTCTTTCTCACACACACACACACAATAACACTTGCGGGCGCCTGCCAATTCCCACGTGTCAATGCCCCTCTTTCCTCTATGATCGACATCCCTGTCTTCACTATAACATGATAACAACACATATAACGCAACATCAGCAGTTGTTAATCACCTTCAACGGAACATTCGAACACCAAATCCTCACACAACCCAGCACGAAATGTCGGCAACATAACGGCATAACACAGCGCTAGGAACATGGACATCAACATACTTTAGCGAAACATAAATCAAGGGACAGAAATCTACACGAGAAGAGGCCCTGCATTTCCAGAAGTGCGGAAGGAGATGCTCTGTTGTCGTGTTCTTAAAACCACGCCCTTTTAGGGTCGAGACGGGGAGGAGAAGGGGCGGACAAAGGAGAGAGAGAGGGAAAAGGGGGAAGGAAAGGAAAAGGGAAGGGAAAGGGAGGAGAGAAAGGAGGAGGAAGGGGGCGGAGAAGAGAGGGGAGGGAGGAGACGGAGAAGAGAGGAGGAGGAAGAGAGGGGGAAAGAGAAAGGAGGAGGAAAAGGATGATAGAGGAGGAGAAGGGGAAGGGGAAAGGGAAAGGGAAAGGAAAGGAAAGAGAGGAGCGAAGGGGAAAGAAACAGAAGGACATAGGGTAAGAAAGATTACGGGAAAGAATTTGAAAAGGAAAGAGTTGTAAAGGTTAGGGGGGGGGGGGGAGGAGGAGAAGAAGAAAGAGGGAGGTTACGCAATGGAGAAGAAGGAGGAATGAGGGATGGAACAGCAAGGGAAGCGCAGGGGAGTGGGATGCCATACATCTGGAGGGGAGGAAAGGGGAAACGCAGTAGTTGCTGTAACTTTGTTTACTGATGATGTTACTATGTGTTTGGAGATGGTCACACACATGCACGATTAAGATGTTTTATGAAAATGTTTTAGGTCACACACATACGCACGCGCACGCACGCACGCACACACACACACACACACACACACACACACACACACACACACACACACACACACACACACACACACACACACACACACACACACACATACACACACACACACACACACACAAACTATCACTCTCTCTCTCTCTCTCTATATATATATATATACACACACACACATATATATATATATATATGAATATATATATATATATATATATATATATAGTCGAAAACCCAAAAATGTTGCAGTGTTGGGTTTATAACCATTATATTTGGTGAATAGCCAAATAATAAATATAATCAACAAAATGTGGAAATCTCCATAAAAAGAAAAGAGCGGTATAAACCCAACACTGAAACAAACAAACACACAAACAAACAATACAGTTGGTAGGTAGATGATGTGGTGGGGACACTTTGCTTAGTCAGGACGAATAAGATAAATAAAGGAATGTTTGGGAAGCACAGCAAACACTTCAAATTAACAATAATTTATTTCACAAAAGATAATCATGAACAAGATATCAATATATAAAAAAATAACTAAATGACGAATTGTGTTTTGTCTTATCTATCAAGGATTCCCATATTACTTTCCTCCACGTATATTCCTTGTACAATTGATTGTTAGAGCAGCTATAGCCTCTTTCTAAATTACATTTGAAATGTGCACTAAGCTACCAAGTTAAATCATTAGTTACCCCTCTCGGTGGGAATTCAACCGTTTTCTTTACAAACTCAACCCCCATTTTCTTCCACGATAACCAGGAATGAATAATTTTCGTTTTCTATTCCTCGCATGCACGATTTTATATATTAAACCCGTTTGATAAAAAAAAAAAAAAAAAAAAAAAGTGTAAGTACCAAAGGAAAAAAATGAAGAAAGAGCAAATAAAGCATACTTATCTGTCACTCTCAGGCGGCCATGTTGATTCCAAGCTCCTCGGATTCTGTAGCCTTCTCTTGCACGTTTTCAGACCCCATTGCACTAGTCTGCCCCCACGCAATTCCATGAAAAGGGTCACCACCTTTGACTAAACCCTGACACACTTTGGAGATGCATTTTCTTAAGTTATCTGAGACGGAATGCATTTTTGGGTTTGGTTTGATAGCACCCGCGCTATGCTAACAACCTCGATTAAATCTTATCTACGGCAGATCATGATGAAGACCAGTTACCCTCTCTATATGGAAACAATATACCTTATCTTCTCCGTTTCATTGCTATACTCGATTGCACTTTCATATTCCGGTTGTCAGAAATTTAGATATTAACCTCTAAACCAGGCTCAGGTTAAGCAACACTGCATTTCACTGTTTAGATTGCTATGGCATTTATTCCATAGATCACACCGCTTTTATACATGTATTTTACATAATTTTGGTATATTACAAGTGATTAGTCGAATCGGAAATTTTGGCACTTCAAGCAATGCGTACAAAATTTCTATGCTCTGGATGAATCAAAATAGGTGATTTCACACACACACACACACACACACACACACACACACACACACACACACACACACACACACACACACACACACACACACAGATGAATAGATAGACTGATAGGAGAGAGGAGAAAAAATACAAACTATGAATAATGATACCACGGATGAATAAAAAATAATCTTTCATGTACGGATGTGCCATTCTGATAACGGCGCCCGGGCAGCGAATCTCTTGAATAAGTCGACACCTGAGGGCCGTCGCGAAGGCTGGGTTAGAAGCCTTTCAAAATTCAAGAATAACATATTCAAAAACACTATTATGTCGCTTTATGGCAGCCCTTAATCACAAAACTAACTAGTTAGTTTGTTGCATCAAAGCAGTTGTAAATAAACACGCATCCCCCCCCCCAAAAAAAAAAAAAAAAAAAATAGCTTCCAGTGCTTCGCCGAAAAAAAAGAAAGGAAGTCAGAAAAAACAATCTCATAAACTTTATATCTCCGCGTAAAATACCATCTTTTGAGTTTATGTATTTATCTCTTGTGAATCTTATTTTTTTGGTGTGTTCGTATGAATCTGCTTTGTCATTTACGCATACATTGCAACTACCGTCTTTTGTCTTTCTTGCATCTCATCGTTTTCGAATCTTTTTCATTATTTTTTTTTTTGTATGTGTGTTTTGAAATTCACGCATAACGTGCAAATACTACCTTGCGAACCTTTATTATTATTATTTTATTATTTTTTTTGCGAATCTGTTTTGCAATTCCGTCGCTACAGCAGCGTTCAAACTTATCAGCTAAACTCACAAATCTTCCGAACGACAAGAATATGCTAATACCTTGAGGCAATGCTGAATATCAAGACGAGTATCGCGTTTGAAACTACGTTATCTCAAAAGCCTCGTAATTTTTCTGGCTTTCTTTCGTCACTTGCCCATATGCAAATGAGTGAAGCATGTGCACAAATATTGCTACTGCGGGATAATGTTTATTTATTTATTTATTTATTGTTATTTTTATTATTATTATTACTATTATTATTGCTCACGTATCCCTGTTCTCATTCTTTCCGCTTTTTATTTTCTTCTTTATTTTTTCATGTTGATGATGTTACTGAAATCAGCATGACTTTATCATCATTAATATTGTAATTGTTATAATTTCCGTTAACGATGGTATTAAGAGTTTTATTGATATTACAGTTATTATCATCACTATGATAATTAGATTTATCAATACCATCGCAAGCATCATCATTATCATCATCATCATAATCATTACTCTTACTATTATCACTGTCATCATTATAATTACAATTACCATTATCATTAACATTTTCGCAAATATAAGCCTTGTCATACACTATCGAAAATATCTTACTTATTATAGTAACCATTAATTGACAACATTATCATCCCAGTTATCGCTTCCAACCATATTTTTATTCAAATTTTGAACCAACATAGAAAACGGCCGCCCCAAAGAAAACGGGATTCGAATGGCTCTTTCCAAAGCACGCGAGTTTCCCTAGAAATGGTCTCGAAATACTTGACACATGTGAATACTCTTGAGGTTAATGGTGAATATTTCGGATTATTCAGAATCTGAAAACGTAACGATTGACTGGCATATGCAAAGCCAGCTTCAGATTGGACACATATTCTTGTTACGAATAAATTTCAATTCTCTTCTATTTCTCCACTATCAGCAACTCTATTCTAAGCTTTAAGAAAGTGTATACATGTGCATGCGCGCGCGTGCGTTTGTGTGTGTATGTGTGTGTGTTTGTGTGTGTTTG
This sequence comes from Penaeus chinensis, assembly GCF_019202785.1. Taxonomy (NCBI): domain Eukaryota; kingdom Metazoa; phylum Arthropoda; class Malacostraca; order Decapoda; family Penaeidae; genus Penaeus; species Penaeus chinensis. Next base: position 9,654,679 of record NC_061826.1, on the reverse strand, counting down.
TTTGCGTGTGTTTGTGTGTAGGTGTGTGTGTGTGTGTGTGTGTGTGTGTGTGTGTGTGTGTGTGTGTGTGTGTGTGTGTGTGTGTGTGTGTGTGTGTTTGTGAGTGCGCGTGTATGTGTGTGCGTGAGAGAGAGAGAGAGAGAGAGAGAGAGAGAGAGAGAGAGAGAGAGAGAGAGAGAGAGAGAGAGAGAGAGAGAGAGAGAGAGAGAGAGAGAGAGAGCTTTGCAACCTATTTAGAACAACGGGTTTCCCATCTACGAAGTGTGCTGTGCAATGCGTTGTTGCAATTCCCTCCCTCCTGAAAGGCTTTCTCAATAATGGTTCCTCGCTGTTTGAACTACCACACAGTCTCCTCCTCCACAGGCCAATCCACCTCCGGAAGCTACGTCTGTGATGTGGATTTGATAACAACCATGATCGGAAACGGGCCAAACCACCACCGATTTTCGCGTTTTAAAAATAAATTAGAATAAAAAAAAAAAAAAAAAGAGCTTATATCATTCAAAAAAAAAAAAAATATATATAATAAAATGAAAATAAAGAGCGAATTAAGAATTAAGAATCCAAAAAAACAATAGAGAGCGAGTACGTATTTCTTTTCACCTTGTTTAGAAGCTTGAGAACGGGACCGTATTAATGGCGTATGGTGCGTTAGTCGGAAATCTAATTTATCACAGAAGTTGGGACGGTTTGCAATTGTCCGCAACTTGGGAGAGGGAGAGAGAGAGGGCGAGAGAGAGGGAGAGAGAGAGAGGGGGAGAGAGAGAGGGGGAGAGAGAGAGGGAGGGGGGGGGCAAGGGAGAGTACGTGACCGAGTGAGTGCGTGAGTGAGAGAGTGAATGAGTGAATGAATGAATGAGTGAGTGAATTAATTAATTGATTCATCAATGAGTGAGTGAATAAGTGAATGA
>NC_061826.1:9633768-9638768 GCF_019202785.1 Penaeus chinensis | reverse complement strand
TTTATACATATATACATATATATATATATATATATATATATATATATAGAGAGAGAGAGAGAGAGAGATAGAGATAGATATATAGATAGATAGATAGATAGATATAGATATAGATATATATATATGCGTGTGTGTGTATACATACAAACACATACATGTGTACATATTTACGATAGACTCACCTACTACCGCACAAAGTTTGATTTGCCTAAATTTATGCAAAGCCGCTCGAGTGCACACACAAATCGCCACATGCGAGTGTGTGTGTGCATCCTTCCCACACGCGTTTTCGGCTGTTGGTGTGTGAGCATGCGCGAAGTTCTGCATAATTTTAGGTAAATCAAACCTAGATACGGTAGTTTTTGTGGTTATCGATTTGTTAGATAAAGGGACTTTGGGAAGGATCATGAGTATAAAAATAATGTACACCATAACACACACTCACAACCCCACACACAACATATCTATTATTATCACACACACATACACAACACACAACACCAAAACACACACACACAATATATATATACAACACATACACAAAAAACACACCACCCACACACACCCACAACCATTATATATACACACACACACCTACACCACACCAAACACACACATCAATTATTATACACACACACACACATACACACACAACACACACACACACACACATATAAATTATATTATATAAATACTATATTCAGAAATCCATTACATACATACTATATATTATATATAATATTTTATATATATTTTATATGTTATATATATATATATATAATACATATACATAACATACACATATATTTTAACACACATATTAATACATTACATATATTATATATATATATATATTTATTTATTGTTTATATTTTATTAATATATTTATTTATATATATATATATATTATATTTATTTATATAAATTTAGTTATATTTTATTTTTTTATTAATATTTCACATCTACATACATCTATTTTTGATAATTTTTATATATATATTTATAGATTTATTTATATATTAATATTTATATATATTATATTTTATTTTTATAATAATCCACACATACACACACACACACACACCACACACAATATAAATAAATATATATACATATATATATAATCATATAATATATATTTTATATATAATAAATATAAAATATATATTATATATATTTATATATATTATATTTAATGTATATATATACGAAACCCACTTCAAAACATACACAGTCCCTATGTTAAAACCTGTTTTTTTTCTAGTTTTTTTTTCCTTCGCCCCTCCGCTCTAAGCCATTTTTGCCGCCGTTGTTTTTTCCCTCAGTTCTGTCAGCTTCGCGAGAGAAAGAAATGAGTCTTCAGCATTATAAATTTTGCCTCCGTGTCTAATCTTGATAATGATATTTCTCCCGAGAACATCATTCAGTGGACGGCTGAGCAGCGGCAGCCAGGTATTTCGCGTCGGCACGTGGAACTCGCCACAAATCATTTTTTGCTAATGTACCGGCTTTTTTATCGGGTTTCTCTTATCCACCATTTGTGAGTGAATAACCCAGCGTTGGTTTTCGCACTGGAATGTTTTTTTTGGTTGCTGTAGTTATCATTGTGCTCTTAGTGGTATTTTTCTTGTCGTTTTCTTTTATTGTTATTCTTTGCTTTTATTATAAGCAATCAGTGTCAATGTTAGCTTTTGCTATTGAAGAATCTATCTATGTCATTAACATAACCACGCTGAGTAACTCCATCCTCCTTCCACTTCCAACTCTCCCTCCCTCCTTTCTTCCTCCTCCTCCCATTAAACCTTATCCTCCCCAAAGCCCCTTAGCCCCTTATCCAACCCGCCCCCATTCACTCCCATATCCTCCCCATCACCATCACGCTTACAACCCCCCCACCTCCCCCCTCCTACTTCGCCATCACAACCATCACCACCACAACAACATCCATCTCGGTCGGAGTTTATGCTACAAATTCCAGCAACTTGTATAAGGGGACATAAACCCAAGGGCGAGTTGGAGGTTCATTCTTAAATGTTCGCGCGACTTTTACGACGCAAGCTTTTGGTTGGAAAAAAAAAGGTTGGGTTGGTTTGGAAGTACTGGTTTGGTTTTTGGTGGGGAAAAAATTGGGGGGGTGGGGGTTGTTTTTTTGTCCTTTGGGTTTTGTTTTTTTGGTATTTTTTTTTCAGGTAGAAGGGGGGGAAAATAAACCCAAATTAAAATAATATTAACAAAATTGTTTTTTTTTAGTTTTTTAAAAAAGAGGGGGGGGAGGTGAGGGAGGTTAAAAAAAGGGAGGAAAAAAGGAAATTTAACAGAGGGAGTGAAAAAAGCAAAAAAAAGAGAGGGGGGAAGGGGAAAAAAAAAGGGATAAAAAAAAACACGGTGCGAACGCCAAGGAGGGTTTGTGTGGGGTTGTGGGGGTTTTTTTGGGGTTGTGTGTGTGTGTGGGGGTGTGTGTGTGGGGTGTGTGTGTGTGTGTGGTGTGTTTGGTGGTGTTTTTTTGTGTGTGTGTGAGTTGTTGTGTGTGTGTGTGTGTGTGTGTGTGGTGTTTGTGTGTGTGTGTGTGTGTGTGTGTGTTTGGGTAGTGCTTTGTGTTTGTGTATTCAGAGTTTAAAGAGATTGAGTATAGATAGATTATTTAGATAGATAGATATAGACAAAAAGAGATAGATAGATAGATAGAGAGAAAGGAGAGAGGAGAGAGAGGGAGGAAGAGAGAGGAGATTGAGAGGAGAGAGAGAGAAGGAGAGAGAGGGAGAGACGGAGAAGAGAGATAGACGAGGAGAGAGAGGAGAGAGAGAGAGAGAGAGAGAGGGGAGAGAGAGAGCGATAGAGAGAGAGAGAGAGGATACTTATTTTTATATATTAATATATTATATAAACAACTATATTATATTTATATATATATATATTACATATTTTAATATATATTAATTATATTTCATATATATTTATATATAATAAAATATAATTATTATATAATATTATATTATATATAATTTATTATATTATATATATATATATATATATTATAATATATATATATATTTAGAGAGAGAGAGGGGAGAGAGGAGGGAAAAAAGAAAGAAGAGAGGAGAGGAGGGGCGGGACAAAAAATAAAAAAAAAAAAAAAAAAAAAAAAAAAAAAAAAAAAGACAAAACAGCCAGGCAGCCCATACAAAGTTACAGAAGAAAGAGGGAAAGAAAGAGGGGGGAAAAGGGAGTGAGTGAGAGAGAGAGGAGGAGAAGAGGAGAGAAGAGAGAGGGAGGAGAGAGAGAGGGAGAGGAGAGGAGAGAGAGAGAGAGGGAGAGAGAATAAATTGACGACACACAGACAGAGTATCCCAAAAAGACAGAAGGAGAAAAGGGGAAAGAAGGGAAAGAGGAAGGAAAGGAAGAAGAGAGAGAGAGATGGAGATGTAGGAGAGAGAGTGAGAGGGAGGAGAGAGAGGAGAGGAGAGGAGAGAGAAAAGAGAGAGGGAGGTTGAGGGTAAGAGACAGATAGACACTAGAGGTGAGAGAGATCCTACTTACGTCAGGCAGGGAATTGCGTTTGTGACAGCGGACGCTTTTCGGAAGAAGAATGTTTTGCGTTCCCGGGAAAAAAACAAGTTTGGGTAAAATTGGACGTGAAGGAAACATTTCCTCTTCTTGAATGCATTGGGTTCTGCCTCAGAAACAGATGGTAAGATTTGTCAAGGATGAAAATTTGCAAAGCCCCCCCACCCCACACATCCCCAACTTACCCTCCACTTTTTTTTTTCTTGTCTCGTGGGAATTGCTTTTTTCAAGGGTTATTATCGGTTCTTTTTGGTCGCGTATACTTATTTGAAACGGGGAAAGTATATTTCAAAAATGTAATAGTTCGCAAAGTGTTTATGGGGTCTTTCTTTAATGTCTGTGTGCAGAAGTAACGATTTGTTTTGACCTCTGAAGATGGTGATGTACTATAATACAAAAATGTAATAGAGAGAGAGAGCGGGTAAAAAGACAGACAGAGAGGGGAGGGAGAGTCTTTTTGATAGATAGATGTGAGGGAAGGTTGAAGAAAGAAAGGGGAGAGAGGAGAGAGAGAAGAGGAGAGAGAGGGAGGGGAGAGAAAGAGAGAAAGAGTGGGAGAGTGAAAGAAAGGAGAGTAAAAAGAGGAGAGATAGAAATGAGAAAGAGAAAAGAACAAAGGGGGAGAGAAAGAAGGGAAAGAGATAGATAGATAGTTTGATAGATTGATAGAGAGAGAGGGAGGAGAGAAGAGAAGAGGGGAGAGTGGGGAAGGAGAAGAGGGAGAGAAGAGGGAGGGGAGAGGGGAGGAGAGTGGAGAAGAGAGAGAGAGAGAGAGTGGAGAAAAGGGGGAGGGAGAGAGGAGAGAAGGGGAGAGAGAGGAGAGAGAAGACGAAAGAGAGTGAGAGAGAGAGAGAGAGAGGGGGAGAGGAGGAAAGAGGAAGGGGGGAGGAGGGAAGAAAGAGAGATAGATAAAAAGAGAGAGAGATAGAAAGGAGAGGAGAGAGAAAAAAAACCCGAGAGAGAGAAAAGAGAAAAAAAGGGAGTAGTTAGATAGATAGATAGATAGAAGAGAGAGAGAGAGAAGAGAGATGGAGGAGAGAGAGAGAGAGAGAGGAGAGAGAAAGAGGAGAGAGAGCGAGAGGAGGGGAGCGAGAGAAGAGAGAGGAGAGAGAGAGAGAGAGAGAGAGAGAGTGAGGAGAGAGTAGAGAGAGAATGAGAGGAAAAAGAGGAGAGAAAGAGAGGAGAGAAAAGGGAGAGGGAAAAAGTTAGAGGGAGAGGAGATGGACAGACAGATACAAAACGAGGTACACAATGAGGTAGACAAAATAAAACCGAGCATACAGATAGACAGAACAGAACAATCAATATCCTTTCCACACTATAAACCAATACGATCTATTTCACAACCATTTCCACAACCATTTCACGGCGGTCCATCCCTCTCCCTTCCTTTTTCTCTTTCTCTCTCTCCCTGCCCCCTTCCCCCCTTTTGTTCC
>NC_061826.1:9623768-9628768 GCF_019202785.1 Penaeus chinensis | reverse complement strand
TCGGTTTCGAATTTCTAAATCAATTTCCACCGAGTGCCCACGGGGAGTGTGTATAAAACCTAGCTATCACTACTCATGTATGAGTAGAGAGGTAATGTCTATGGAGCTAGTTTAGTGGGTCGTGAGGCGTGGTTGTTTAAGTACTGGCCCTCTGGTTTCATAGCCGGAGTGACCTAGGTTCGAGGCTTGGTTAAAGGAAATGATTATATATCTGTTGAAAATATTCTGTTGATTAAGAGGGTAAGAGAGAGAGAGAGAGAGGGAGAGAGAGAGAGAGAGAGAGAGAGAGAGAGAGAGAGAGAGAGAGAGAGGGAGGAAGGGAGGGAGAGAGAGAGAGAGAGAGAGAGAGAGAGAGAGGGAGGGAGGGAGGGAGGGAGGGAGAGAGAGAGAGAGAGAGAGAGAGAGAGAGAGAGAGAGAGAGAGAGAGAGGGGGGAGGGAGGGAGAGAGAGAGAGAGAGAGAGGGAGAGAGAGAGAGAGAGAGAGAGAGGGAGAGAGAGACAGAGAGAGGGAGAGAGGGAGGGAGGGAGGGAGGGAGAGAGAGAGAGAGAGAGAGAGAGAGAGAGAGAGAGAGAGAGAGAGAGAGAGAGAGAGAGAAAGAGAGAGACAGACAGAAACTGAAACAGATAGTTACATAGATAAATGGAATCATAAATAGATAGGTAGATAGACAAATAGGATGATATATATAATATATATATATAATATATATATATAATTTTATATATATATAGAATAATATATATATATTTATATATATATTTATATATATATAATATATATATATATATATATATATATCATATATATATAATATATATTTATATATGATATATATACATATATATATATATATATATATATATATATATATATATATATATATATATATATATAAAGATAGACAGTCACACAGCGAGACAGACAGATAGACAGATATATAAATAAAGAGGAAGGTAGATAGATATATAGATAGATAGATAGAGAGAAACATAGGTGTTTATCATTTTGTAGATAGGCATTGTGAGAAAAAGATAGATAAATAGATAGTAAGAGAGAAAAAGGTAATGAAATGAATTTTTATCACTGACAAAACATCACACACTAATCTTTATTCATATATACGATGTATAAAAATGTATGCCAGTCGCCCAATTATCAATTTTCTGCATAATCGAATGAATTTTTATCTCTATCAATCGCCCACTGTCAGCATTCACTAAATCAGTATAATATATTCACGATCCCTGTTACATCGTATTTCGTTTTCTAACCCACCATGCAAACCGTCATCCGTTTTCTGTTGAAATCGCTCCGCCTCTATCAACAACAATAACGCCATAAACGGAATATTTCATTAAGCGAAGGAATATTTAAATTGCTAATTTAAATGAAAACAAACATCACGTCCATTGAATAATGCTTTATTTGTCGGGGAAAGCACGGCATATTTGCCGAATTTGAACTTCCTCTTTAAAAACGCATAAATTGAAGCCGGCGAGGGCCAAGCATCAGACCTATTTAGGCGCCGCCATTAGCAGACGGAAATTACCAATTGGCTGATATTTGTGACACGTGATATATAACCTCTCTACTCTTTACGCTTGCCAAATAAACTAATGAACGTCTGCTGATGCGTGCAGGGAGAGAGAGGGAAGGGTGGGGGGAGAGGGAGAGAGGGGGGGGGTGGAGGGAAGGTGGGAGGGAGAAAATGAGGGAATGAGGGAGGGAGGGAAGGAGAGAGGGAGAGAGAGAGAGAGAAATATATATATATATATGCATATATATATATATATATATATATATATATATATATATGCATATATATATATATATATATATATATATATATGCATATATATATATATATATATATATATATATATATATATATATATATATATATATATATATATATATATATATATATATATATATATATATATAGAGAGAGAGAGAGAGAGAGAGAGAGAGAGAGAGAGAGAGAGAGAGATGAAACGGGAAGGGGGAGAGATCCAAGGAGAGAGAGAGAGAGAGAGAGAGAGAGAGAGAGAGAGAGAGAGAGAGAGAGAGAGAGAGAGAGAGAGAGAGAGAGAGAGAGAGTCTCGCCTCTTTCTGTGTCGACTTTTCCAGACCACAAATTTATTCATATATCCTATTCTGTCTGTCTTTATAATTCTCTTTCAATCCCTGCATGTGTATATATGTATGTTTATATAATATATAATCTGCATGTATGTTTATACAATATATAATCTGCATGTATGTTTATACCATATATAATATGCATGTATGTTTATACAATATATAATCTGCATGTATGTTTATACAATATATAATCTGCATGTATGTTTATACAATATATAATCTGCATGTTTGTTTATACAATATATAATCTGCATGTATGTTTATACAATATATAATCTGCATGTATGTTTTATGTACATATATATACACATTGTTTATATACATACGTGCATGCATACATTTTCTGGAATGGACTATTTCGTAAATGTAGACGTATGTATGTATTTATGGCCCAATGTGCGAAAATCTTCATATACATGATGAATTTAATATTATAATGAAAATATTATAATGAAAGTACAGACTAGTGGATTTAAAGTGTGTGTGTGTGTGTGTGTGTGTGTGTGTGTGTGTGTGTGTGTATGTGTGTGTGTGTGTGTGTGTGTGTTTTAATCCAAACAATTGTCTTTCCTTGATTCATCTCTATCAGAGGAACTATAACAAAGCAGAATAACAAGAAAAAAAATCTTTTGTGTCGCCAGCTTACGTGAGTTTGTTTACATAATCTTTACAGCGATGGTATCAGGGAAAATTAACACGCCCCTTGTTAAAAAACGATATTTTTAAGCTATTAAATTTATGAAAGGTTAATGAGGGCGCAGCGATAAGGAGATTCAGGATTATAAAGGCACAGGAGGAAAAAAAAAAAAAAAAAGTAAACGAAGGGTGAATGACCTCGAAGAACAAGGATCTTGGAGAGGTTGGGCGACCCCCTCCCCCCACCCCTTCCCCTTCTCCCGGCTTCTCTTCTTCTCCCTCACTTCCTTCTCTGTTCCCTCACTCCCTTTCTATTCCCTTACCCCCTTCTCCCCTCTCCCTCAGTCCCTTTCTCCGCTCCCTCACTTCCTCTCCCCTCCCTCATCTCCCTCTTCCTTCCCTCACTCCCTTCTCCTCTTCTCCCTCACCTCCTTCTCCCCTCCTTCACCTTGCTCTTCCTTCCTTCAGCCTCTCATCTCCTCTTTCTTTATTTTTTTTCCATCTCTCCACCTACTCTCTCCACCCTCCCCCTCGCTTCTCCCTCTTTTCTTCCCTTTCCCCTCTCTCTCCCCTCCCTCCCCCCCTTCTTTACTCCCTCCCCTCGACTCCATCTTTGTTTCCTCTCCCTCCTTTCCCCTCCCCTCCCCTCTTCTCCTTCTTATCTCCCTCTCTCTCTCCTCCCTCTTTTCCTCCCCTCCTCTCTTCTCTCCCTTCCACATTCCTCCTTCTCTCCACCCTATCCCCCCTCCCCTCTCTTTTCTCTCCCTCTCCCTCTCTCCCGCCCTTCTCTCCACCCTACCTTCTCCCCTTCGTTCCTCCATCTCCTTCTTCTCCTTTCCCTCTCTCCCCTCCCTCCCCCCCCCTTCTCTCCATCCTCTCCCTCACCCTCCCCTCTTCCCTCCTCCCTCCTCCCCTCCTCCCCTCCTCCCCTTCTTCCTCCTCCCCCACCACTGTGCTCAACGACAACACATGCCCCCCGCCTGCCACCCCCCCCCCCTCCTACTCAAAACAGAAAAAAAACAACGAAAAACAAAACAAAAAACGAGAAAAAAAAAACAAAAACAAAAAAACGGTCGAAATGTCACCAGAGTTGCACAAATCCCCAGGCTTTGTGGCCGTCCATTGCACGGCGTTCTTGCATGCAGTCGTTGCCCAAACCGAGAGTCGGAGGAGGGAAATAACGCGCGCTCATTGTCGGCAACACTGGAGGGAGGGAAACGGGAAGGGGAGGAGGGAGGGAAACGGGAGGGGAGGAAGGAAAAGGGAAGGGAAGAGGGAAACGGGAGGGGAGGAGGGAAACGGGAGGGGAGGAAGGAAAAGGGAAGGGAAGAGGGAAACGGGAAGGGGGAGGAGGGAAACGGGAAGGGGGAAGGAAGGAGGGAAACGGGAAGGGGGAAGGAGGGAGGGAAACGGGAAGGGGGAAGGGGGAAGGAAGGAGGGAAACGGGAAGGGGGAAGGAAGGAGGGAAACGGGAAGGGGGAAGGAGGGAGGGAAACGGGAAAGGGGAAGGGGGAAGGAAGGAGGGAAACGGGAAGAGGAGGAGGGAGGGAAACGGGAAGGAGGAGGGAGGAGGGAGGGAAACGGGAAGGGGAGGGAGGGGAGGGAAACGGGAGGGGGAAGGAGGGAGGGAAACGGGAAGGGGAGGAGGGAGGGAAACGGGAAGGGGAGGAGGGAGGGAAACGGGAAGGGGGGAGGGAGGAGGGAAACGGGAAGGGGGGGGGAGGGAAACGGGAGGGGGGAGGAGGGAGGGAACGGGAAGGGGAGGAGGGAGGGAAACGGGAAGGGGGAAAGAGGGAGGGAAACGGGAAGGGGAGGAGGGAGGGAGAAGGGGGGGAGGGGGAGGGGGGAGGGGGGGAAGAGGAGGGGGGGAGGGGGGGGGAGGAAGGGGAGGGGGGGGGGGAGAAGGGGAAAGGGGGGAGAGGGGGGAGGGGGGGGAAGGGAGGAAGGGGGGGGGAAGGGGGGAGGGGGGGGGGGGAAGGGAGGGAAGGGGGAAGGGAGGGAGGGAAGGGGGGAGGAGGAGGAGGGAGGGGGGAGGGGGGGGGGAAGGGGAAGGAAGGGAGGGGAGGGGAAGGGGGGGGGGGAAGGGAGAAGGGGGAAGGGGGGAAGGAGGGGGGAGGGAAGGGGGGAGAGGAAGAGGGGAGGGGGGAGGGGAAGGAGGGAGGGGGAGGGAGGAGAAGGGGAAAGGGAAGGGGGGGGAGGGGGGAGGGGGGGAAGGAGG